>NC_136620.1:27615328-27992828 GCF_933228915.1 Telmatherina bonti | reverse complement strand
ACAACATTCAACTAAAGTGTTTGAGAAATTTTATGTATGCTTTCTTTCTTTGATGTAATGAAGTCTGCATGTTTTTCATTACTTGCAATTATTTTAAAGTTCGAGTGCCTTTCATTTAATAACCCAACAGCTCAAATAGTAATAATATTACATTAGAACGATGGTATACGAAAGCTGTCAATTAGGATTTGTGTTCACAAGCACACATCCATGTATATTCATCTATTGTTATGCAAAATAAAAATTTGTATATTTTCATGTCTAAAGTCACATTTAAAATATTTATGAATAGTCTGTGAGAATATAATTTAAATGTTACAAATTTTATCAATGGCTTTTAGATTGATACTAGGAAAGACAACAAGACAACACAAGAGGACAAAGACCCACTGACATGTGGAGCTGGATTTGCTCAAAAATTCCTTTTCTGTTTTACTTGAAAGTCTCAGTCATGGGGACAGCTTCCTAAAAATAAAGATGGCCAACTTGGATGTGGGCAGAGTTTGATGTTTTATCCACACCTTCCCAGAAGTCACAACAAAAGACTGTTCTTATGCTGTGACAAATTACAACCAGTGGAAGGAAAATTTAAAAAAAGATACTCTAGTTCCTCTGACTACTGTGAGTAGCTCATTTAGAGACAGACTACTGCATCCAATGTGTGTAGGTCCTTGATTCCTGCAATTGTTAGTCTGGAAACCAGCACTGTTACCAGTAAACCACACACACACTTTGTAAATGCTGATCCAGTTTTGTGATGTACATATTATTCTCTTCTTATTTTTATAATTCGTATGTGTTAACAACAAATAGACGTCGATGTGTAAACTGTGTGAAGTCCCCCCCCCCCCACATGTGTATGGGTATTTTCCTCTTGCAGATATGCTCCAAAGACATGCAAGTTTGACCGATTAGAGTGTCTAATTTTTGCTAGGAATGACTGTTAGTCTGAATCAAAGTTTGTCTCTCTGTGTTGGTCTGTGATGGACTATTAACAGCTCTTCCCTCCTTGCAACCCTGCATTTGTGTAATCTAGAGAAAACTGTTGTAAAACACATGTGAGCACGGGTGATCTTGGATTCTGTAACAAATTATCATTATTATAATTTTTTTAAAAGCTGTTAAACTCACCAGATGGACAGAAGCATCCATCTATGCAGTGCTCATCACACACTTGGCTACTCTGGGGGTTGCTGCAGGTGTCAGTGCAGGGACTTCCACATTCCATATATTCCATATTGAAAGGACATTTCTTTGCTGTTCAGAACACAAAAAGTACTATTAAAGTTTAAATAAACATTTCTTTTACATAATTTCTGTCAAATTTCACATTGTTAAAATCATCTTATTTTGATTCTTACCACACAGTTGTGCGGTCTTCCACCGTTGTGGTTTACCGCCTGCATGAGCGCACTGCCGAGAGTACTCTGACACAGTTGAACAGATGCATGAAGTGCTGTTGCTCGTGCAGTCACACATGTCTTTCACACAGGCTTTAATGAAGGAGTCTGTATTAATCAGGTTTTTACAGCTGAGAAATGCAGGTCCAGTCAGGAGGTTCATACAAAGGTCTGTCTGTGGGTGGAAGCACATCATGGATTTAGATTGTAACACTTGTAGAGTGTAGGATCCTGAGAAGAGAATAAAGTGTCTCCTACCTGATTTTCACAAGTGTGGGAGGCTTGAGAATCGATCTCCTCACAATTTTCATTGGGATGATTAACTTTTATGGCCCCTGTTTTCAAAAGATACAGATTCTTATTAAAAGTTTGATGATTTAATTTGTTCTTTCTTTCTTTATTTACGTATTCACTATTTACCTGACTGTATGAACTCATCATGGGTCTGCACTCCATTGAAGTCACCACACAGACCACAGGTTTGATTCTTGAATTTTGCATCCAGCTCCACCTTAAAATTGGTCAAATTGAAATTATTAGATACAAAAATCAGATTTTGTGACAGTGATTTACACCTGGCACCATTTCTGTAGAGGTTCTGCCAGCTGTGACTTCTTTTTTGGTCTAAAACCATGTCGAATAGAAAGTAAAAACAATTACCATCCCAACAAGTTCAAATAATATCTGATAATTTATTTCAATGTCTAGTGTGGAAATCTTATCAGGAATTTGATCAACTGTGAAACAATGCTTTTTGTTTCAATAATGAATGTTACCTTTTGTAATTAAATAATATTGTTTATGCATTTTCCATTTTTGCAGAGTCATGACTCATTTACAGATTTTTTATTTTTTTTTTTTTGTTGCACATAGCCTACTTGATATTCTTCAAGTGTGTTTGGTCAAGTTGTGGACTGGCTATAAGACAGCAGACATGAATAAATTTACCCAGAGAGAAGCCACTTGATTCCACATCAAGATGAGACCCAGCCTTGCTTCAAGTTTGACATAAGTTCCAGTTTTCTCAATTTCAATGCCAGCCTTGTTGTATGGAATGGAGACACTAAAGAGGGACAAATAAATGATGTCTATAAGACATTAAGCACTAGTAAAACACGTACATTAGCTGGTAATAAAAAAAAGACCTCATTAATGAAACACACTCACAGTTCATTATTAATTTTGATGGAAGTGTTGGCCATTTCCACTGAGGTCCCATCCAGTTTTATTGTGACTGTCTTGATGGTGGTTACTCCATTTACTTTCTGTCGCTGGATCTGAATATTGAAACTTTCATAGCTGGCCTTACACTGGGATGTAAGGACATAGTTGCAAGTGGCGGGAAACTGGAAAAAACCTCCATCAAAAGTCCTGAAATGGTAGTTTCCCCATGTGCTGCAGAACTGGTTGTTGTGGGAGAGTTTCACTTCTAGTTTGGGGGGTAAAATTTCCTGTTAAATAATAGCTCAGACCATTATTTATTTGTTCTATTTTCTTAAATTCAAAAAACCTTTTACCTGTAATTACCGGTATTTTGGTCACTTTCTGGGCCATAACTAATAAAAATAGAAAGAGATATTTATATTACAGCTGCATAAAAATCTTAATAGTTTTAAACCATTTTTCTTCTTAATAATGTACACTCTTCTTATTATGTTGTTGTGGCACACATACCATTGTTGGCTCCTGACAGTCCAAGGCAAAGGCTGAACCATGGTATCACCCATTCAAGAGGCATCCTTACTGGTCCCATTGTCCTGAATCGTCTGAGTCCTGTGATGGATCTTCAAGCCAACTGGTACCTAACCATGAACATCATGTAATATAGACCTGTGGGTGTTTGCAGTTTAGGAGGGGTAAAAAAAAAAAAAAATTCTGGCTGTCAACGTCTGTGTTTTTTGTCTCTGTTGAGATAACACTCATAAGGAAGCTACATAAAACAACACTCCATCTAAAACAACTTGTTATTTTAGGCTCCTTTATACTATGTCAGTTTTAAATGTAAAATAATCATCACAAGTTTCAGTGAATAGTATGCAGTTAATGAGTTACATCACAGCAAATGTTCATTATGAAAAGAATTTAGGTACAAGTATATTGTTGCACCACAGATGAGCCTGCATACGTTTTCAAATATGAATTGTATACTTTTCTCATTGGACCAAAGTATTTGGAAATGTGGGTTTTGCTTCCATCGATACTAAGAACATTTGTGTTGTTGGAGAGTAAATCCATGAATCAATGTATCATTGACAAAACATTTGCCATTGACTTACAAACTGAAGTGTGATAACTGTTTGACTACCTAGCATAAACACGCTACCCTAGATGTATGTATGTTTCCTCGGGCCAGTAATCCTCCAGTTCATCAGCCTTCCCAAGTTTGGATGAAATTTGACCTAATTTATGTTGAATATTGCAAAAATATCACTTTTTATGATCAACAAGCTTCCAGGTGGCTTTTATAACATGTTATTTATAACATACTATTTCATCTGATTGAGTCCTAAACCTAAGTAAAATTCTTGCCTTCATGCATCTAAGAGTTGTCTACCTAATCCCAAAATGAAAGGTTTTTTTTGTTTAATTCAAGAGGTTTGATCTCCAGATATGGGCTCACGTGGATCCATCAAAAGTTTCCAGAGTTTAGTGATCCCATTTCTGCCCAAACACCATTTGATATGCTTTTTCACCCACGATTTAGAATAAGAATAAGAATAGTCTCAGCTAAGAAGGTAAACCAGGAACTGTGAAAACAGAAGATACAGAAATAAAGTGCCTAACTTGTTTGTGTGATGAACACAGAACTTAAAGTTTAAATTTACCATTATAGATTTACCATTATAAAACATTAACTGACTTAATCAGTAAAGAAAAACAAACTATCATTAATTCTGAAATTAGAATCTGATTATTTGATGACAGGTAAAAATGATCCTTTTGTTGTTTTTAGAAATTAAATGAAATGTTGCGCAAAGGGGGAAATTGAAGACAACTTTTCTTAGTCTTGTTTGATCATGAAACAACTGGAGCTGGTTGGAGCGAAAAGGAAATTTTTCCTCATATGTGACATATAATGTGGACACAGATGCTAGAAGCAGTTTCCCATTCTGAGTTTAGCACATATTGACAATGTAAAAATGTTTACTGTGATGGAAATGTTATCTATTTGTTCTTGTTTGTTTAATGAAATGAAAAATGTTGATCAGCCTCTGACAAGCATGATCACAGTTTAGAATAACTATCTACTAGGGCCAGATGTGAGATACTAATTTACGTATCCAATCTAAAATAATGTGTGAAGCGTTGAACCACAGTTTGCAGGTGCTTTACAAAGAGTGATTGTAATGGGTGGAAGGTGCAACAAGTTTGACACTCTCTATTTAAATGAGGGTTTTGCACATTTTGTGGGTGCAATCATGTGCTCATATTAATCTAAGAAATCCAACTACAGAAAGAAAAACAAACAAACAAAAAAAAACTCATTTAGCCTCAGTTAATGACTGCAGAGTATGTGGAAAATAACTGTGACCATCCAGCGGCACATGGCACTTGGACAGCATGTCTGAAAAACGGGGTTTCTGGAGAAGCAATATGTTTAGATGATTGTTTCCTCATTCAATCCAAAGCCTGTTTTCTGTGTCTCCTTGCTTTGTTTTGATGTTGCCTTCTTGTGACTATAAACCGCAGACTTGTGCTCATGTCTACACAGACTGTTTGCATGTCCTTTTGAAACATTAAATATAAGCACAGTATGAGCAAAATTGTTCTTAGGTTTGATAGATCTAATTGCATTTGCCAAATTGATATATATATATTAAAATTTTCTCCTCCCAACAAGCACAAAATAACCTATGAACTCCCTATATTGCATATTAATTTACACAGATGTGTAAATTTGAAAGATGCAACCCTTAGTGCGCGCTGTTAGTAAATTAGTTTTGTGAGCTTAAGTTTTGCATTTGTTTGAACTATGTTTTATTACTGTAATAATATAAATGAAGTGATACTGTTAAAATTGGAGAATACACTCAGTGTTTTACATAAAGAGTTGCTGTTCTGTTCCCCACTATGGGAACTCCAAGGCAAGCCTTCAGCATGTGGTAATATGTTAGTAATCTGTCATGTGTTAGTGATCTTTCTAAATATGCACTGTCCCCATTAAATAAATGATTACATTTAAAAAAATGTCAGGATGTAAAGGAAGCAAAGTTGAGAAGGAACTCTTTCCCTCTATGTTCAACAAGGTGATGCTTCAGACCTTGCGGAAGGCCTCTGATCTTTGGGAATTAACACACCAATGACTTGTTGCCACTCTACTGAGACTTGTTTCCTCCATGCTGTTTTCATCAGCTTCCACCGTGTCCTGAACACCTGGGGACAGTTACAACTTACAGAGGAGCATGCTGGGTCTTGGAGCTGAAGATGACCCTGCCCTCCTGACAATCTCCTCCAGTTTGCACAGTTTAGGCGGGGAGCTTGAGTGGTTGTTGTTATGGCTGATCTGGTCCAGCGTCCAGGGCTCAGCCTGGGATTGGGCCACATACAAGAGCTCACCAGCATATGAGAACAAAAAAACCCCAACTTAATTTCCACCCATTTCTAAGTCAGCTTCTGGGGATGGGCGCTTTTTGTTTGAGGGGGCATCAGGCATGCTCATCGCATTCCTGCTGCTGCTCAGAGAGTTGCTGTTGCAGTCAGCAACAGTGTGGGTTGAAAGAAGGGTGGGGGGTGTTGCACTTGGCAGGCCACACTGCAATAATATCTAGTCCAAACTTCTTCCAAATAAATGTAGATCAACAAAGTTTTGGTTTCATACCTATTCTTAGTCTTCCCCTTTTTTTCTGACAGTGATATATGTACTAATTGGACCATTAAGGTTTTTCTTGTTCCATCAATATGTAAAACGTGCAGTGCATGTTTGCAGAAGCAGAAGACAGATGTGGATTGCGTCAGAGAAATTAATTCATTAGTTGAGTCAAGTGCTGAAGGATGGAAAATAAGTCCAAAAAGCTATCAGCCCAGTTGCAAAAAAGAAAGAAAGAAGAAAAGGACAAAAGACAAAGGCATGCAATATATAATTAGTATGTTTATAAGCCTCTTGCTAATAGTAAAGCAGGGATATATGGACAGGCTATCAATATTAATATTACACAGTGGTCCACAATTACAGATGAAGATAATTTATCTGGTAATCTCAAAGTTATTCTGTTTTTCATATTAGTTAGACATGATCACCAGTAATCTGAAAGAAAATGGTTTTAAGCTTGACTGAAAACGTATTTAGTGTCAGACTGACACTTTGTCACCAAAAGAATGTGGCTGCAATTGTTGATAATGTTAACACATTATTACAATTGTGATATCCTTTCGATTCCTGTTTTTTAAATTTCATTTTTAATATTTACCTTTTCTGTTTGTCTTTTAATGCAAAATGTATCTTGTTTGAGTTACAACTGAAGTTGAAGTAAATTCTGACAAGTGTTGAGTATTTTGTTTAATCAGTTGAAAAAAAACTATTGAGTCACTGCAAGAAATACTACATAAAGATTGTAAAAAGTACTTACATATGTAATATTACATATTATTACATATAATAATACATACATAAAAGATAAGTAAAACTGAATGGAATGTGCATTATGTGCACATTTATATCATAGTACTTTATTAATGTCTACGCTCTATTGTGACACAATCATTTAATGTAATTTGCAGCACAATAGGAGTTGATGGAAATTAAACAGCTTTCTATTAACACTGATAATATCTTAAACAATTTTGCTTGTAATCACAACTTTCTATGTAAATTTGCAAAGCAGTGACCTCCCAGTATATAAACATTACAGACTCTTACTGGGAAATAGTTTTTTCTTCTGTTTCATTAAGCTGTCTGAAGGAGTGGTCTAAAGCCATGTTTACCTTTGGAGGAGCTCTTCCCTGATGGGTAACTTGCAGACATGTCAACAAATTTTACATTTTGATTTAATATTCAATTAACTGAAATTGAATATAAAGATACTTGAGCTAATTGCATTGAACTGGGAGGAGTATATCTGCAATGATGGCTTTCTGACGGTCACTTTTGCATCCTTTTCATCAAGCAATGATCAAGTTTTCACTTGAATTAATAATCAGATTTTTAATCGGAATTTTTCTCTTCCTTTTTTCTACTTAAAAATTTCATAGCTTGTCTTGTGTGATTGGATAGCATGTCGTCTACTTCAGCCAGCATGGACTGAAGAAAATAAGAGATTCAAAGTATAAACTTAATTTTTGATCAAACCTTAGATTTCTGCCACTTATTTTAGAATCTGTAATTAATCTAAATGATCTTAAGATTTGACTCGGATTTGACTCTGAATTAATTTGACTGATTTGTAGCTGAATTCCTTTTTTCCAAACAAAAAAGAAAGAAAAAGAAAGCAGCTGCATGGTGCTGGTTGCCTTTTATAACTTTTTTGGTTTATAGTGTCACGATGATTATACTATTAAGCTTGCAGTTGGGGTAAGGTGGGAGGTGGGGATACATTAATAAATAACAATTTTAATCTCCAATTAGTTCGTCACGCCAGGGCTCTGGATCATGACCACTCGGACGTACGCTCACCTCGCTGACATTTAGCGACCTCCTGCAGTGAAGCAGCGGTGTGGAAACTGAAGAAGGGACTACGCAGCTGACAATCGGTTTTTGTTGTGGTATTTGCTTGTGTATGATGTATTCTTGCATAATTGACAAGTAAAGTGAAGGTCCCACTTGTGTGGACACACCTCTCATAAATTAGAGCCGCTAAACCCACTGGCGAAAAACTCGGGCTTGTTGTATGAAAAACCCAGTGCTATAAGTTCCCAGATCACATGTTCATCTTTTTTATTTTATTTTATTTTATTTTATTTTATTGTTGTCTTTCCTTGTCAGTACCAATGCTACTGCCTGTAAATAGCATTGGCCCCCAGCAGAACGGGAGTCCCAGGACTAGTGCCCTCCAACATCGTCCAAGGACTCCAAACATGTTGAGTGGTTCCAGTTCCAGTGGGTAGCCTACCAGGCTGAACAGCTGTTTGTTTCTTCGCACTGTTATTGGTGACGTTCCTAGAGACACAACCCGAAGCGCATCAAGGTGTGTCCTTCTAGCTGGACCCGCACAACCTTACAGATCAGCCCAGCCAGAGACGGGACATTCTACATCCCTAAGGGACATTCCACGTCCTTTAGGAACGTGGAATGTCACGTCCCTTCTGCAGCCGGGATCAGTGTCTCCGCCCTCGGCTCCCGCCCAGCTCACAATGCTGCCAATGGTGCTATTTATTTACTTTTTTTTCCTGTTTTTTTTTTTTTTTTGTTTGGTTCCCCCCCCCCCCCCCCCCCCCCCCCCATTCTGTTTACTGAAAGACAGTAAAGATAAGTCTAATGAAAAGTGTATTTCACAGGGAGGTGCTACAGGTGCATCAATAAGCAAAACAGCTTCTTTCCAAAATGTCAAATGTTCCAAATCCAAAATGAACAACATTTTTGCATGTAATATATTTATACTTGTATACTGTATATACACCATATTTGTATGTGCATATATTCAGGATAGGATATAATGCATATATGGATGTGCTAGCTTACTTGAATATTCCATATTGTCTGCAATGATCGTCAGTGCTGTGTTCCTTACCTTTATTGTAAATACTTTTTATAGTTTTTAAATGTATAATATAATATTTAAATATCTCGTTTACAGCTTTTTTGCACTTATCAGTGACAGTTTTTAATTTCATTGTTCATGTGTATAGTGAAGCTATTCTATTCTATTCTAATTTATAGTTTACTGTAGTTCTTTTTTTATTAACTCTATCTGCTCTAATTTCTAATAGATTCACACAAAAAATAACGGAAATCTGAGATTTGTTGAAAATTTTTTCATCCCAGACAAATTAAAAATAATACTTAAAAAAATATATTCAAGAAATGAAAACTACAAAAATGCATAATTACAAAAGTAAAGAACAAAGAGGAAATATATGAAAAAGAAAACAATTTGAATATTAAATATCTTGTATTTATAGTCTATTCAATTTAATAGGTTTTGAAAGATTTATACATTGGATGTTTTTATTTTGTTTGACACAAAGTTTGGTTATTTTTCTTATTCCCTCGCCTTTTTTTTTTTTTTTTTTTAATTTTTTTTTTCAAATTTCCAAATTGATCTTATAAATAAGAATGTGTTATAAATGTTTCTTCCTAATTAAGTGTAAGAAATACATTCAACACAGGAAAAAAATGTTCATGGGGCTTGCATCATTTGGACAAACAGTTTTTTATATAAACAATAATAACAAACAAAACAAATACGTATTTTCTCAGTGTTGATCTGTATAAGCAAAACACAAGAATATGAGAATGATTGTCCATTTAACTCACATTAGCCCGTTAAATCAGAAATAAAAGACTGACTTACTTGCCAGTAGGTGGCAGCAATATGTTATATAATCATCTATCTCTGTTGAACAAACGCGTAACATTTGTTACCCCTTCAGTCATTAATTCAAAAAACAGATTTATATTTTATAACAATAATCAACTCAGTTTTAGTTATCACTTTATCAAATGCATTTTATGTAAATTGTTTAAGCAACAAAGATGAAACATGCATTTATAAATATGGAATTAACTATAAATTTAAAAAAAAAAATGTAAGAAAAGCAAGAGGATAAGCATTTACTTTAGTTTCTGTGTTGATAAAGTTGACGAACCACCAATCACCATTTAGGTGGCCACAGGGATGACTACTGACTTTTAGTGTGGCCATAGCGCCTGAAGAGACCCCTGCTGTTTATTCTTACTCAGCATCTAATATTTTAGTTTGGTTTTGGAAATATTTCACATGACATTCAGATGCGCCTTTTTGGAAAATTTTCCTATATAACAATAACTTTGTATGGTATTGATAATACCTCACAGTGCTGCAGAATTAAACATCTTGGTATACAGTTGATGGTTGCTCCTCACAGTCAGGTGTTCTTGTGATAAATGCATCACTATGGTTGCTGCGGTTGAGATATTTGCTGTAGGGAAATACCTAAAGTAGGTTATGTGATGCTATATGTTACTTCTTTACGATTGTATTGATACTTAATTTGTCTCTAATACAGGTCAGTGTCCACGTAATTGATGAATACACAATTGCACATCTATGAATACACTATTAATACTGAAATGTTTTGAGTTACATTTTTCACAATCTCCAAATGCCACTGGAATCAGGGTTGTACATAACTAGTAATTCTTGCTGTGTTTCTTATTCAAACTAATACAGCCCTGATATTGGATATTTTGACGCGTCAGGGGTGCTGGATATCTAACTTCATCTGGAAATGACCTTGCTGCAAGACAGTTTGCTATCTTTTCAATATTCATATTTGTTTAAATTTGTGGTGACTCAAGTAAAGCATTTAAAGTCTGAGCATGTCAAGAGACCTGTGGTATCCTGGAAGTGTGTTCCACATGTGAGGAGCTTAAAAACTGAATGTTTCCTGTCTATATTTGGGTCTGACTCTCCTCGTGACCTGAGAGATCTGATTGGTTCAAAACAAACCAGAAGATCATGAACGTAAGACCATTTGGTACTTTATAAACTAACAACAGGATTTTGAAGCCAATTCTTTAGCAGACAGGAAGCCACTGTAAAGATCTCAGTACTGCAGTTATATGATCAATTCAATGGTCTTAGTGAGGACTTGAGCAGCAGCATTTTGGACTAACTGCATATGTCTGATGAATGTTTTAGGGAGATCTGAAAGGAGAGGGATAAATGCATAAACATAAATGCATAGATACGTTTTTTTTAAAAATCCTGCTGAGATATAAGTCCCTTGACTGATATGTTCTTTAAGTGATTAAAGATTGATGACAGAGGTTGTCAGCACAAGAGAAAGATTTTTTTCTCTCTATGATTTTTTACTTTTAACTTATTCACCAAAAACTAACAAGCTGCTTAAATATTACTTTATTTTTTTTCTATTCTTCACATTACCATATTTTATATTAATGAAAACAGCACAATGAGACAGTAGCTTAGTTGCATATTTTATTTAATCAGCAGAGAAATATTTAGTATTGTGATTAAGAAAGTGTGAGGAAGAAAGATGTATTTTTCACGTCTATCAACATAATGATAGATGTGTACGATCACAGCAGTGTGATGCTTCGCTTTCTACGAGCAGGTTTGGTGCATTCTGTGTGGCTGCAGCCACACTCCTCCACGTGCATGTAAGTGTGAGGAAGTGTGTCTCCATTCAGGCACACCAGGTCAACAGTGCGATTGCTGAAACGCATCTCCTTACAGCAGGAACAAGAATGCTGCATTGCAGCTGCTGCTTCAGAGTATCTGAAGAAAGAAAGGGCAGGCCTTAATACACTGAAACCAATTATTCCTGAATATTTTTGACACTTTAGAGGAGACAATAAATGGAACTTGTATCCTTACTTGGTAAAAGTGTTGCAGGATCCTTCACAGTATGGCATATCCACCTCCTGTTCAGACTGACAGCCACGGCTGGAAACTTTAGTTTTCATGGGCACTAACTTGCACGCCTTCTCTTTCTCCACACCTGAAAAAAAGTAATTTCCTTTAGTTTGTTTTCTTTTCAGCATCATTTAAGCAACTGAAACAAAGATGTTCTACTCACAAATTTTACAGCAGCCATTTGCTGCTGTCTGAATAGTGTCCTGTGGATGAAAATAAAGAAGTTGGTTTGCAGGTTTCCCACATACGTGAACAATCCAGCTCTTTAAAAGAAATACTCACTGGTTGACAGTTTGCTTGCTGGAATGGCGGGCAGACTATGTGTGACCTGATTGGTGTGAACGTCTCTCCAATCTTAGTACAGGTGTAATGCTCACACTTGTTATCAGATGGCGACCAGGTTTCTCCTTGCTGGAGAGGAATGACTTGAATATATCAGTACATAAAAGCAGCAGTACAAATAAATATCAAGCTTCTGGTATTTTTCACATTCTTATCATTAAATTGCTGAATCAGATCCCATAAAAATATTTTGCCTTACCTTTAAGAGCTGTTCGGTACCATTTACACTGAAGACACATTCTTTCTGCACACACTTTCCACAGCATTCACTTGAGTTAGTTTCCACATATTCATAACCCTAAAAGATAAGGCAGTAAAGTTCACCTTTTTACCCAACACACTGAGATAAACAACAGCAGCTTGATTTAAAGTGATAGTCTGCAAAGTGTGGAAATTAGCTTTGCGATAATCTTGTATATTTACATAATATATGTCCATTTATATACATTTTCCTTTTTCAAAGGAAATAAATAAACTCAAATGCAACATTGTAGATGGGGCGTGTTTTATGTGCGAATGACTTTAGACATTCTTACCAAGTCACAATTCTCTTCACATTGCTTCTTCACACAAGTTATTTTGAAAAGACGAGAGTTTGGGTCAACCTCATTGCTGCAGGTACAATCCTGACATTTATTTGAAGGAACTGAAGAACCGAGCTAATAAAAAAAGGGGAAATATGTTAATGCTTTTAGCCATTGAGAGCATGTGCGACAGAATTAATTAAAGATAAAAGATGGTAGAATAAGTAACAAAGTATTTGCTTTTTATTACCTCATATTCAACTTCTTTGTGTACACACACTCTTTTTGGTTCTAGTAAAGACACAAACAGTAACAAAATAAATTGCACAAAAGTAGGTTATTATTCACATAAAAAAAGAGGTCAAATAAATTTAGTTAGCTCACCACATGCATGTTCTGGACAACATTTCCCATCAGGAACACTGATAACTGGCTTGTATCCAACAGGACAGATTACAGTAGGTACTGGGCAAGTATTGACCTGGCATTCTGTGAAGATGAAGATAAAGTTAATTTTGTAAAATGCAGCAGCCAATAGTCTGAATGTTAAAGTACATGTGCTTGGATGCTATATATCTTACGGCAAACATAGGTTGAGCAGCAGGGGTCTTCTGGATTAGTTTGATTCACAAAGACAAACCCTGCACCAGTGCAGTTAGAGATGGGTGGTGCTGGGCATGTCTTAGGCTTGCAAATCACGGTCTTTGTGGCCTCATCACAAATGCAGTCCTGGCATTTGTACTCAAACTTCTCGTTAAACTAAAAGAGTAAACCACAATTACAAATTTATTGTCTTTTGCAAGTAAACGATAAGGGAAAGGATTTGAAGTGTGACATGAAGTTTTAGCTCACCTCACGAGGAATTCCCTCGGGATCAAGGCATCCTGTTTAGAAGTCAACAATAGTCCAGGTGGAGTTCATGAGTCATTCAGTGGAAAGGCTGTTCAGATTCTATTTAACACCATACTTACCACACTTTTCAACACATATTCCAGACTCCCTGTTGAAGAGTTTCATTCCGTCAGGGCAAAAGCAGCCTTCAACTGTGAAGTTCATAGACACTTCATTGGGACTGTAAAATATATAAAGATCATGGTGTCAAAAAAAAAAAATACAACAGAGAATACACTATAGGTTTACTATTACTACATAAACGTACTTGTCTTCACACGTTGGCTGCTCTGCAGGACCACAAGGCTTGAAAACTTTGTCTGATGGGCAGTTGCTGGCTGTTGGTGATGAAACAAAAACAAATAAAAAAAAGATAAATGCAATGTGGCATAGCCACGAATGACTTTTTTTAATACTCCCAACCATATCATAAAATGTAAATTAGCATCTTTGTTGAAGGATAAATTCCACCAAAAAACAAAGTAACATATTTCCTGATTCCAGTTACTTCATCCTCAGTGATGGAGACACTTACCACACCGTGTGGTGTGGTTTCTCCAGTGGAGGCAAACTCCAGCCTCAGTGCAGGCAGCAGCATAAGTTTGCAAGCTTGTGCATTCAAAATCTGGGTTAGATATATGGCAGCTATCAAACACACAACCTCTGTAGAAATTGTCTGGGGAGACCAAAGGATGACATTCTGCAAAGACACTGCAAAACAAAATGACAAACTTCTTTAATTACATAACTATATTTGTGTGGACAGTTAACTAGTTTAGTGAAATAAATATCTACCTGCTCTTAAGTATGTCACATATGGAGTCTGGCTTGCATGGTGTTGGTTCCAATGGAGGTTCAGGTGCATTGGTGGGCAACGCAGGAGGTGTTGGACAGTTGCGTTGGTAAATATCATTTGCTGGCCAATAGTCAGCCATCACTGCACAATTTTCCACCACCTTACCGCCCGGCAACATGCAATCATCAGTCTGATTGTTGGTACATGTTCCTAACAAAAGTAATGTAATACAGTCACTTCAGTTCCTACAGTAACGTCAAACAAAAGACTAAATTTGAAAAAGTCACTTGAGAGGCATTTCTTACCACAGTGACCCTGTGTGTTTCTACCAAAGTACTGATATGGAAGGTTGATACTGAAGCCAGTCATTCCAAATGTAGTGACTACTTTTAGGCGAGGGATCTCAAACACTAAGTTAATACCAGAACTCATGATCTTAATACCATTTTGCGAATAAGGCAGTTTTAGACGTACTTCATTTTTAAACGCCTAGAGGTTGAAAATACACCACACACACACAAAAAAAGACAAAAGTGTAAGTTGGTACTAATATTTCTACAACAGTTAATTAATCTCAATAGATACAATAAATCGTAAAGAGAATATAAATCAAATGCATATATATAAATTTTTTTACCTCCAGCCGTGGTGCTCCAATAAGATTGTGATTTTTGAGTGTGACAGATTGTGACCCATAGGATATGATTATTGATCGTGGACAGGAAACATCTTCCGTAGGATCACAAAACACATTGTCAGTATAAATCTTTAAATTATGTGTTGCTGTGATTTCCTCCATCAAAACATAAGAACAATTTCCTTGATAACTGTAATAAAGTCCATCAAATGTGATGTAATGGGGATCTCCCCAGCCCTCACAAACACCTGAAAAGAAATGGGAATATATCAGAGAAGGAAAATAGGCTAACAGAGAAAAAGTCAAAAGTAAACTAAATAACTTACAATCACAGACATAATGTTGGCAACAGTAGAACTCGTCATAAACAAGAACTGGTTTCTTCCCATTGGTACAAGTTATATTCTGGATGGGTGGGCACTCGTAGTCAATTATTTCAATTGTATTGTTTTCAATGCATCTGGCCATGGTACAGTTGCACAAAAAGAAAGTCTCATTTTGCTTTAAAAAATGAAAAGGAAGAGATTATAGAAGAAATGCATTTAGATATATTAGATATTTGACTTAATAATTGCTAAAACAAAAGACTTCTTAGTAAAGATGTGCAATTATTGAAATGTCTATATTCTAGAAAAAAAAAGAACGAAAAAAAACCATTGATTTCATTTTGTTAAAAATAATGAAAATCTCACAAGAAGATTCCATTCAGAACATCCAGGTGGAGGAGTTGGTGTAGGTGTTGGTGTAGATATGGTCGAGGGAGTTGGTTTTGATGTTGGTGTTGGTGTTGTTGTTGATGTAGGTGTAGGTGTTGGCGTAGGCGTAGATGTGGTCCAGCAAGTGGAAGTGATGTTTTGGATTGCACAAACATCAGAACATTTTATAGTAAGACATATTCCTGATCCAATATAAGTCATATTTATAATGACTTCTCCTGATTAAGTGGGAAAAACACACACACACACAAGAATAAATTAGAGGGACAAAAGGTCCTTTAAAAACAAAAAGATCTTTATATAGATTGAATCTTACCTGGCTTATAATGGGTTCCATTAAAAATACAGAAGCACTGGGTTGTAGAAATAGGTGTACTTTGTGTTGAATGTGTACTTGTTGTATAGATGGAGATTTGACTATGAGTTGGAAAAGAGATTGTTGATTCTGTGGGACCAGTGACAAGAAATTCTTTGGTAGGGTTAGGTGTACTTGGGGTGATGGTTGGGGTTGTAGTAGCTGTGGTGGATGGTGTTGTAGTTATTGTGGTGGGGCCAGTTGTAGTTGGAGTAGTGGTTGGGATTGAAGTTGTTGTGATGGTAGTTGTAGTTGGAGTGGTGGATGGGGTTGTAGTTGTGGTGGGTGTAGTTGTAGTTGGTGTGGTGGATGGAGTTTTAGTTGTCGTGGTGGGGGTGGTTGAAGTTGGAGTGGTGGATGGAATTGTTGTTGTGGTGGGTGTAGTGGTAGTTAGGGTTGTGGATGGGGTAGTAGTTGTTGTGGTGGGTGTAGTGGTAGTTAGGGTGGTGGATGGGGTAGTAGTTGTTGTGGTGGGGGAGGTGGTAGTTGGGGTGGTGGATGGTGATGTAGTTATGGTGGGTGTAGTTGTAGTTGGTGTGGTAAATGTAGTTGTAGTTGTGGTGGTGGGGGTGGTTGTAATTGAAGTGGTGAATGGGGTTGTAGTTGTTGTGGTGGGGATAGTTGTAGTTAGGGTGGTGGATGGTGTTGTGGATTTTGTTGTGGGGGTAGTTGTAGTCGAGGTGGTGGATGGGGTTGTAGTTGTGGTGGGTGTAGTTGTATTTGGTGTGGTGATTGGAGTTGTAGTTGTTGTGGTGGGGGTGGTAGTAGTAAGGGTGGTGGATGTGATAGTAGTTGTTGTGGTAGGGGTAGTTGTAGTCTGGGTTGTGGTAGGGGTTGTAGTTGTGGTCAGGGAAGTTGTAGTCGGGGTGGGATATGGGGTTGTAGTTGTGGTGGGGATAGTTGTAGTTAGGGTGGTGGATGGTGTTGTGGGGGTGGTTGTAGTCGGGGTGGTGGATGGGGTTGTAGTTGTGGTGGGTGTAGTTGTATTTGGTGTGGTGGATGGAGTTGTAGTTGTTGTGGTGGGGGTTGTTGTAGTTAGGGTGGTTGATGGGGTTGTAGTTGTGGTGGATGTAGTTGTAGTTGGTGTGGTGGATGGGGTTGTAGTTGTGGTGAGGGTGGTTGTAGTTGGAGTAGTGGAAGGGGTTGTAGTTGTTGTGGTGGGGGTGGTTGTAGTTGAAGTGGTGAATGGGGTTGTAGTTATTGTGGTGGGGATTGTTGTAATTGGTGTGGTTGATGGGATTGTAGTTGTTGTGGATGGGGTTGTAGTTGTTGTGGTAGGTGTGGTTGTAGTTGGGGTGGTGGATGGAGTTGTAGTTGTTATGGTTGCGGTGGTTGTAGTTGGGGTGGTGGATGGGGTTGTAGTTGTTGTGGTGGGGGTTGTTGTAGTTGAAGTTGTGGATGGGGTTGTAGTCGTTGTGGAAGTGGTTGTAGTTGGAGTGGTGGAAGGGGTTGTAGTCGTTGTGGTGGGGGTGGTTGTAGTTGAAGTGGTGGATGGGGTTGTAGTTGTTATGGTGGGGGTAGTTGTAGTCGGGGTGGTGGATGGGGTTGTAGTTGTTGTGGTGGGGGTAGTTGTAGTCGGGGTGGTGGATTGGGTTGTTGTTGTTGTGGGGGTAGTTGTAGTTGGAGTAGTGGATGGGGTTGTAGTTGTTGTGGGAAGTGTGGTTGTAGTTGGGGTGGTGGATGGAGTTGTAATTGTTGTGGTGGGGGTGGTTGTGATAGGGGTGGTAGATGGGGTTGTAGTTGTTGTAGTGGCGTTAGTTGTAGTTAGGGTGGTGGATGGGGTTGTAGTTGTTGTGGTGGGGGTAGTTGTAGTCGGGGTGGTGGATTGGGTTGTAGTTGTGGTGGGGGTAGTTGTAGTTGGGGTGGTGGATGGGGTTGTAGTCGTTGTGGTGGGGGTAGTTGTAGTCAGGGTGGTGGATGGGGTTGTAGTTGTGGTGGGTGTAGTTGTAGTTGGTGTGGTGGATGGGGTTGTAGTTGTTGTGGTGGGGGTGGTTGTAGTTGGGGTGGTGGATGGAGTTGTAGTTGTTGTGGTGGGGGTGGTTGTAGTTGGGGTGGTGGAAGGGGTTGTAGTTGTTGTGGTGGGGGTGGTTGTAGTTGAAGTGGTGAATGGGGTTGTAGTTATTGTGGTGGGGATTGTTGTAATTGGTGTGGTTGATGGGATTGTAGTTGTTGTGGATGGGGTTGTAGTTGTTGTGGTAGGTGTGGTTGTAGTTGGGGTGGTGGATGGAGTTGTAGTTGTTATGGTTGCGGTGGTTGTAGTTGGGGTGGTGGATGGGGTTGTAGTTGTTGTGGTGGGGGTTGTTGTAGTTGAAGTTGTGGATGGGGTTGTAGTCGTTGTGGAGGTGGTTGTAGTTGGAGTGGTGGAAGGGGTTGTAGTCGTTGTGGTGGGGGTGGTTGTAGTTGAAGTGGTGGATGGGGTTGTAGTTGTTATGGTGGGGGTAGTTGTAGTCGGGGTGGTGGATGGGGTTGTAGTTGTTGTGGTGGGGGTAGTTGTAGTCGGGGTGGTGGATTGGGTTGTTGTTGTTGTGGGGGTAGTTGTAGTTGGAGTAGTGGATGGGGTTGTAGTTGTTGTGGGAAGTGTGGTTGTAGTTGGGGTGGTGGATGGAGTTGTAATTGTTGTGGTGGGGGTGGTTGTGATAGGGGTGGTAGATGGGGTTGTAGTTGTTGTAGTGGCGTTAGTTGTAGTTAGGGTGGTGGATGGGGTTGTAGTTGTTGTGGTGGGGGTAGTTGTAGTCGGGGTGGTGGATTGGGTTGTAGTTGTGGTGGGGGTAGTTGTAGTTGGGGTGGTGGATGGGGTTGTAGTCGTTGTGGTGGGGGTAGTTGTAGTCAGGGTGGTGGATGGGGTTGTAGTTGTGGTGGGTGTAGTTGTAGTTGGTGTGGTGGATGGGGTTGTAGTTGTTGTGGTGGGGGTGGTTGTAGTTGGGGTGGTGGATGGAGTTGTAGTTGTTGTGGTGGGGGTGGTTGTAGTTGGGGTGGTGGAAGGGGTTGTAGTTGTTGTGGTGGGGGTGGTTGTAGTTGAAGTGGTGAATGGGGTTGTAGTTATTGTGGTGGGGATTGTTGTAATTGGTGTGGTTGATGGGATTGTAGTTGTTGTGGATGGGGTTGTAGTTGTTGTGGTAGGTGTGGTTGTAGTTGGGGTGGTGGATGGAGTTGTAGTTGTTATGGTTGCGGTGGTTGTAGTTGGGGTGGTGGATGGGGTTGTAGTTGTTGTGGTGGGGGTTGTTGTAGTTGAAGTTGTGGATGGGGTTGTAGTCGTTGTGGAGGTGGTTGTAGTTGGAGTGGTGGAAGGGGTTGTAGTCGTTGTGGTGGGGGTGGTTGTAGTTGAAGTGGTGGATGGGGTTGTAGTTGTTATGGTGGGGGTAGTTGTAGTCGGGGTGGTGGATGGGGTTGTAGTTGTTGTGGTGGGGGTAGTTGTAGTCGGGGTGGTGGATTGGGTTGTTGTTGTTGTGGGGGTAGTTGTAGTTGGAGTAGTGGATGGGGTTGTAGTTGTTGTGGGAAGTGTGGTTGTAGTTGGGGTGGTGGATGGAGTTGTAATTGTTGTGGTGGGGGTGGTTGTGATAGGGGTGGTAGATGGGGTTGTAGTTGTTGTAGTGGCGTTAGTTGTAGTTAGGGTGGTGGATGGGGTTGTAGTTGTTGTGGTGGGGGTGGTTGTAGTTGGGGTGGTGGAAGGGGTTGTAGTTGTTGTGGTGGGGGTGGTTGTAGTTGAAGTGGTGAATGGGGTTGTAGTTATTGTGGTGGGGATTGTTGTAATTGGTGTGGTTGATGGGATTGTAGTTGTTGTGGATGGGGTTGTAGTTGTTGTGGTAGGTGTGGTTGTAGTTGGGGTGGTGGATGGAGTTGTAGTTGTTATGGTTGCGGTGGTTGTAGTTGGGGTGGTGGATGGGGTTGTAGTTGTTGTGGTGGGGGTTGTTGTAGTTGAAGTTGTGGATGGGGTTGTAGTCGTTGTGGAGGTGGTTGTAGTTGGAGTGGTGGAAGGGGTTGTAGTCGTTGTGGTGGGGGTGGTTGTAGTTGAAGTGGTGGATGGGGTTGTAGTTGTTATGGTGGGGGTAGTTGTAGTCGGGGTGGTGGATGGGGTTGTAGTTGTTGTGGTGGGGGTAGTTGTAGTCGGGGTGGTGGATTGGGTTGTTGTTGTTGTGGGGGTAGTTGTAGTTGGAGTAGTGGATGGGGTTGTAGTTGTTGTGGGAAGTGTGGTTGTAGTTGGGGTGGTGGATGGAGTTGTAATTGTTGTGGTGGGGGTGGTTGTGATAGGGGTGGTAGATGGGGTTGTAGTTGTTGTAGTGGCGTTAGTTGTAGTTAGGGTGGTGGATGGGGTTGTAGTTGTTGTGGTGGGGGTAGTTGTAGTCGGGGTGGTGGATTGGGTTGTAGTTGTGGTGGGGGTAGTTGTAGTTGGGGTGGTGGATGGGGTTGTAGTCGTTGTGGTGGGGGTAGTTGTAGTCAGGGTGGTGGATGGGGTTGTAGTTGTGGTGGGTGTAGTTGTAGTTGGTGTGGTGGATGGGGTTGTAGTTGTTGTGGTGGGGGTGGTTGTAGTTGGGGTGGTGGATGGAGTTGTAGTTGTTGTGGTGGGGGTGGTTGTAGTTGGGGTGGTGGATGGGATTGTAGTTGTTGTGGTGGGGGTTGTTGTAGTTGGAGTTGTGGATGGGGTTGTAGTTGTGGTGGAGGTAGTTGTAGTTGGTGTAGTGGATGGAGGTGTAGTTGTTGTGGTCAGGGTAGTTGTAGTTAGGGTGGTGGATGGGGTTGTAGTTGTGGTGGGTGTAGTTGTAGTTGGTGTGGTGGATGGGGTTGTAGTTGTTGTGGTGGGGATGGTTGTAGTTGGGGTGGTGGATGGGGTTGTAGTTGTTGTGGTGAGGGTAGTTGCAGTCGGGGTGGTGGATGGGGTTGTAGTCGTTGTGGTGGGGGTAGTTGTAGTTAGGGTGGTGGGTGTAGTTGTAGTTGGTGTGGTGGATGGGGTTGTACTTGTTGTGGTGGGGGTGGTTGCAGTTGGGGTGGTGGATGGAGTTGTAGTTGTTGTAGTGGGGGTGGTTGTAGTTGGGGTGGTGGATGAGGTTGTAGTTGTTGTGGTGGGGGTTGTTGTAGTTGGAGTTGTGGATGGGGTTGTAGTTGTTGTGGAGGTAGTTGTAGTTGAAGTAGTGGAAGGGGTTGTAGTCGTTGTGGTAGGGGTGGTTGTAGTTGAAGTGGTGGATGGGGTTGTAGTTGTTGTGGTGGGTGTAGTTGTAGTTGGGGTGGTGGAAGGGGTTGTAGTTGGACTTGTTGTGGATGGGGTTGTTGTCGTAATTTCTGGTGTTGTGGTCCCACATATTGGACAACACACTTTGATTTCATAGTCAAAGCACTTTCCTGGACGTAAAGGCTGATCTTGTTTTTTACAGATTAAACCATATTTCACATCACATGTAACAACTTGGAGAGTTTCGGCCACATACGTGTCAAAATCTATTTCTGGGTTTAAAGCTGACCTACATTCAATTTTTGTGGGATTGTCACAAATATGTAGGCCACTGTTTGTTATATTTTCATAAGTTTCCCAGTCACTCTTGTCTTTTTTTGGATTATGCACATTATACCAGTCTGTCCATTCACACCCTACTACAACACAATGTGGGGTGGTGGATGGGGTTGTAGTTGTTGTGGTGGGGGTAGTTGTAGTTGGGGGAGTGGATGGGGTTGTACTTGTTTGGGTGGGGGTAGTTGTAGTTGGGGTGGTGGATGGGGTTGTAGTTGTTGTGGTGGGGGTAGTTGTAGTTAGGGTGGTCGATGGGGTTGTACTTGTTGTGGTGGTGGAGGGGGTCCCACAGGGTTCACTTATATGTGTCACAGTTGAATTAACACAGATTCCATAGTAGCACATCCCCATGTTGTCAGTGACATTGTAAACAACATCATCTTCGTTATATGCTGTCCCGTTGAATATGCAGTAAGGACATACGTTGACACATCTCTTTTTTTTTTCATCAAATATTGGTTTGTCCTCTGGGCATACTGGATAACAGCCTGAAAAAAACAATTCCTTTAATTCTTCACCTATTTTTTTCTTTAAATCAAGTTAATCTTTTTTAAACCTGTTAGCTAAAAATGAAAAAGGTACTTTTACCTTCCAGATTGGGTATAGGGTTGTCACAAATTCCTTCTGGGTTTAAACATGTCTTATAACAAGGTGTGTGGCAAGGGTTGTAGTGCCACATGCAATCATCAGGGTTGTTATAGTAGTCACAAAACACAGCTAGAGAAGGACATGGGAGATACAATTTACAAATAAATGTGAAATTTTCTTTCACTAATTTCTTTGTGTAAAAGAAACATTCATGTAAAACACCCACCTTTTAAATAGATAAATAGATAAATACATAATACATGAAAAGTTAGATGTGACATGAAATATCACATAATAATAATTTGGTTTTGCCATGCATAATTTGTGAAATGTGATTTTTACATATGTGATTTTTACATTAAAAAATTCATTTATTATAACTTCCAGTTTTAGTCACACTCGTATATAAAAAAAGACGTACATGTCAAACATTTGACCAGTAAATTTTTTGTTGTGGGAAGAGGATTGTTACAAAGATTGTATTAAAAAGAGGCCTACAATTCTGGAAAGCCTTTCTTCAAATCAAGCTAAAACCTCTCAAGTGGTTTGTAAATTTGTGTATCTATTGGGTACTTAAGTTTCAACAATTAAAAAAATAACATTGTGCTAAAGCCCATTCACTAATGCTAAAGCACAATTAATTTACCATGCTAATTAAGTTTAAACAGAAAAAGTTAACGTGAAATAAATGTGTCAGTGAAATAAATGTCAACAGTGTTAAAGAGTCAGCAAAAATGGTGACCATCAGAGAAGTATTCTATTACGCATAAAGCCATTTTGAAAAGAACAAGAAAATTAGTTTTGAGTTTTCCAAACAATCTAAGTGACAATGTAAGTGTAAGAGGAACAGCAGCTGGTTAACAAAGACATTAGTTTTATTCTATTTTACAGTCATTTAGCAGATGCTTTTATCCAAAAAGACTTACATCTGAGAGTGTAAACAACACAAGCCAGAAATCAAACAGTAGAGGACATCATTTGAGTTATTGTTTTGTAAGCCAGAAGCAAGACTTTGAATTTAATGCGTGCTGCAACTGCAAGTCAGTGAAACATGATTGGCAGCAGAGTAACATGAGGACTTTTGGGGCTGGTTAATGACCATACGTGATGCTGCATTCTGAGTCATCTGCAGGGGTTTAACCAAGCATACAGGCAGACCTGCCAGTAGGGAATTGTTGTGTCATGTGTTTTGTCAGGTACACGACACAGCATGTTGTAGAGAGCAAATTGGCAAGTACAGGCAACTGAGGAAACATAGACCATAAAGGTCAACAGATCATCCACCATGCCACCATGACTTTGGGCAGTAGATATAGGCACAAGTGTGATAGAGTCAAGTATCACTCTTATTTGCAGAAGGTAAGGAAGGATTGGCTGAACAGACAAGCAGTGCTTGGACAGATTTAGCTGAAGGCACAAGACTTTATCCATGCGGAGATACCAGCAAGACAAGCTCAGTGAAGTGGTTGTGTCGTCTGGTGGGAAGGAAAGGAAGAGCTGAGTGTCATCAGCGTAATAGTTGTAGGAGAAGCCATGAGAGCTTATGAGTATACCAAGTGAGGTGTATAGTGAAAAGAGAAGGCCAAGCACAGATCCCAGAGGCACCTCTGTTTTCAACTCATGCATTCTGGACACTTCTCCTCACGAGGATACTCTAAATGATTCTCTTGTGAGGTAGGACGTGAACCATGAGAGGACAGCTCCAGAGATGCCAAGCTCAGAGAGTGTGGAGAGGAGAATCTGATGGTTGACTGTGTCAAAAGCTGCGGACAGGTCCAGCAGTATCAGCACTGAGAATTGACCAGTGGATCTGGCAAGTTGTAGGTAATCAGTAATACAGGAGAGCAGTTTCAGTAGAGTGGCCTTGTCTAAACCCAGACTGAAAGGATCGAATATGTTTTTTTCATGGAGGAACCGTGAGACTTGACTGAAGAGGGCATGCTCTAATAGTTTTGACATGAACAACGCCAGTGAGACTGGGTGGTAGTTTTCAACCTGGGTTGGGTTAAGTGTGGGTTTCTTCAGCAGTGAGGTACCCCGAGCTTGTTTGAAGACAGAGAGACAGACACCAGATTCAAGACATGAGCTGATAATATGGGTCATTGCAGCTGTAATAGTAAGTAAAATGCTCTGTAGGATGTTCGTTGGGGCTGGATCAAGTGGACAGGTAGTGAGTTTTGAGTTTTGTAGAAGTTTCGAGACCTCATATAGAGGGCGGAAGAAGCAAAGTGATACACCAATAGCTGGATTTATTGCTGATATGGTGTGACTGCTGTGTAAAAAGTGCTTTTAACTGTCAAGTCATACCCTAAAGACATCTAAAGTTGGAAATTCAGATACATTTCCCATTTAACCTCATGGAATTTGACAGGATGTGCTAGGAAGAACAGGATAAACTTCCAAAAAATTTTTTTCTATAACGTGGTCATGGTCATGTGAAAAACTGAAAATAATAGCATTTTAAACAACAAGTAAAAGGTTCACTTACGACAGATGTCTGGAGTTCTCCACGCAATACAGACACCAGCCTCATTACAAGCTTGAGCATAAGATGCAACTGCTGAGCAGAAACACTCGCAATCTCCACCACTGTCGCACGCACATGAGTCTTGTATACAGTTTTCAGAAAATGGACGGGGATCTACCTGTTCGGCCATTCATAAGTCATAATAATTTATTTTACACATTGTTAAATTTTGAAACAACATCACTTCAAAGAGAACAGTTTGCACAAACCTTTTTGTGGCAGTCTTTGAATGTAGGTCCTGTAATGATGCTGCACATAATTTTAGCCCAGTTGTGTCGTTGGGGAGCTGCGACACAAGCCTCAACATTCTCTTCCACATCTGGGCAAGAGCTGTACACTTTCCAGCTGTTTGCAAACTCTAACTGATTACTCACGACCAGCTGACCCTGCGTTGTGAAGTCATTCTGCCCATCGCCATCAAAATTTCCACATAATCCACATACTTCTCCCTGTGCAAACAGAAAACAGTCACTAAGTCATTGGCATGTAACATTGTATCATTACTGTCCAAACTTTTATATGTATATATGAAAATGGTCAGCAAAAACAGACAAAGTACAAATAAGACATTTACGAGAGATATATAAGCTCATTTTCTTATACATTTTTATAAAGAAACATCAATATCAACATGTATCACACAAGTGTCTAATACAGTAGTATGCACACAAATACAAAAGATGAACATGTGTAAAAAAAAAGAAGTTCACAAATGTGCACATTGCAAACTACAGATTTTGCTACTTAAAGATATTTACACCAGCATCCCAGATGTCATAATTGTTACATTCAAATAGCTGCTTGTGCATATCAGCATATCAGGCTATATTAATGCAATGATCACATGGAATTCAACGACCATCTTTGCACTCTCTGCTCAAACGTTTTTGCCTTAAATGCTGTGTTGAAGCGCTGATGGAAAACCAGACCACTTTGGATTCATGTTTCCCTCTATCATTGTTTCAAAGTCTGAAAATGTTTTCTTGACTAGATACAATGGCTGATTGTTACTTGATTAAAAAATGTAGATCTATGGTTCCTTCATAGATTAAAAAAATCTATACCAAGATTAATCCAATTATGGCCTGTACAAATGTGAATACATTGTTTAAATAAACCACTTTGATTCTGACAAAATCTTGACAAAAGGAGGTGGATTAAAACAAAAAATCCTTTATCCGTTTCCTTTCATAATAGCTTTTTGTTTTATTGCCCAAATATATTTAAAAAAAAAACGTTTTAACAACCTTAAGCAATATGTATATAATAAGGATCTTGGATTTACAGAATTGAAATTGATTTCCAAAATCAGTGTGGCATCATCACACTTTAGCTGACTTATTGGGCTGGATTTCCAACGTATCTTACTCTTACTCATTGGAAATGTCTTCTTGTTTTTTAAAATGCTGGCCACTTCTTCTAAAATTGTGCTTTGCCTAAAGGTCCTTTGGTAATGAAGAGGTACTGAAGCCTAACATATGTATATAGTCATATACATTTTAAAGTGCCAGTATGTTTGTGTGGAGTATCACATACATAAATACCCGAAGCTACACAAAAGGTGATGGCTCACATTTTTTAATACAAAAGGCATTTGTGACCGTTATGACACATATCGATGAGTCATCTTCATTTAACAACTACTATGTGACTTACACGGTGTTGTGGTTCCAGAAGAATACGAACAGTTGTTTTGCGATCCCACATCACTGCCAGACCAATGTCAGATTCTACCACCAGGTACAAACCAACCCTCCTTATTCTGTACTTAATCTGTGGACCGTGTTCCAGATCCACTTCTTCATATTCACCATTTGACAGTTTGATTTCCATTCTCTGTAATGTAAAATAGACATCTCAAGCTTTGCATTATAAAAATTTTTTTTCAGAAAAAAGAAATTAATTATGCTGTACCATTTGGTCATTAAAAAACAAAGGTGTTTGATCTTACCCCAATATGAATTCTGACTATTTTGGAGCAAGTGGTACCCGTAGATCCACATTTGACATTTTCTGTGATAACTGTAAAGTTGTTCTCCGCTGTTTTATTTCCACATTTATTCTGGAAAGATGGAAAATTCAGAAACGCATTCAATGTTTTTTCCCAGCCTGCTGCTAATCAAAATAAACTTCAGATATGGTAGACCATAGATTAGATTAATATTTAGTTTATCCCCAGAAGAACAGCACCATGTACTTATTTTTGCTGAATGAGAAATGTTTCATTTTGGAGTGAAGGTTCCAAGTGTTGAATCATATAAACTATTACCTTATTGTGTTGAACTTACAGATTTCTGAAGTTCTGAGTTAATTATATGTGTTGAAGACTTCAAAAGCCATTCCACCTTTTTCTGGTTATTCTGCTTTTATTTTTTCCACCTAATATCTAAATACCTTCATAATTGATTTTGGCCTGTATTTTATTTACCTTGGCAGCAATATATGCACAGCTTCCTTGAAACCCATATCTTTGCAGGTCAAATGTATTGTAGTGACCACTTCCATAGATAACACAGGTTCCTGGACATTTTTTGTCAGTGCAGTCCCATTTCCCACTTTTGCAGGTACTAGATTTATCAGAAAAGTTGCAATATGATGCAGCGTTTGAATACTTTAAGTAAACTGTGCAGAATATGATATTTATTCCATATTATATATTTGATTGAAATATGGCCTTACCAAGTGTTACAGTCTTTTGGAATTTGTTTTCCATGGACATAAAGCTGATCATTATGCATACATGGGCATTCATTTTCTTGCACACAGGAACCCTTGCCATCATCCAGGAGGCCATCAGGACACAGACATCCAGACTCACAGTCTGCAGAGTCCTGCAAAGGCAGAAAGATCACAATGATAGAAACAAAGAAGATAGGCAATACTTGCGATGTTGTGGATTATTGTAACTCAAAACTGCTGTTTGCATATAAACTGAAAGTTACAAAACATAACATACACACCACATTTACTTTAGGAACAATCATATAAGTCCCTACAATTTGAGACTGAGAGATCGACAAAAACAACATCACAAAAGCAACTCACACAATCATAACTGTCCAGATTTAAACAAGTGCGAGCACACTGCACTCCAAGCTCTCCTTTGCCCGCAGTGGAACAGTTGAAGAACACTTTTGGAGATATACACCCTGTATAAAAAAACAAAAAAACAAACAAAACAGAATTGCATGAACATACACTGTACCAACCAAACCCTCATGTGGGAAAGTAAAGAGTTAACAACAACCTCACCTGATAAACGGGTTTTCCAAGAATGACAATGAAGTGTTCCATTGTTACACAAACTGGAAAAAGAATTAAAAGACAGATTAGTACCTGTTTGTTGATAAAACATTTTATATTTTGTTTATTATAGTCACGCTGTATATACAATGTTGAATGACTAATATAAGAGCCTCAACTAACTCACCAGTGTTCATTGTTTATGGTGATGGACTTTCCTGCCTTAACATAGACTCCATTGTGGTAACAGGAACATTTTGACATGGGGACACAAACTTCGTGTTCATTCAGATAGAGACCCTCAGCACAAGCGCATCCATCAACAGGCAAGAAGTCGGAGCTGCAACTCTGCTGCTCAGAGCTCAGTGATCTGCAAGTCAGCTGGCATCTCTGTTTGTAGGAGAAGACCTGAGATTCTGGGCAGCTCTTTATGTATTTGTCTGTTGTATGGATGAGATGAAGAGGATTATTTCACAATTTTTCATCTAATAATAAGGTAGAGTTCTTTTCAGCTCCAAAAATCATTAGCCATGATTGAAATTGCTCTTACCGCACATTGTCTCTTTCCAGTCTGTCAGGTACACTCCATTTGCTGCACAAGCTCGGGCATAAGAGGAAAAGACTGCACACAGGCAGGCCTCGCTCTTCTCACAGCTACAGCTAGAATAAAGGCATCGCTGCAGGAGATAGAAAATTCTTAGGAAATGACAAACTCACTAAATTCAATGACAATGTGACAGGAAGGTTTTACTCTACCTTGTAGTACCTTCCAGGATGCACCACAGATCGGCACTGGGAGAATGTACTGTTTGAGCTTAAGAGCAAAGTACACCAGTGCATGGCATACCGTTCTGAGAGAGAACAATTTTGGTTTGAATGTCTTTAATGCTGTTCATTTAAAATGAATCAATTCATAGTGGAAAATTGTATTTTGAACACCAAACTTGATTAACAAAAGAAGCAACTATTGCTCTTTACCATTTTCCACACTGAGGAAGCAGGGATGATCTAGTCTGTCCTCTCTGTCTGTGCAGGAGGTCTTTGCCTTCCAAGAATTACTAAAAGTTGCTGCATTGCCCTCCACAATGCCTTGAGGAGTCTTCATGTCATCAGAGAGGACCAGGTTAAAGTTCCCACATAACCCTGAATAACAGCCAATGTGTAAGAGTTAAATTAGAATAAAACATATAATGTTAGTGCTTAAAAATCTTTAAAACAGCTATATTTTGGGTGGGTTAACAAATAAAAATAATATAAAAAAGACGTCAGGAAAATTTATTAAACTTTTTTGTTTTGGCTCGAACACTAGAGATTTATCAGAAGAGAGAAGTGATATTACACTGGGTTACAAATGTTTATGTAAATGCTGTATTTACCTAAACAGTTAATACCATTTTTCAATAGTCAAAAATTAGGTCAGGTTTTATAATAATCTTGATTTTAGTAAGCGAAAGCACCACAAAGGAAAACAACTGAAGTGCCCATCACTTAAAATAGTGTTCCATATTATTTTGCAGAACAGTTTCACAACATTAATTAAATGTATTGTAAAGAGCTGAAAAGTTTAAGCTGTCATATTTTTTCACATTTTTTTAAATTACAGATGAACAATTTGAACAATAGGAGCCCTTCATTGGTATCACCTTAAATTCACAGTTTCTGCCTGTAACTCATCTGGTCTATGGAATCCTGAAATGTCACCTAAAGTTGCTGTTTGGAGGTATACTGCCTTTACACACCTTTATGACCTTACAGTAAGCCACACCTGCTGTCCTTAAAGGCACAGTACCGTGTACAACCAAGAAAATAACAAGTTGCCTTAGGCAGGCAAACAGCCTGTTTTAGAACATTACAGGCATTGATGACTTGAACTTCAGTGATTTTTTACACACTGATGATATAATTTTGGTTGCAGAAGAAGAATCTAAATTGCAAAAAATGTTGGATACTATAGAAAAATGGTGCAATAAATGTAGAATTTTCATCAATGTTGATAAAACACAAATAGTTCATTTTAGAAAATCATTTGTATCTCGAAGAAAGCATGATTTTCATTTTGGATCAAAACAGCTTTTATACATAGTACTCACAAATATCTTTGTTTTTACTTTTCATCAAAGGTATGACTTTGTCTGAAGGTTGTAGGGTTCTGAGTCAACATAGGGCTTAAGGAGCAGTTATTAATAAAATGAAGCTCTGTCAAGAAATAACATTTTACTTTACTCGGCTGTTTGACTCTATGGTTGGATCTATACTGTTCTATGCAGCAGGGGTTTGGAGCTTTGAAGGTGTTCCAGAGTATAATTGAGGTCATAAGAGAGCCATAAGGTATTTTCTTTAAGTGCATAGGTCTACCCTGAGAGCGGCACTAGAGGGAGACATGGGTTGGGAACCTTGTATAGTTAAGCAAAAAAAATTGAAATAATTAAATTATGGAATCATCTTGTTTATTTACCAGAAGATAGACTTACTCAAAAGATTTTCAATTGGGATAAAGATCACAAATATGCCTGGTCAAGGGAGCTTCAAGAAATATTATCCTCTACAAATGTTCGATTTATTCAGGAAAGTTTACAGGGTAATAACTCAGACAGAAACTGTTTGACTCTTATAAAGAGCAATGGAAGGGGCCGGCATTAGAGAAGCCCAAATTAAGAAGTTATATTCAATTTAAAAATGATTTCTTTAGAGAGCCCCGTGTTGAAAGTGCTATAAGAAGAGTACAGAGGTCTCTGTGTGCTCAGTTTAGAGCAGATGTACTGCCTTTGCAGGTGGAAGTGGGACATTATAAAAGCATCACAGAAGAAGAAAAATTATGTGTTATGTTTACCTTGAGGGTTGTGGAGGATGAATGGCATTATTTGTTTTATTGTCCTTTAAATCATGATATCCAAACTTTGCTGTTTAAGAAAATTCAGTGTAAAAAGCCTGATTTGTTCTGCGTGGCAGATAGGGAGATGTTGAGTTGGCTATTTAATAAAGAAATGTAGCTATAGATTTCTGGAATATGCATGGAAACTTAAACAAAAGACTCTGTTTCCAGATCAAAAATGATTTTTTGAGTGCAACCGAGTCTATATTTTGTATTTTGGTCATCTTCTTGTTTGGAATGTTACTAGTGTCATGTAAGCCTAATGGGCTTGGCACGCAAGTGTATGGCACTTAAATAAAAAATCCGTCAATAAATTAATCATACTCAACTGAAATACTATAATCATTTGGAACTGTGTATTGCAATATCAGGAGCATTTCCTTAGAATATATTTTGATTGTTTGTTATATGAACAATGAATACGACAAATGTTTTAATTGATTTGCAAATAAAACATAATTGTAAATATCTTATTAAAACTAGACCATTAAAACTACCAGTGAGGACTAACTGAAAGTATTATGTTTATATTACTCACAACATATCTGACTAAATGTTTGTCATGTGAAATACCAAACTCACCTCGGGTCTTTGTTTTGTAGCTCTGCTCCAGACTGATGTAGACTTGCATGACGGGAACATGCTGGATCTGGATTTGTAGACCAAAACTGGTCTGAAGGATTATGTGGAAGGATGAAGCATCAAATATACTGATGTCCCCTTTGAAAAGAAAGAAATACAAAATGAGAAAGTGTAGTAAAAGCGAAAAAGACAAATGCTTGTTTGAGTTTCTTATTGTCTGACAAACCTGACATGTACGGCAAATTGATGGACTGCATATTCTGCTCAACTTTTCCATCAGGATGGAAGGTTAATTCCTGATTTAACATAGAACTGGTCAACAAAGTTGTTTAGACAGCATTGTGAGTTTTTAGAAATGCTTTTAGTAATAAACTCACGTTTTGCAGGTATCTGTCATTGTTCAGCAGGATTTTAACGGTCTTCAGACAAGTGTCAAACTGCTGATGAGCGCATGGCAACAGCTGGGCCAGGATGGTAAAATTTGGACTTGTACCATCCTAAAAATGTACAGAGTGAAAACACAAAAATCCAACAATTATCTGTATTTTCCATATTAAATACTATGAACTTTATCTTCTGCAACTTATTGTATTTAGCTTTGACTGATTCACCTTGCTTTCTACTTTGGCGAGGGTGTAGGAACAGTCTCCGTGGAAGGTGTATGTTTGCCCATCAAAAGTAGTGAAATATGAACCCTCCTCAACTGCACATGTACCAGGTGCTTCATGACTCATACATTGCCACCTTCCATTAACACAGGTACTGAAAAAAAACAATTCATTGTAATGAAACATATATTTACTGCAATAACAAATTCTGCCTGCATATTGAGGTGACTGGTTTACCATTTCTCTCGGCTCTGATAGTAAATCTCTCCAGGATTATAGATTTTGTCATGTTTGCACTGGCATTCAGACTGATCAATGCAACCCCTCTCAGAAATGTCATCAAACACAGTTCCTGAAGAAAGTAGATTAATTTGTGTGTAATAATACAATGCAACACTATAGTTTAATGTGATTCATATGCAAACCAACCAGGGGGACAGAAGCAGCCGTCCATTTTGTGGTCTTCACACAGTGAACTTGTGTCAGGAAGAGTACAAGTATCCATGCAAGGTGAACCACTTTCTTCATACACCATGTTGAATGGACACTCTTTAGCTGTGAGGATATTTGGTAATGTTAGGAATAATTAAAGTTGGGAGGGAATTCATGGGAATTTCTAAATAGTACATCAAATATTAAACATGCACATGTCACACCAAATAGAGGCAGTGGTATCTTGGTTAGAGAAGTGGACCTGGGCCTTGAAGACCCAGGTTCAAATTCCATCACTTTAGTGTTTTGTATGATTTCAACATGACATGGTACACAATATGGAGATAAGAACCAAAAACAGAGAAAATAAGCATCCTTACCACAGAACTCAGTTGTTCTCCAGTTGGGAGGCTCTCCGCCTGCATGGGAACACTGTCGAGAGAACTCTGACAATGTGTCGCAGACACAGGAGCCATTTGTATGGTTGCCACATCCACACATGTCCTGCACACATGCCTGGATGTAAGGTTCAGGTTTGGTCAAGTTGGTACACGAGCTCCAGGACTCTGATAGAAGCAGCTGTTCACAGGTGGTTTGCTAAAAGAGAAAATTTAGGAAGTAGAGGTCTAGTTACGCTTTTACTACTTCCAACATTACCACGATGTCCAAATGTAATAGTTAACAAACTCACAAACTCCTTGCATGAATCCAGCACATTCACGTCCTCCAGTGATTCATCCTCCTCTTCATAGGGATCCTCACAATCATCATTAGGAATATTAACTTTATGTTTGTTGCCAAACTCAATTGGGCTGATATCGCGACCTGTGTATTACCAGTTCATAGTGTCACAGACTGAAGACATTAATTAAAACAAAAGAAATTTTAAAAAAAGCATACCATCAACAATGAACTCATTGGAAACTGGATCACCATTCAAATCTCCACAAAGTCCACATGTCTGGTTTACATAGTCATGACTGATTTCTACCTGAAATACAAAGCCAACACGTCTTTTATATACACAAATAAATGCTGTATCTCAAGCGCTCCTCAACTCTGGAATAATAAAACAAGATGTTCTAATCTCAGATTACAAGATGATTCATTATGAAGGATTCAAAATACTCTCTAAAGACTATTGTTGAAGTCTTGTAGGAGAGTTCAGGTTTTACCATAATAGCATCATCACCGTTCCACATTACAGTCAATCCAGCATTGGACCGGAGTTTGACGTAAACAGCATTTTTTTCCACCTGAACTCCTTTTTGGTAGAATGGTAATGAGATCCTGGTGGAAAAAAAAAAAAGATTAATCATTGAACTGTAATGGACTAATATTACAATTGCTTCCAGTAGCTATGTTTTTGCTTTCTGTCTTTTTTTTTTTTTTTTTTTTAACTTACTGCTTATTGTTGACAGTAACTGAATTCTTGCTGAGGTTGAAAGAATGTTCGTTGACATCAACTACGATGTAACTCACTGCAGGGTTTCCATCATTTTCCATTCTTCGCATGTGCACTGAAAACTTATATGTTAGGCAGTCAGAGACCAGATTGTATTCACACATACCAGGAAACTGGTACACCCTGCCATCAAAGGTGTCAAAGTGCTGTCTGCCCCATGTGCTGCAGATGTAGGCGACATGGTTGCTCACTAGAAAAGATTTATGTAAAAAACAAGTTTGAGACACTACATTGTCAATGGATACAGTCCCATATAAGTCTTTTACATCATAAATTACCTTTGAACAACATTACATTGAAAAAAACAACAACATCAGACTTACCCAATCTGGCTTGGACCTCAGTGAAACAGGTAAGAGACAAAGCAAGAAAGCATGACAAAAGCACCTTGTTCCACCTCATTGCTGCCACTGTGGGCCTGCAATCACCAAAAGTGCAAGTGCCAAAATGTATTGGACCGCCGTTTATATTGAGATTGCACAGTATTTCGCTCACACCCACTTTTAAAAATAAAACCTGGGCTGACCTCTGGCATAGATGACCTCGGCAGTCACCTAGGGCGCCATCTGCTGGAAGGGGCGTTGAATTGCCGTAAAGAAAAAAAAAAAAAAAAAAGAGTATGGGGCTGGGAGAGAGACAGAGAAAGAGAAAGGGGGATTCTTTACGTCTATTTGATTTCCACTTCACTTCCTCGTAATTAATGACTAAACAAAGCAAAATATATATTTAAAACAAACAAACAAACAAACACACAAACAAAAAAAAACAAAACAGAACAATATTCTGTAATTTGATGCGCCAATAACGCAGCCTGAACTGATGAGACCTGGTTCGCAGCCAAACTCAGACAGATTAGGAAGGAGAAGAAGCATCTTTCAAAAGCGGAGACAGGGACTGCTACACAGAGGGGGAAAATCGGTTTAGCAATGAAGTGAGGAGAGCATAGATATGTGTTTTCGGAGAGATCTCAGCAGCAGCCCACTGTCAACGGCCCCCCTACCCCTACCCCCCTTTCTGTATGGAGGGTTTTGAAGTGAATTACCGACTACAGACCTCAGACCTCTTTGAACAATCTGAGCCTCGCCTCGATCCTTAATTCTGTAGCAAGCAGATCTGAAGAACCTTGAATGAACAGGAACAGAAATGTCCTAAAGATGACTGACTGGCTGTGTCACTCAGAGTGCATGGGCCTGGGGGGGGTTTGAGGGGTATGAGGGAATCATCTTAATAACTAAACCACTACGTGGTTCATGTGTTACATAACTTACATATGAAAAATTCTTCAAAAAAATTATTTGATTGCTTGAAGGACTTTTTTTTCCCCCACCGTAGCAGATTGTCAAGCAGCAGAGCTTCAGCAAGTGAGACACTCCTTCAAAATGTAGATCCAGGTGAGTCTTGCAGATTTTTGTCATTGAATTAAATATTTCTTTAATATACTGACACATCAATGCCAAAAGTTTGTCGCTGTTAGTTTAAATCTTCTGCTGTCAAAAGTAACAGTAACTAATTACATCCAACCCTTTTTATTCATCATTTTATTGGTCGTAATAAATATATACTGTAATATTAGGACAGTTAAAGCACAGTCAAAAACTTAACACCTTTGTCTTATGATTGCACTGATGCATGTATAAAGGTCTTCTTAATAAGATGTTGTGTTTGCTTGATTTTCTGACAGAAGAAGGCCCCAGTACCAGTTGACCCAATGTTAGAGCAGTCTACCAGTCTGAAGAAGCTTCATCAACCTCAGTAGGTGTTTGTGAGTTTTTCATAGCAACCTCCCCTGATCCTAATGTTTGGACTCCAGTCTTGTCTAGTTCTGAGAAGACATAGTTAGTCAGTGTTGGCCCATATGTGGTAAAAATCAAATTTCACATCCCCCCAAATACCAGGGTGGAAGAAGTTGCCATCACCGCTAGTTCTATAGACAACTGGCAAATTGGGAGAGAATGAAAAGAACATGGATGATGTATTCAAAGAAAAAAGAAGGTGTATACTGTTTCTGTTGCCCGTTTTTCTCCCAGAAAGCATTTAAATTAAGCAAAGACAGTAATAATGACTGGAAAAGCTGCAGTGACCTACTCAAGATGCACGAGAACCATTCAAACAGAATAAAGATATGGGCTCATGGACAGACCTATGGCATTGTATTAAAATGGGCCAAACAACTGACAAAATTAAACTGGCACTTATAAAAACTTGAAAGAGAAGGTGACGAAAAGTTTTTACTAGGCTTGTGGCAACCATTCAGTCATTAAATTGTCTGATGGAAGTGGAACTCAAGGCTCAGTTTAATTCTGGGCTGAGAGAGCATGTTGCTAAGGTGGAAGGAGGAGTCAGTCATACCTTGGAAAGAATGCACAAATTGGGTGCATTATGAAAGGACCTTGGCCTCTAATGTGAGTGAAATCAGGAAGTCCAAAATATAATTTTTTGATTGTATTCCAGATTTGAGCCACAAGGTGTAATTTTTGATAATAATTCAAATAGTTGCAATTGAAGGCACTCCACAGTTCTCAATCTGGAGAAACTCCAAGGGTTTAACATCCACTTTGAACTCTGTAGAAGGCACTTTTATGACAATGAAACAAGATAGGTAAGAAAAAGGGAGTCAAAGCTAGACTTCTTCATTTTAACCACAAAAAATGGGGCGTTTCTAAGCATTGTTAATATAATTCATTTGACAGAAGGATCAAAATAATAATAAAAAGAGTTAAGGGTTTCAAGAGGCCTTCTCACTGCCTTCAGTGATCCTCAGGTCTTATGATAATGAAAGTAGCATATGTCATCCTTACATTTATTCATACCCTCCCATTAAAGAAGGAAAAAAACCCACAGCTGCCTGTGATATAAGCTTAAACTGACAAAAGTAATGAAAAAATTTTTAAAAATGAAAAGAAAATTATTAGATTATTTTCTAATTCTGGTTCAATAGAAATATTATTTTAAAGCACACAAATATGATCAAATATAATACATCACTCATAAACTAATATTTTGCTGAACAATCCTTTGATGTTGTTACTACAATCAGCTGTTTTCTTCACCTCTCAATCAGACTTCTCTTGGCAGGTATTTTGTCCCACTGTTCATCAGAAAAGTGCTCTAATTTGTCCAGGACCGATTTGTTTGTTTGTTTGTTTTTTTCTTCAACTCAACTAAATGAAAAACATTTTCTTATATCAATAAATTATAATTTTGAAAAAAAAAAAAAAATTGTTCTTTATTTTTATTCTAGTCATTTGAGTGACTGTTGTAAATTCAGCCTTTTCCTTAATGAAAGGGAATGAATACTTCTGAGGACTGTAAATATTGAATGAGAACAGGTTTACAAAATTTTTCTTTCCCTTTATCTTTTCATAATGAAATGATTTGTTGAGAAAGTTGAAGGTGACTTTCCATAGTTTATTTGGTCATGAAACAACCAAAGTTATCTGGAGCTGGCTGGAGGGAAAAGGAAGTTTTCCCTCGTACGTGACAAAAAGAGTTGAGCATATATTGACAATGTAAACATTGTAACCGTGAGGAGAAATATTTTCTATTTATTCTTTTCTGTTCACCAACAGGATGAACATGTCCGAGAGAAGGATGCTGATCAACCTCTGACGTACATGATCACATTTTAGAATAATAATACACATAATTAAGATGGTGAAACATGTTTGTGACAGATAAACTTTGCTTCAAGATCTGTGAGAACGTGAGATGTAGAAGGACACCTCCTTAAAAGTTTGCCTGACAAACACAGAACTGTTACAGGTTCTTCAGAGTAAAAGAAATTGTTAAATTATTACAAAACGATGATTGGTTTCAAATAAATTCTCCCTGATATTAAAAATACAGTTTTAATTTGCATTGGTGTGGTGAATGGAGACACAAAGGAAGGAAAAGTAAATGATTACCTTAAGAAATTCACCACTAGTCAAACCAGTACATTAGCTGGCAATTTAAAAAAAAACCCTTATCAACTAAAACCACACACTTACAGTCTATCATTAATTATCATCCAAGTGTTTGCCAGTTCCACTAAGGTCCCATCCAGTTTCATTGTGACGCCGATGGTGGTCAAACCATTTACTTTCTGTTGCTTTATCTGAATATTGAAATTGTCATAGTTCTGTTTTTTTTTTTCTTTTATTAATGAAATGATACGTTGAGTAAAGGAGGAAGTCGAAGATGCCTTTGCACAGTTTTGTTTGATCATGAATCAACTGGAGCTGTCTGGAGTTGTCTGGAATGAGAAGAAAGTTTTCCTGACATTGTGTGGACACAGTTGCTGAATGCAATTTCCCAAAATGAGTTGAGCACATATTGACAATGTACACACGTTAATAATGATGAGAAATCTTATTTATTCTTTTCTGTTCATCAGCAGGATGAACTTGTAAGAGAGAAGGATGCTGATCAACCTCTGAAGTACATGATACCATTTTAGAATAACAATACATTTAATTGAGATTGTAATGTTTGTTTGTGAAAGATGAACTTTACTTCAGGATCTGTAAGAACACAAGATACAGAAAACAGAGAGCCTATACCAACATGTTTGTCTGACGCATAACTCTTAAGTTATTTAGAGATAAAGAAATAGTTGAAACTACTGCAAAGAATAACTGATTCTGAATTGAATAACTGAGAAAAAGAAAATTTATGATTGGTGATATTAAAAATTCTGAATATTTCTAAAATACTTAAATATTTAATGATAACAGGTTAACAAGGGGATCCCTCAGCTGTTTTCTTTTATTAATGAAATGATATGTTGAGGAAAGGTGGAAGTTGAAAATGCCTTTGGATAGTTTTGTTTGATCATGCATCAATTGGAGCTGTCTGGAAAGAGAAGGAAGCTTTTCCTCATTTGTGACATAATGTGGACACAGTTGCTAGATGCAACTATCCAAAATGAGTTGAGCACATATTGACAATGTAAGCATGGTAAGCGTGATGAGAAATGTTATCTGTTTATTCTTTTCTGTTCATCAGCAGGATGACAGTGTCAGAGAGAAGGATGCAGAGCAACTTGACACATGAAGCCAATGTTCCCCACCGTGATGCTTCTCTGGACAACTTGAGTTTTTTTTAAAAACATACTAATAAAATCAGGGTGTCATGATCCTTACAATTCCTTTCTTTTCTTATTTACGCATGCGTAATCATATGGGTCATATGTTTAATAAAATTTTTAAACCAACATATATAATATGTAAAACAATGAAACATTTTTCTTGGACATGGGAAATATATGGGTTTTGGAAAATTAAGGTTATAATAACATACGACACCTGTATAAATTTCCAAGTAAAACCCATATAATCACATGTGAAATCTATCAGATTTTTACTGTCCGTGTTCATGCAAACATAAGGAAAACAAGGTTTGGCGTTTTCTCTTTGCCAATTTGTTTAGGTACTTTTGACAGAGCAGGATACAATAGTTATCACATTACAACTAATTAATTGTAACAATATTTTCCCTTAAGGAAATACTGAATTCTGTACGTATTTATGGTGATGATTTTCTGATTCCAACACAGTTATGGAGGTTTAGCCAATATATCATACACTGAGCAGAGATCATATATATGGGGTCACATTACCAGTCTCAAAAAAAAAAAAAAAAAAAAAAATCTACTCCCCTTTTATGTGTTTTTCCCACTTTCCTTCTGTGTGGTTTAGGAACCAAAAACAGAAAAAATAAATGGACCTCAAAACACACACACCCTTTATGCCTCCTTTGTGGTTTTACTGGGTTAGAGTGTTAATAATATATGATTTTCGCCATACAAATATCATTGCCAACAGCAAGATTACAACACATTCATTCATTTGTTCATTTTCTGAACTGTTTAGTCTGATTAAGGGTTGCAGGGAAGCTGGAACCTATCCCAGCAATATTTGGGCGAGAGGCAGGGTACACCCTGGACAAGTTGCCAGTCCATCACAGGGCAGATTACAATACAGTTAAAATATTTTTAAAAGACTGAATAAGTAGACTGAATAATATTTTGCACTCAGTCATTTGTGTTGGAGAGAAAAAAAAGATAGCTTTTACACGAGCTAATGTGAGCAACAGAGAAGGTTGGGGCTCATATGATGTGCTGGTTGTTGAATACATCAGACTAATCTTTCTGGGTGCAGATGAACAGCTGGGATAAACGACCTCCACAGGCTGTCTGGGTATGCATTGACCGAAGTCTTCCACTGAGCATGCTCCTCTGTACAAGGGATAGCAGTTGTTACCGACGACTGACAGCAGCTTGTCCTAGATTCTTTTCTCAACCACTGATATGAATGACATTTTGGAAACAAAGCAGACCTTTTGACCAGTGCGTCCAGTTTTCCAGCATCCCTCTTCATAATCCCAACTTTATAGCAAAGAGCAGCCTAAAAAAGAATTCACAGTGATAAACTATCAGCAGTTCACTGCAGGACCCTTACCACAGTGTGCATCTATAATAAGTCCAGTTCAGTTCAGTTTATTGTCCAAGTACCTTCCCAGAAAGTTTTGTCTACCTCCAGAGCATCTCTTTAGTCTTGGACAATAATCAAGTTAAACTGAGCTTAAAATTTATTTTCTGTCTTCACTGTTTTGGTCTGGATATTTTGAGGTGTGCAAAATGTGAGGTAGTTGGTGCTTAGTTTAGTAAAGTTCACGCAGATGAATCAGTGAGACTCTCAGTGTTGTCCTAGCTTTAGGGGAAAATCTGCTCTAGAGTTGAAATGCCGGAGTGCTTTTCTTAGACAGCGAGGGACAAAACACTCTGTGGTTTGGGAGTGTTTGATTGCTGGTGTTACTTTAAGCTTTCATCGCATATTGTAAATCTGATGGGAATTAGCAACATTAATTTAGCACGCTGTCGCCCAAAGCCAGCTGGGATAGGCTCCAGCTTCCCCGCAACCCTGAATTGGATTAAGCGGTCCAGAAAATGAATGAATGAAAAATTTAGCAGGCCATGTGCACATCTTTTCAAGAGGCAGTGGAATCTCAGGCCAAAGCGACGACCAACACAAGACTGCGATAAAACAAAGAGGAGATTTTCCCATTTGTTGTGTTATAACTGCTTTGGCTGTCTTAGGTTAATGTTTAAATGATGGTGTCTTTGGCAGCTCTACATATTGGTGTTAGTAACATGCTGCTATGAGTTAATATTTTTTCTGGTAATGTCAGCAGACAGGCTCTATATTTATTATCTAGGTGCTGAAGCAAGTGTACACTGGAAAAACACTGACATGCATGTCAACACATGGAAGGTATAATGGATGAAAAGGTTAAACAATATGCTAATATTATTGTGTGACACCAGGGTTAAGACTGTTTGCAGGTGTCTGATCCAGATATTACAGCTGAAGGTCTTTGTATAGAAAAAAAGGCAAAGTGCAACTACTGGGATTGTACTTATGCACTTATTCTTTGTGATATAGTTTTTTTTTTAGTTTTTTTTTTAAATAATTTAGAGGGTTTTATGCCAAGGCAATTGTGTGTTAACTAATGTGTTATGCATTTTCAATGCTCAAAAACGTGTGTATAATGGCATTTTTATTTTAATTGGATAAGTAATGCATGTTTAATGTATTTGCATAAACTTACATATTGTAATTTAATGTAAATTCAGGGGCACTTTGGGGCGCTTCTGAAATATTTTGATGCAGACTCAGAAGATGGGGTCTGCACCCCAGACGTAAAACAAGATAAGACCACCATATATTCAACTTTCATGTTTGTAAATATTTTTGCTGTACCCTGTGCTGGCCTAAAACAAAGAAAACCAGATTCATGATCCATAAAGTATATATTTTCTGTGCAGGGCTGGGGTATTGGTGATAAAATTCCAGGCAAATAATGCCCCTCGACAAGAACATGTATCACAATCAGCAAAAAAAAAAGAAAGAGAAGGATAGGTGACTAATACTACAGAAGCATATTTATATTGCATTCACTTTAAAAAAAAAAAAAAAAAAAAGTCTGTTTTTCTGAATTAACGAGATAGGTTTTACAAAAAGCCAGTTCTGTTTTTCTGAGTTAATGTATGTACATTTCATATGCATCAGCTTATATCTGTGGAGCATACTGTGTCCAGAGCATCAGATGGGGTTTTATTTATAAACAAGCACAAAAACAGGTGTCTTGTGGACAAACTAATAATGATCCCATAAACATAACTTAGAGTATTAAAGCATTTTCCAATGTCACAATCCCAAAACAAAGTAAAAATGAATTACACTACATGAATGGGACATGTTGAACCTTCTCTGGATCAAGCCTGTTTATAAAGCTAATGGGCTTAGACAATACAACAGCATTATGGGCTTATAAAATACAACAGTGTTAATTCAGAAAAATAACCTTTTTTTCTTTATTTTTATTTATGTCGTTAATTCAGAAAACAGATTTTTTTTTATTTTTGAAGAACCTAACTCCTGGCTGCACGGTGGCATGGTGGTTAGCACTGTGGCTTCACAGCAAGAAGGTTGCTGGCTCAATCCTTGGCTGGGGAGGGGTTTGGTCAGTGGCCTTTCTGTGTGGAGTTTGCATGTTCTCCCCGTGTATGCATGGGTTCTCTCCGGGTACTCCGGCTTCATCCTGCAATCCAAAGACATGCATGTGAGGTTAATTGGTTATTCTAAATTGCCCCCAGGAGTGAGTGGTTGTTTGTCTCTGTGTGGCCCTGCGATGGACAGGCGAGTTGTCCAGGGTGTACCCTGCCTTTTCCCCAAAGATTGCTGAGATAGGCTCCAGCTTCCCCGCGACCCTGAGTTAGATTAGGCGGTTGGGACAATGAATGAATGAATGAATGAATGAAAAACCTAACTCGTTAATTCAGAAAAACAGAGCTTTTTATTTTTTTCAAGTGAATGCAATATGCTTCCGTAGGTAACATTGCATTTTCCCAAAATAAACTACAATGCAAAACATTTTCACCACAGACGATAACTGTGAGTAATTGTTCTGTACACTGAACCTTATTAAACACTTTTTTTTGTATTTTAAGCCAATATCGCATAATTGCACATTCTAAATTATATGTTATTGTTGCAAAAAATTAGAAGGAAGGTAAGTATTCTTATTGTAGACTAAACTATGCTAATGTTTTCAAACAGTGATTACTTTTTAAATGCAAAATGGATATAGCGCTTATATAAATTATACTGTTATAGGTCACAGTAGAGATGTACCTAGCTTAGAAGTGAGTCAAGGGCTAGTTCAGATTATATTTTTCTTTAAATTTTACTTGTTCCCACAGTTGTCATCATGCTAAAGATAGAGCGGAAAAATTTGAAAAGCTTGCGCTATCAGCTGATCAGCAGGCAGAATACGCCACAACCAAGAAAATATCGACCCAGCCCACCTCTGTCAAGGACATTTAAATGTGTTATTTATAGAGATATGTAAGATGATGTCAACTCTACTTTCGGGTATAGTATGGTTACCATCACAGCAATATTCAGGTAACAGAGTGATCAGGATAATCGTTTTGGGCCAACTTGATTTCAGTCTCTTTTATATAATTACAGAACAGTGATAAGTCATTCTAACATTAGTAGATGGGATGGTCAGACAAGTGCACACGACTGTCACAGTCTGATTGTGTGCGACACCTGAGTCAGAATGGGTGATAACTTCACCCAATTGCCCAAAATGTAGAGAAAGAAGCTTTGGGGACCTGCAGTTTTGTTTGACAAGACTGGAAGACATCATAGACATCCTCCAGCCTGTCATCAGGGGATAGATTAAACTGGTCCTTAGAAATATATTTTTCTGTTTCAAGCATGAAGTTATGTTTATTGAGTTGGTTCAAAGAATTTAAGAAATGAAAAGTTTTGTTATTTCTTTGCAAACTGGTTGTTTTCTCTTTCTATTGTTATGAACACAAGCCTGGCACTGATAACATTAAGTATAACTGTTACACACTACAGTTTCAGTTTGTCATTACTGTGTCTGTCATTACTGTCAGAGTGTTAATGAATATAGTAATTGTGTTTTTGGTTATTACCAGTATGGGAAAACTAGAGAATTTAACTTTTGATTTAAATAGGATTTACTATAGCGTGTGGTTAATTCTTAAATGGACTGTGTTAATGTTATTATTCTTATTCCATACAGATATAAACACAGAAACAGATCTTGATTACACTCAAGCTGATATTCACTGAGGCTCAATATCAGCCTCTGTTGTTGAAAGTGTTTTATCAGCTACCTTTGTACAACGGAGTGTGTGTGGTACAATGTTCATTCTTTCTCATTCCCTCATGGAATATTGACTCCAGTATGTGTAATTTGCCAAAGTCCATTTTCCCTTTTGACTCTGCCACCTTGTGGGAATTTGGTAACATCAGTTGGGCAAGAAAATAATTAGAAGTCGCCCTGTATAATACTAATGCAATTCCTTCTGTAAACGCCACCATTTACATTTGTACTGAGAAAACAGCACAACCATACCTACTGGCAACTCAGAATGACAAAATGTTGAATATGCTTTGGCAGATTGGGATGTTCAGCATGTAAAAATGCCAAGTACCTGTCTGGTCGAAAGACCTGAGAGGCCCCCAACTGCAGGAAAATGGCAGGCAAGGAGAGGAAAGGAAGGAAAATTGGTGGTGGTATTTCTGCTTTTTTTGATTTTGGTTAAAAAAAAGGTAAAATAAAAATTTTTTTTATAAAAAATATTTTGCCTGAACATACATGCACCATACACAGATCAATATGAAACAATAACCAGCTGTGCCATTTTATGCTTGATTATAACAGTATTTAGTATCAGACTGAACACTGACTCTGTAATCAAAAGTTATCCAGGTAACACATTATATTTGTGATATTCTTTTTGATTCGCATACAATTATTGAAATTTTATTTTTATCATTTACTGATTGCAAATCAGTTTAATGTAAAATGTAGCTGAGAAATTTGCTTCAGTTTCTATTGGATTCACTGTAAACATAATTAATAAGTTTGGAGCATTTTCAATTACAGTCGATAACACTATTAAAAAGTCACAGCACAACAAGATACATAAAGACTGTTAAAAGTACTTACATATGAAATAATACATAATCAAACACAAAAGGGAAGTTAAAAATTGATGGAAACTTCTATTTGACATGTTTTTGTCATTGTATTTCATTAATGTCTATGATCTATTCTTACGTAGCCATTAACCATTCCTCCACTGTTTCTTTCCTCTATTATTTGTGGAACAATATGAGTAGTTGGAAATTAAACAATGTTGTATCAGCATTGATAACATCTTAAACAATTTCACTTGTAATCACAACTCCTTCTATGTAAATTGACAAAGTAACGACCTCCCAGTATATAAACATTACAGCTTCTTCTTCTTGTTTTTCTTTCTCTATCTGTCTGCAGGAGATCTAAAGTCATGTTTACTCTTGGAGGAGCTCATCCCTGAGTAGTAACTTGCAGACATGTCAATTAATTTTAGATTTCCCTTTCATTTTTAAAAAACTAAACTTGAATATTAAGTAAAGGGATTTTAGCTCATTGCATCAAACTTTGAGGGCTGCATCTGTAATTATGGGTTCCCCTTGAATGGTAAATGATAATCACATTATTTCTTTTCTCGTACCTAAAAAAATTCATACAATGTTGCTTGTAGTCTTGTGTGTTTCAGTCAGCCCGTACTGAAGAGATTAGAAGATTAAATGTATAACTTTTATTTGATCAAACTTAAAATTTCTTTATATATATATATATATATATATATATATATATATATATATATATATATATATATATATATATATATACATATACATATATATATATATATATATATATATATATATATACTCATACAGTTACATTTTAATTCAATGTGGTGTAATGGTTTTCAGTATTGTAGAATTTTTCTACTTAATTTAAAGCCTTAAATCAATCTAAATAATCTTAAATTATGATTTAACTCCCCCTGGTTGACACAATACAATAGTTCTTTTTTTTTTTAAAAAAGAAAGGAAAAGGTTGCCTTTTATTACTTCTCAAAATTTTTATAAATTTTACAATTTCACAAATATGATAGAACATAAAATGATTGCAGTGCCATTACATCTAATATATATATTATGGATAGTGTATTATTTCAAAATGCCTGATAAGACTGGTTTTATAACACTTTGGTCACAAAAATACTTATAATTCTTCAAATTATTCATTTACAATAATTTGTAAATACTTTTACTTAATTTTTTTGGGATTGATTTCCAGTATTTAACTTATTAAAAGTCAAGCCAAATCCATCTCTGGGGTTGTTTTTTGTACAAAATTATATTTTTCAAAGCAGCAGAAATAACTTCTGATAATTATTAATTTAAATGCCTGATACTGAGAATAGTCCTCTTTACTTAAAAAGTGAGTTGAGCAAATGGTGTCAGTGTTTACCATTTCTAAATACTCCAACATTACAGAAATCACGTTAAAAGCAACTTGCATAATGAGTTGGTTGTAACAGGGAAGTGAAAAACATTCTACTAAGCTGAAAAATAAACGTGAACCAGTTGACTTCTAGGTTATCTGGCTCAATAATGTTTGCTTGCTAAGGGCACCAGTGTGTCCTTGTATGCACAATGTATAAAAGAATACACTGCTGGCAGCAAAATGAGACACTGCAGTGACTTCCTCTTGAGTAGAATACATGGTGGTAGTGTGAAATGGATGAGCCAGGATTAGCAGGTTAGCATTATATTCTGAACTTTTTAGACCTATTATGTTTTTTTTATATTTTGTTTAATTTGATTTGATTAACTTAATTATTTATAATTGTTTGGTTCTGATGTTTGTGTGCAAAATAAATTTTTAGGTTTTTCTGAAAGCTCTTCTGTTGTGCGATTGGGAAGGGCTGACTTCTTGGGAGGCAAAATATTTGAGCAACTTTGAGTTACACAGTGTATTGAAATACTAAGATAGCAATACCTCAGATACTGTCTTCTTATGTTTCAGAATTGACTCTCATGTTAGATTGTTATGTGAGTAATTTTGAGTAAATATGGAGTTTTATCATGAACTGGAACATAATATGGGCTTATTGGTCAAACAACACTGAGCAAGTCACAGGCTTTAAGTCCAGGGTTGACAATGCAAGCCCAGCCTGCTTGGCTCTGTGGCCTCAGGAGAGATGGAGATTTTTGTCCAAGAGAACTGATTGGTCAGGAGATAGTGTTTTTATATTAGTTGATCTGTTATCCAGATCTATGTAGCATTGCATTTATCTGTTTGTTTGTCTGTTAGTGTTCAAAATAACTCAGAAAGTTATGGACGGATTTTCATGATATTTTTAGGAGTTGTTGGTTGTGTGAAAAGCAAGACCTGATTTAGTTTCAGTGGTAATCCAGATCACTGTTTGGATCCAGGAATTTCTTAGAGCTGTGGCCCTTGGCGGAGGTTTATGCTCTCCAAGTGCTTTTCTAGTAAACTCAGTTTTATTTAACACAAAATCAAATTCACTAAAACAGTTAACATCAATATTTAAACAGCAACGATAAAAAAAAAAAAAAAGGATGGTATTTATAAATGGAAGGTGTAAATAATAAATAAAAAGGCAGTACAATAATTTCTGCTGTTTAAAAAAAAAACAAAAGACATTTTTGGGTTTGAAAATGATGAATGATTTTAAAAAGTTGAATGGTGAAAACAGCACAATGAGACGGTAACTGAGTTGCATCTTTTATTTGATCAGCTGAGAAATATTTGGATGAATGATTTTTGAATTGTGTAAATGAAAGATGTATTTTTCACGTCTATCAACATAATGATAGATGTGTACGATCACAGCAGTGTGATGCTTCGCTTTCTACGAGCAGGTTTGGTGCATTCTGTGTGGCTGCAGCCACACTCCTCCACGTGCATGTAAGTGTGAGGAAGTGTGTCTCCATTCAGGCACACCAGGTCAACAGTGCGATTGCTGAAACGCATCTCCTTACAGCAGGAACAAGAATGCTGCATTGCAGCTGCTGCTTCAGAGTATCTGAAGAAAGAAAGGGCAGGCCTTAATACACTGAAACCAATTATTCCTGAATATTTTTGACACTTTAGAGGAGACAATAAATGGAACTTGTATCCTTACTTGGTAAAAGTGTTGCAGGATCCTTCACAGTATGGCATATCCACCTCCTGTTCAGACTGACAGCCACGGCTGGAAACTTTAGTTTTCATGGGCACTAACTTGCACGCCTTCTCTTTCTCCACACCTGAAAAAAAGTAATTTCCATTAGTTTGTTTTCTTTTCAGCGTCATTTAAGCAACTGAAACAAAGATGTTCTACTCACAAATTTTACAGCAGCCATTTGCTGCTGTCTGAATAGTGTCCTGTGGATGAAAATAAAGAAGTTGGTTTGCAGGTTTCCCACATACGTGAACAATCCAACTCTTTCAAAGAAATACTCACTGGTTGACAGTTTGCTTGCTGGAATGGCGGGCAGACTATGTGTGACCTGATTGGTGTGAATGTCTCTCCAATTTTAATACAGGTGTAATGCTCACACTTGTTATCAGATGGCGACCAGGTTTCTCCTTGCTGGAGAGGAATGACATGAATATATCAGCACATAAAAGCAGCAGTACAAATAAATATCAAACTTCTGGTATTTTTCACATTCTTATCATTAAATTGCTGAATCAGATCCCATAAAAATATTTTGCCTTACCTTTAAGAGCTGTTCGGTACCATTTACATTGAAGACACATTCTTTCTGCACACACTTTCCACAGCATTCACCTAAGTTAGTTTCCACATATTCATAACCCTAAAAGATAAGGCAGTAAAGTTCACCTTTTTACTCAACACACTGAGATAAACAACAGCAGCCTGATTTAAAGTGATAGTCTGCAAAGAGACCAAGTGTAGAAATTAGCTTTGCGATAATCTTGTATATTTACATGATATATGTCCATTTATATACATTTTCCTTTTTCAAAGGAAATAAAGAAACTCAAATGCAACATTGTAGATGGGGTGCGTTTTATGTGTGAATGACTTTAGACATTCTTACCAAGTCACAATTCTCTTCACATTGCTTCACCACACAAGTTATTTTGAACAGACCGGATTTTGGGTCAACCTCATTGCTGCAGGTACAATCCTGACATTGAACTACAGGAACTGAAGAACCGAGCTTACAGAAAAAGGGAAATAATTTCACAGTTTTAGCCATGTACAGCATGTGCAGCAGAATTAATTACATGTAAAAGATGGTAAAATAAGTAACAAAGCATTTGATTTTTATTACCTCATATTCAACTTCATTGTGTACACACACTCTTTTGGGTTCTAGTAAAGAGTAAGACACAAACAGTAACAAAAAATTGCACAAAAGTAATTTATTATTCATGTAAAAATCAGGGCAAATAAAATTAGTTAGCTTACCACATGTATGTTCTGGACAACATTTCCCATCAGGAACACTGATAACTGGCTTGTATCCAACAGGGCAGGTTACGCTGTGTACTATACAGGTGTTGATTTGGCATTCTGTAGAGATGAAAAAAAGATGTTACTATTGTTGAATTCAGCAGCAAATAATAATCTTTAAATGTTACTGTGCATGTGCTTTGATGCTATATATCTTACGGCAAACATAGGTTGAGCAGCAGGGGTCTTCTGGATTTGTTTGGCTCACAAGGACAAACCCTGCACCAGTGCAGTTAGAGATGGGTGGTGCTGGGCATGTCTTAGGCTTGCAAATCACGGTCTTTGTGGCCTCATCACAAATGCAGTCCTGGCATTTGTACTCAAACTTCTCGTTAAACTAAAAGAGTAAACCACAATTACAAATTTATTGTCTTTTGCAAGTAAACGATAAGGGAAAGGATTTGAAGTGTGACATGAAGTTTTAGCTCACCTCACGAGGAATTCCCTCGGGATCAAGGCATCCTGTTTAGAAGTCAACAATAGTCCAGGAGGAGTTCATGAGTCATTCAGTGGAAAGGCTGTTCAGATTCTATTTAACACCATACTTACCACACTTTTCAACACATATTCCAGACTCCCTGTTGAAGAGTTTCATTCCGTCAGGGCAAAAGCAGCCTTCAACTGTGAAGTTCATAGGTACTTCATTGGGACTGTAAAATATATAAAGATCATGGTGTTAAGAAAAGCACAAGAAAAAAAAATGTTGACACAAAGAATACAGAATAATTTTATTGTTTTACATAAACGTACTTGTCTTCACACGTTGGCTGCTCTGCAGGACCACAAGGCTTGTAAACTTTGTCCGATGGGCAGTTGCTGGCTGTTGGTGATGAAACAAAGACAAATGGAAAAATAAATGGCAATGTGGCATAACCACGAATGACTCTTTTTAATAAATACTCCCAACCATATCATAAAATGTAAATTAGCATCTTCGTTGAAGGCTAAATTCCACCAAAGAAAAAGTAACATATTTCCTGATTCCAGTTACTCCATCCTGAATGATGGAGACACTTACCACACCGTGTGGTGTGGTTTCTCCAGTGGAGACAAACTCCAGCCTGAGTGCAGGCAGCAGCATAAGTTTGCAAGCTTGTGCATTCGACAACCGGGTTGGACACATGGCAACTATCAAACACGCAACCTCTGTAGAAATTGTCTGGGGAGACCAAAGGATGACATTCTGCAAAGACACTGCAAAACAAAATAACAAACTTCTTTAATTACATAACTATATTTGTGTGGACAGTTAACTAGTTTAGTGAGATAAATATCTACCTGCTCTTAAGTATGTCACATATGGAGTCTGGTTTGCATGGTGTTGGTTCCAATGGAGGTTCAGGTGCATTGGTGGGTAACACAGGTGGTGTTGGGCAGTTGGGTTGGTAAATATCATTTGCTGGCCAATAGTCAGCCATCACTGCACAATTTTCCACCACCTTACCACCCGGCAACATGCAATCATCAGTCTGATTGTTGGTACATGTTCCTAACAAAAGTATTGTAATACAGTCACTTCAGTTGCTACAGTAACGTAAAAAAAAAAAGACTAAATTTGAAAAAGTCACTTGAGAGGCATTTCTTACCACAGTGACCCTGTGTGTTTCTACCAAAGTACTGATATGGAAGGTTGATACTGAAGCCAGTCATTCCAAATGTAGTGACTACTTTTAGGCGAGGGATCTCAAACACCAAGTTAATACCAGAACTCATGATCTTAATACCATCTTGTGAATAAGGCAGTTTTAGACTTACTCCATTTTTAAATGCCTAAAGGTTGAAAATATACCACAAACAAAAAATAAAGACAAAAATGTAAGTTGTTACGAATATTTCCACAAAAGTTAATTGAAATAATCTCAATGGATAAAATAAATCTTAAGTAGAATATAAATCAAATGCAGATATATCTTTTTTTTTTACCTCCAGCTGTGGTGCTCCAATAAGGTTATGATTTATGAGTGTGACAGATTGTGACCCATATGATATGATTATTGATCGTGGACAGGAAACATCTTCCGTAGGATCACAAAATACATTGTCAGTATAAATCTTTAAATTATGTGTTGCTGTGATTTCCTCCATCAAAACATAAGTACAGTTTCCTTGATAACTGTAAAAAAGTCCATCAAATGTGATGTAATGGGGATCTCCCCAGCCCTCACAAACACCTGAAAAGAATCAGGAATATATCAGAGGAGAAACATAGGCTAACAGACAAAAAGTCAAATGTAAACTAACTTGTGTAAATAACTTACAATCACACACATAATGTTGGCAACAGTAGAACTCATCATAAACAAGAACTGGTTTCTTCCCATTAGTACAAGTTATATTCTGGATGGGTGGGCACTCATACTCAATTATTTCAATTGTATTGTTTTCAATGCATCTGGCCATGGTGCAGTTGCACAAAAAGAAGGTCTCATTTTGCTTTAAAGAATGAAAAGGAACAGATTATAGAGGAAATGTATTAAACAACAGATGCAACAGGTATTTTACTTAAAAATTGCTAAAGCAAAATACTTTTTTAGTAATTAAATGCAATTATTGAGATGCAAATATTTATGTTCTAGAAAAAAATAACTAAATAGCATTATTTTATTATGTAAGAAACAGTAAAGGTCTTACAACAACATCCCATTCAGGACATTCAGGTATGGGTGTTGGCGTCGGTGTTGGTATAGGTGTAGGTGGAGGGGTGGTCAAACAAATGGAAGTCTTGTTGTGGATTTCACAAACATCCGAACATATTATAGTCAGACATATGCCTGATCCAATGTAAGTCATGTTGAAAATGACTTCCCCTGATTAAGTGAAGAATAAAAAAAAAAAAACAATGCAGGAATTAATGAATAAAGGAAAGGTTCTTTTAAAAACTGAGAGATTTTTATCATGTTTGAATCTTACCTGCCATATAATGGGTTCCATTAAAAATACAGAAACACTGTGTTGTGGAACTGGGTGTAGTTTGAGTTGAGTGTGTACTTGTTGTATAAATACTGATTTGAGGATGAGTTGAAAAAGAGATTGTTGATTCTGGGGGACCAGTGACAATTGATTCTGTGGTTGTAGTTAGTGTAGTTGTACTTCGAGTAGTCGGTGGGGTTGTAGCTTCAGTTGTGGTGGTTGGAGTAGTTGTACTTGGTGTGGTGGGTGGGGTTGTAGCTTTTGTGGTAGTCGTTGGTGTAGGTGTACTTGGAGTAGTGCGTGGGGTTGTAGCTTTTGTAGTGGTTGTTGGTGTAGTTGTGCTTGGAGTAGTAGGTGGGGTTGTAGCTTTTGTGGTAGTCGTTGGTGTAGTTGTACTTGGAGTAGGGGGTGAGGTTGTAGCTTCAGTTGTAGTGGTTGAAGTAGTTGTACTTGGTGTTGTGGGTGGGGTTGTAGCTTTTGTAGTGGTTGTTGGTGTAGTTGTGCTTGGAGTAGTGGGTGGGGTTGTAGCTTTTGTGGTAGTAGTTGGTGTAGTTGTTGGAGTTGTGGGTGGTGTTGTAGCTTCAGTTGTAGTGGTTGGAGTAGTTGTAGTTGGTGTAGTGGGTGGGGTTGTAGCTTTTGTGGTGGTTGGTGTAGTTGTACTTGGAGTAGAGAGTGGTGTTGTAGCTTTTGTGGTAGTGGTTGGAGTAGTTGTACTTGGAGTGGTAGGCGGGGTTGTAGCTTTTGTGGTAGTAGTTGGCGTGGTTGTGCTTGGAGTAGTGGGTGGTGTTGTAGCTTCAGTTGTAGTGGTTGGAGTAGTTGTACTTGGTGTGGTGGGTGGAGTTGTAGCTTTTGAGGAAGTAGTTGGGGTAGTTGTGCTTGGAGTTGTGGGTGGAGTTGTAGCTTCAGTTGTAGTGGTTGGAGTAGTTGTACTTGGTGTTGTGGGTGGGGTTGTAGCTTTTGTAGTGGTTGTTGGTGTAGTTGTGCTTGGCGTAGTAGGTGGGGTTGTAGCTTTTGTGGTAGTCGTTGGTGTAGTTGTACTTGGAGTAGGGGGTGAGGTTGTAGCTTCAGTTGTAGTGGTTGGAGTAGTTGTACTTGGTGTTGTGGGTGGGGTTGTAGCTTTTGTAGTGGTTGTTGGTGTAGTTGTGCTTGGAGTAGTGGGTGGGGTTGTAGCTTTTGTGGTAGTAGTTGGTGTAGTTGTACTTAGAGTTGTGGGTGGTGTTGTAGCTTCAGTTGTAGTGGTTGGAGTAGTTGTAGTTGGTGTAGTGGGTGGGGTTGTAGCTTTTGTGGTGGTTGTTGGGGTAGTTGTTGGAGTTGTGGGTGGTGTTGTAGCTTCAGTTGTAGTGGTTGGAGTAGTTGTAGTTGGTGTAGTGGGTGGGGTTGTAGCTTTTGTGGTGGTTGGTGTAGTTGTACTTGGAGTAGAGAGTGGTGTTGTAGCTTTTGTGGTAGTGGTTGGAGTAGTTGTACTTGGAGTGGTAGGCGGGGTTGTAGCTTTTGTGGTAGTAGTTGGCGTGGTTGTGCTTGGAGTAGTGGGTGGTGTTGTAGCTTCAGTTGTAGTGGTTGGAGTAGTTGTACTTGGTGTGGTGGGTGGAGTTGTAGCTTTTGAGGAAGTAGTTGGGGTAGTTGTGCTTGGAGTTGTGGGTGGAGTTGTAGCTTCAGTTGTAGTGGTTGGAGTAGTTGTACTTGGTGTTGTGGGTGGGGTTGTAGCTTTTGTAGTGGTTGTTGGTGTAGTTGTGCTTGGAGTAGTAGGTGGGGTTGTAGCTTTTGTGGTAGTCGTTGGTGTAGTTGTACTTGGAGTAGGGGGTGAGGTTGTAGCTTCAGTTGTAGTGGTTGGAGTAGTTGTACTTGGTGTTGTGGGTGGGGTTGTAGCTTTTGTAGTGGTTGTTGGTGTAGTTGTGCTTGGAGTAGTGGGTGGGGTTGTAGCTTTTGTGGTAGTAGTTGGTGTAGTTGTACTTAGAGTTGTGGGTGGTGTTGTAGCTTCAGTTGTAGTGGTTGGAGTAGTTGTAGTTGGTGTAGTGGGTGGAGTTGTAGCTTTTGTGGTGGTTGTTGGGGTAGTTGTTGGAGTTGTGGGTGGTGTTGTAGCTTCAGTTGTAGTGGTTGGAGTAGTTGTAGTTGGTGTAGTAGGTGGGGTTGTAGCTTTTGTGGTGGTTGTGGTAGCGGGTGTGGTAGATGGAGTTTCAGGTGTTGTGGTCTCACATATTACCACTGGACAACATACTTGGATTTCATAGTCAAAGCACTTTCCTGGACGCAAAGGCTGATCTTCTTTTTTACAGATTAAACCGTAATTCACATCACATGTAACAACTTGCTTATTTTCTTCCACAAAGTCATCAAAATCTTTATCTGGCATATCAGCTGACCTACATTCAATTTCTGTGGGATTGTCACAAATATGTAGGCCACTATTTGTTATATTTTCATAGGTTTCCCAGTCACTCTTGTCTGTTTTTGGGTTATGCACATTATACCAGTCTGACCACTCACACCTTGGAACACAAGGTGTTACTGAGCTAATAGGTGTAGTGGTTGCCATGGTTGTTGTAGATGGTATAGTGGGTGGTGTTGTGGGTTCTGTGGTGGTGGTTGGGGTAGTTGTAGTTGGAGTTGTGGGTGGTGTTGTGGCTTTTGTGGTGGTGGATGGTGTACTTTTAGTCAGTGTAGTGGGTGGGGTTGTAGCTTTTGTGGTAGTCGTTGGTGTAGTTGTGCTTGGAGTAGTGGGTGGGGTTGTAGCTTTTGTGGTAGTTGTTGGTGTAGTTGTGCTTGGAGTAGTTGGTGGTGTTGTAGCTTCAGTTGTAGTGGTTGGAGTAGTTGTACTTGGTGTGGTGGGTGGTGTTGTAGCTTTTGTGGTAGTTGGTGTAGTTGTACTTGGAGTAGAGAGTGGTGTTGTAGCTTTTGTGGTAGTGGTTGGAGTAGTTGTACTTGGAGTGGTAGGCGGGGTTGTAGCTTTTGTGGTAGTAGTTGGCGTGGTTGTGCTTGGAGTAGTGGGTGGTGTTGTAGCTTCAGTTGTAGTGGTTGGAGTAGTTGTACTTGGTGTGGTGGGTGGAGTTGTAGCTTTTGAGGAAGTAGTTGGGGTAGTTGTGCTTGGAGTTGTGGGTGGAGTTGTAGCTTCAGTTGTAGTGGTTGGAGTAGTTGTACTTGGTGTTGTGGGTGGGGTTGTAGCTTTTGTAGTGGTTGTTGGTGTAGTTGTGCTTGGAGTAGTAGGTGGGGTTGTAGCTTTTGTGGTAGTCGTTGGTGTAGTTGTACTTGGAGTAGGGGGTGAGGTTGTAGCTTCAGTTGTAGTGGTTGGAGTAGTTGTACTTGGTGTTGTGGGTGGGGTTGTAGCTTTTGTAGTGGTTGTTGGTGTAGTTGTGCTTGGAGTAGTGGGTGGGGTTGTAGCTTTTGTGGTAGTAGTTGGTGTAGTTGTACTTAGAGTTGTGGGTGGTGTTGTAGCTTCAGTTGTAGTGGTTGGAGTAGTTGTAGTTGGTGTAGTGGGTGGGGTTGTAGCTTTTGTGGTGGTTGTTGGGGTAGTTGTTGGAGTTGTGGGTGGTGTTGTAGCTTCAGTTGTAGTGGTTGGAGTAGTTGTAGTTGGTGTAGTAGGTGGGGTTGTAGCTTTTGTGGTGGTTGTGGTAGCGGGTGTGGTAGATGGAGTTTCAGGTGTTGTGGTCTCACATATTACCACTGGACAACATACTTGGATTTCATAGTCAAAGCACTTTCCTGGACGCAAAGGCTGATCTTCTTTTTTACAGATTAAACCGTAATTCACATCACATGTAACAACTTGCTTATTTTCTTCCACAAAGTCATCAAAATCTTTATCTGGCATATCAGCTGACCTACATTCAATTTCTGTGGGATTGTCACAAATATGTAGGCCACTATTTGTTATATTTTCATAGGTTTCCCAGTCACTCTTGTCTGTTTTTGGGTTATGCACATTATACCAGTCTGACCACTCACACCTTGGAACACAAGGTGTTACTGAGCTAATAGGTGTAGTGGTTGCCATGGTTGTTGTAGATGGTATAGTGGGTGGTGTTGTGGGTTCTGTGGTGGTGGTTGGGGTAGTTGTAGTTGGAGTTGTGGGTGGTGTTGTGGCTTTTGTGGTGGTGGATGGTGTACTTTTAGTCAGTGTAGTGGGTGGGGTTGTAGACTTTGTGATTGTGGAAGGGGTAGTTATAGTTGGAGTGGTGGGTGAGGTTGTAGCTTTTGTGGTAGTTGTTGGTGTAGTTGTACTTGGAGTGGTAATAGGTGGTGTAGTTGATCCACAGGGTTCACTTATATGTGTCACAGTTGAATTAATGCAGATTCCATAGTAGCACATCCCCATGTTGTCAGTGACATTGTAAACAACATCATTTTCATCATAGATTGTCCCGTTGAATATGCAGTAAGGACAAATGTCCACACATATCTGGTTTTCTTCATCAAATATTGGTTTGTCTTCTGGGCATACTGGATAACAGCCTGAAAAAAACAATTCCTTTAATTCTTCATCTATGTTGGGTTTTTTTTTTTTTTTTATTACATTAAGAGTTAATCTTTTTTTAAACCTGTTAGCTAAAAATTAAAAAGATAGAGTCTTACCTTCCAGATTGGGTATAGGGTTGTCACAAATTCCTTCTGGATTTAAACATGTCTTATAACAAGGTGTGTGGCAAGGGTTGTAGTGCCATATGCAATCCTCTGGGTTGTTGTAATAGTCACAAAACACAGCTAAAAAAGAACATCGAATATGCAACTTATAAATGAATGCAAAATTTAATTTGACCAATTTCTTTGTGCAAATTGGGCATAGATGTTAAAGCCAACAATAAAGTAGCAAACAATTTAAATCTAACATTCCTTTTAGCCTTTTAAATTAGTTGGTGTCACCAAATCATATATCATTCATATTAATAATAATTTGCTCGAGAAACTATTACATCTTAACTTTTTCCACATCACTGTTTTTTAGATTTAATTCTAAAATGACTATTTCCCATCTTTCTAGATTAAACCCAGAATGAAAAAAAAAAAAAATGTAATTTTTGTTTTTTTTCCGAGTCTGCAGTCTGTGGTGAGAAAAACCTTTCAACCCTCCGTGTTGTAAACAGTCTGACTCTAGCTCAAAGTGAAGCATTAAAATTCCTTCCAGCTCTGTCTTCATACACTTGAACTGGGAAAAATTGTTGCATTACAAATATGCCAAGAAGAATGTTAGATTTACCCCTTACCATAAGAATGGAGAAAAGGGGACAGAGCTTGTATTAAAGAGGTCCAAAGCTCTTCAAATCAAGCTAAAACCTCTCAGTTGTTTTGTAAATTTGTGTCTCTTTTAGGGAGTTAAATTTCAGATATGCTTCCCAATTAAGATTTAAAAAATGTCATTTTCAAGAATAAGTAAATGTTTCACTCACGACAGATGTCTGGCGTTCTCCATGCAACACAGACACCAGCCTCATTACAAGCTTGAGCATAAGCTGCAACTGCTGAGCAGAAACACTCGCAGTCTCCACCACTGTCGCACGCACATGAGTCTTGTATACAGTTTTCAGAAAATGGACGGGGATCTACCTGTTCAGTCATTCAAAAGTTATAATTTATTTTACACATTGTTAAATTTTTAAACAACATCACTTCAAAGAGAAAAGTTTACACAAACCTTTTTGTGGCAGTCTTTGAATGTAGGTCCTGTAATGATGCTGCACATAATTTTAGCCCAGTTGTGTCGTTGGGGAGCTGCGACACAAGCGTCAACATTCTCTTCCACATCTGGGCAAGAGCTGGACACTTTCCAGCTGTTTGCAAATTCTAACTGATTACTCACGGCCAGCTGACCCTGCGTTGTGAAGTCATTCTGCCCATCGCCATCAAAATTTCCACATAATCCACATACTTCTCCCTGTGCAAACAGAAAACAGTCACGAAGTCATTGGCATATGTATATATATATATATATATATATATATATAAATATATATATATATATATATATATATATATATATATATATATATATATATATATATATATATATATATATATAAATAAATATATATATATATATATATATATATATATATATATATATATATATATATATATGTATATATATATATATATATATATATATATATATATATATATATATATATATATATATATATAATATATAACATTATATATATAACATTTATAAGTCAATTTCTTATAAATGTGACTGCACTTTTTATTGGAATAAGTTGCCTTTGCACATCAGATAGACCACCTTATTTCCATCTTTTAAATTTTCTCCTAAAACACTTTTTTTCTCTTTGGCTTTAAATGAGTGTGAGAAGATAGTTATTTTATTATTTCCTCTTTTATTGTCTTAAATTTTGCTTTAATTCACCTATTCTAAGTGTTTTAAAATTTTATTGTGCTCTTAATTATTTTATGTGGAAATATTTGTGTGTGCAGCACTTTGGTCAATATCCATCTTTTTAAAGTGCTCTATAATTAAAGATTAGTTGAGTTGAGTTGAGTAAATTGTTATCGAGAGACATCAATATCAACATGAATTACAAAAGTGTCTAACACACTAATCTGCAAACAAATACAAAATAATTTGACAGTGTAAAAAAAGTTCACAAATGTGCACATTGCAAACTAAAGATTTAGCTACGTACAGATATTAACATCAACATCACACATGTCACTGTTTTTACACTTGAATAGCTTCTTGTGCAATACTTGTTTACATGTGTGTATACAGCACATATCAGGCTATATATTTGTGCACTGATCCCATTCTTGCACTCTTAGCTCAAATGCATGTACCACATATGCCACGTTGAAGTACTGGTAGAAAGCTGGGCCAGTTTGGATTCATGTTTTATTTCCCTCTATCACTGTGTGTGAATGATACTTTCCTGAGTAAACGCAATAGCTCATTGCCACTTGATTAGAATCCATAGATTTTTGTTTTATTCATAAATAATAATATTTTAAAAAAATCGACATTGAGATAAATGCAATTATGGCCTGTACAAATGTGAAGACATGCTTTAAATGAACCACTTTAATTCTAACAAAATCTTGACAAAAGGAGGTGGATTAAAACAATAAATCATTTATCAGTTTCCTTTAATTATAGTTTTGTTTTATGGCTGAATAGAAAAAAAATTTACTTTACCAACATCTACCACAATTTTTTAGCAGCCTTAAGCAATAAGTATATAATAAAATCTTAAGTTTACACAGCTAAAATTGATTTCTTTGTTTTTTTTCTTATTTGGCTGCTGTGAAATCAGTGTAGCATTGTCAAAGAGTGACTTACTTTAGCTGACTTATTGGGCCTGATTTTCAGTGTATCTTACTCATACCCTGTGGAAATGTCTTGTTTATGTAAAATGTGGCCACTACTTCTAAAATTGTGCTTTGCCTAAAGGTCCTTTGGGAATGAAGATGCACTGGAGCTTAACAAATGTAAAATGTCTTATACATTTCAAAGTGACAGTATGTGCGAAGTATCACATACATAAATACCCGAAGCTACACAAAAGGTGATGGCTCACAGTTTTTATTTATGCAAAAGGCATTTGTGACCATTATGAGACATATCAATGAGTCATCTTCAATAAACAACTACTGTGACTTACACGGTGTTGTGGTTCCAGAAGAATACGAACAGTTGTTTTGCGATCCCACATCACTGCCAGACCAATGTCAGATTCTACCACCAGGTACAAACCAACCCTCCTTATTCTGTACTTAATCTGTGGACCGTGTTCCAGATCCACTTCTTCATATTCACCATTTGACAGTTTGATTTCCATTCTCTGTAATGTAAAATAGACATTTTAAGCTTTGCGTTATAATTATTACAAAAATTAAATTAATCATACGGTACAGTTTGGTCATAGAAAACAAGGGTGTCTGATCTTACCCCAATATGAATTCTAACTATTTTGGAGCAAGTGGTACCCAAAGATCCACATTCTACATTTTCTGTGATAACTGTAAAGTTGTTCTCAGCTGTTTTATTTCCACATTTGTTCTGAAAAGAGAACATTTAGAAAGCATTCAGTTTTTATTCCAACATGCTATTAATCAATATAAATTGGGAATGTTTCCAAGAGTCAAAGCATCTTACTATTACCTCTTAATCTTGAAGTTACAGATTTCCAAATTCTGAGTTACTTTTTTTTAACCTCCATTTTGTCTAAATACCTTCATAATTGATTTTGGCCTGTATTTTATTTACCTTGGCAGCAATATATGCACAGTTTCCTTGAAACCCATATCTTTGCTGGTCAAATGTATTGTAGTGACCACTTCCATATATAACACAGGTTCCTGGACATTTTTTGTCAGTGCAGTCCCATTTCCCACTTTTGCAGGTACTAGATTTATCAGAAAAGTTGCAATATGATGCAGCGTTTGAATACTTTAAGTAAACTGTGCAGAATATGATATTTATTCCATATTATATATTTGATTGAAATATGGCCTTACCAAGTGTTACAGTCTTTTGGAATTTGTTTTCCATGGGCATAAAGCTGATCATTATGCATACATGGGCATTCATTTTCTTGCACACAGGAACCCTTGCCATCATCCAGGAGGCCATCAGGACACAGACATCCAGACTCACAGTCTGCAGAGTCCTGCAAAGGCAGAAAGATCACAATGATAGAAACAAAGAAGATAGGCAATACTTGCGATGTTGTGGATTATTGTAACTCAAAACTGCTGTTTGCATATAAACTGAAAGTTACAAAACATAACATACACACCACATTTACTTTAGGAACAATTATATAAGTCCCTACAATTTGAGACTGAGAGATCGACAAAAACAACATCACAAAAGCAACTCACACAATCATAACTGTCCAGATTTAAACAAGTGCGAGCACACTGCACTCCAAGCTCTCCTTTGCCCGCAGTGGAACAGTTGAAGAACACTTTTGGAGATATACACCCTGTATAAAAAAACAAAAAAACAAACAAAACAGAATTGCATGAACATACACTGTACCAACCAAACCCTCATGTGGGAAAGTAAAGAGTTAACAAACAACCTCACCTGATAAACGGGTTTTCCAAGAATGACAATGAAGTGTTCCATTGTTACACAAACTGGAAAAAGAATTAAAAGACAGATTAGTACCTGTTTGTTGATAAAACATTTTATATTTTGTTTATTATAGTCACGCTGTATATACAATGTTGAATGACTAATATAAGAGCCTCAACTAACTCACCAGTGTTCATTGTTTATGGTGATGGACTTTCCTGCCTTAACATAGACTCCATTGTGGTAACAGGAACATTTTGACATGGGGACACAAACTTCGTGTTCATTCAGATAGAGACCCTCAGCACAAGCGCATCCATCAACAGGCAAGAAGTCGGAGCTGCAACTCTGCTGCTCAGAGCTCAGTGATCTGCAAGTCAGCTGGCATCTCTGTTTGTAGGAGAAGACCTGAGATTCTGGGCAGCTCTTTATGTATTTGTCTGTTGTAAGGATGAGATTATTATTTAATTTTTCAACCAAACATAAGGAAGAAAAAATTTTTCAGCTCCAAAAATCATTAGCCATGATTGAAATTGCTCTTACCGCACATTGTCTCTTTCCAGTCTGTCAGGTACACTCCATTTGCTGCACAAGCTCGGGCATAAGAGGAAAAAACTGCACACAGGCAGGCCTCGCTCTTCTCACAGCTACAGCTAGAATAAAGGCATCGCTGCAGGAGATAGAAAATTCTTAGGAAATGACAAACTCACTAAATTCAATGACAATGTGACAGGAAGGTTTTACTCTACCTTATAGTATATGTCTGGATGCACCACAGATCGGCACTGGGAGAATGTACTGTTTGAGCTTAAGAGCAAAGTACACCAGTGCATGGCATACCGTTCTGAGAGAGAACAATTTTGGTTTGAATGTCTTTAATATTGTCCATTTATAATGAATCAATTCATAGTGGAAAATTGTATTTTGAACACCAAACTTGATTAACAAAAGAAGCAACTATTGCTCTTTACCATTTTCGACACTGAGGGAGCAGGGATGATCTATTCTGTCCTTCCTGTCTGTGCAGGAGGTCTTTGCCTTCCAAGAATTACTAAAAGTTGCTGCATTGCCCTCCACAATGCCTTGAGGAGTCTTCATGTCATCAGAGAGGACCAGGTTAAAGTTCCCACATAACCCTGAATAACAGCCAATGTGTAAGAGTTAAATTAGAATAAAACATATAATGTTAGTGCTTAAAAATGTATAAAACACCAGTATTTTTTAAATGTTGTAATGTGCTGATACGTTTCAGCTGTCATATTTTTTTGCGTTAAATAGATGTTTTCTGTATTTTTTTTTTTTTGTTTGTTTTTTAAACATACAGATTGATTCATTGGTATCACCCTAATGACACAATTTCTGATTATGGGGATTCTTGAATCGCCTCCCAAAGTTGCTGTTTGGAGGTATACTGCATTACACCCTCACAGATCTTATTATTCAAGGTGCTCCACGGGTTCTCAGTGGGGCTGAAGTTGGGGCTGAATTTTTTCTTCATTTATAAATGCAGAAGATTCAGTGGTATTTTATGCACGACAGGAAATGGTCAGTTAGGAACCTTGTGTATATTAAATATACACAGTACTAGTCAAAAGTTTGGACACATGTCATCACTCAGTGGTTTTTCTTTATTTTTTTATTTTCTAAATTGCAAAGTACAACTAAATACATTCACACTGTGAAGGAACACGTGGAATTATGTAGTCAAGAAAAAAGTGGTAATAAACCAGAATATGTTTTATATTTTAGATTCTTCAAAGTAACCACCTTTTGCTTTGGTGACAGCTTGGCACACTCATGACATTTTCTCAATCAGCTTCATAAGGCACTCACTTGGAATATCTTATCAATAGTGTCAAATGAGTTCCTGGAGGTGTTGAGCACTTGTTAGATGCTTTGGTTTCATTCTCTGGTCCAAAACATCCCAAACCATCTCAAGTTAGTTAAGGTCAAGCAATTGTGGAAGCCAGGTTGTCTTATATATAGCACTCCATCATTTTGTTTCTTAGTCAAACATCCCCAACACAGTCTGGAGGTGTATTTGGGACCATTGCCCTCTTGAAATACAAATGATGGTCCCACTAAGTGCAAACCAGATGGGATAGCATGTCGCTGAAGAATGCTGTGGTAGCCATGCTGGTTAAGAGTTCTTTGGATGTTGACTGATTAATCAACTGTTTCACTAGCAAAGAACCCCCATACCATACCACGTCTCCTCTGGCATGCTTCACCGTGGGAACCACACATATAAAAACCATCTGCTAATCTTTACTGCATCTCACAAAAGCATGGGGAGTGTAACTAAAAATCTCAAATTTGAATTCATCAGACCAGAGCACAGATTTCCACTGATATGAGGTCATTCCTGATGTTTCTTGGCCCAAATTAGTCTCTTATTGTTATTGTTCTTTCTCAGATGTAGCGTCTTTACAGCAATTTGACCTTGGAGGCCCAATTTAGGCAGTTTCCTCTGAACAGTCGATGTTGGAACGCATCACCATCTTGAATTCTGTGAAGCATTTCTGTAGGCTCTTATCTGAGGTGCTGTTTATTTGCGGTTTCTGAGATTGGTGACTCTGATGAACTTATCCTATGCAGCTGAGGTCACTCTTGGTCTTCCTGTCCTGAGGAGGTCCTCATGAGAGCCAGTTCCAACATAGTGTTTGATGGTCTTTCTCACTACACTAAAGAATACCTTCAAACTTGTTGAAATTTTCCTGATGGACTGACCAGCATGTCTTAAAGTATGACTTAGTTGAGTGGTTCTTGCCATAATATGGATTATAACAGAGATCAAACAGAGTGAAACCACTGTATAGACCTTTGTAGCAACCATACCTCTGCACATCACAACCAATGGTCTCAAACACATTAAGAAGGAAAGAAATACCAGAAATTAACTATTGACAAGGTAGTCCTGTTAATGACTAATCATTCCAAGTGAGTGCCTTATGAAGCTGATTGAGAAAATGTCATGAGTGTGCCAAGCTGTCACCAAAGCAAAAGGTGGTTACTTTGAAGAATCTAAAATATAAAACAAATTCTGGTTTATTTCCCACTTTTTTGTTAACAACATAATTCCACATGTGATCCTTAGTGTGGATGTATGTAGTTGTACTTCGCAATTAAGAAAATGAAAAAAATAAATCTATCTATCTATATCTATCTATCTATCTATCTATCTATCTATCTATCTATATATATATATATATATATATATATATATATATATATATATATATATATATATATATATATATTATCCAGCCCAAATCATCACTCCACCACTACATTGCTGACTTTTCAGTTACGGAGGGAAATAGTGGTCACCCATCAGTCATCCAGTAATCCATCTATCTGGATCATCAAGTGTAGTACAACAATCATCGGTGAATGAAAATGAGTTTTTTTGTGTTTCTTGAGTCTGCTGCAAAGATCCCTTATTGATATCCCTGGTTAAGGATGGCCAATAAGTAAGTATCTGGAGTATCCTGCATGGAAGTTCTGGGAGTTCCACAAACACCAGCAGCTTGAAATACCTGCTTGTTGCTCATCAGTGGGTTTTTAAATGCTGCTCGTTTGATACAATACATTTGCCTGATGGAGACTTTCTTTGTTGCGCTTTTCTCTGAACACATTTGCTCAGACACAATTTCTTAACAGTATGTTGATCTCACTTAAGATTTTATTAAATGTCTGTTTCCATTTCTTTCACAAAGCATTGTACTGTTTCATGCTTTTAATTTGTTGAAAGATCCTTTTCTCTCCTGTAATACATGAAAACTGTGACTTGCTAAATCGTGTGGAACAGCCTCCTTCCCCAGTTTCCCCAGTAATTCAGCTCACCTGGGACATTAATTATCAAACAACACAAACTAAAACTCTCACAGAAAAACCAAAACCCCTATTTAAAATGCTATACATATAATGATTTATTTTAATTAGTTTTCATGTGAATAATGAATAAGACAAATGTTTTCATTGATTTGCATATAAAACTTAACAATAATCATCTTAATGAAACTACACCATTAAATCTACCAGTGAGGACTAAATGAAAGTATGATTATTATATTACTCACAACATATCTGACTAAATGTTTGTTATGTGAAATATCAAACTCACCTTGGGGCAACTGAGTCTATATTTTGTATTTTAGTCATCTTCTAGCTTTGAATGTTACTAATGCTATGTAAGCCTAATGGGCTTGTCACGCAATTGTATGGCACTTAAAAAGAATCAGTCAATAAATTAATCATGCTCAACAGAAATACTATAATCATTTGGAACTGTGTATTGCAAAATCAGACGACAGATGTTTTAATTCAGTTCAAATAAAACATAACTGTAATTATCTTAATCAAACTAGACCATTAAAACTACCAGTGAGGACAAACTGAAAGTATTATGTTTATATTAATCACAACATATCTGACTAAATGTTTATCATGTGAAATACCAAACTCACCTCGGGTCTTTGTTTTGTAGCTCTGCTCCAGACTGATGTAGACTTGCATGACGGGAACATGTTGGATCTGGATTTGTAGACCAAAACTGGTCTGAAGGATTATGTGGAAGGATGAAGCATCAAATATACTGATGTCTCCTTTGAAAAGAAAGAAATACAAAATGACAAAGTTCCCCTTCTGAGGTAAAAGCGAAAAAGACAAATGCTAGTTTGAGTTTCTTATTGTCTGACAAACCTGACATGTACGGCAAATTGATGGACTGCATATTCTGCTCAACTTTTCCATCAGGGCTGAAGGTTATAACCTGAATTAAAACAAAGCTGGTCAACAAAGTTCTATAGACGGCAGCGGGAGTTTTTAGAAGTATTTATAAAAATGAACTCACATTGTTTCTGTCATTGTTCAGCAGGATTTTAACGGTCTTCAGACAAGTGTCAAACTGCTGATGAGCGCATGGCAACAGCTGGGCCAGGATGGTAAACTTTGGACTTGTCCCATCCTAAAAATGTACAAAGCGAAAACACATAAATTCAACAATGATTTGCATTTCCAACATTATCTTTTGCAACTTATTGTATTTAGCTTTGACTGATTCACCTTGCTTTCTACTTTGGCGAGGGTGTAGTAACAGTCTCCGTGGAAGGTGTATGTTTGCCCATCAAAGGTAGTGAAATGTGAACCCTCCTCAACTGCACATGTACCAGGTGCTTCAAGACTCATACAATCCCACATCCCCTCAACACAGGTACTGAAATAAAAAACAAGTCATTGTTATGAAACATATATTTACTGCAATATTAAATTCTGCCTGCATATTGAGGTGACTGGTTTACCATTCCTCTCGGCCCTGATGGTAAATCTCTCCGGAATTATAGATTTTGCCATGTTTGCACTGGCATTCAGACTGATCAATGCAACCCCTCTCAGAAATGTCATCAAACACAGTTCCTGAAGAAAGCAGATTAATTTGTGTGTAATAATACAATGCAACACTATAGTTTAATGTGATTCATATGCAAACCAACCAGGGGGACAGAAGCAGCCGTCCATTTTGTGGTCTTCACACAGTGAACTTGTGTCCTGAAGAGTACAAGTATCCATGCAAGGTGAACCACTTTCTTCATACACCATGTTGAATGGACACTCTTTAGCTGTGAGGATATTTGGTAATGTTAGGAATAATTAAAGTTGGGAGGGAATTCATGGGAATTTCTAAATAGTACATCAAATATTAAACATGCACATGTCACACCAAATAGAGGCAGTGGTATCTTGGTTAGAGAAGTGGACCTGGGCCTTGAAGACCCAGGTTCAAATTCCATCACTTTAGTGTTCTGTATGATTTCAACATGACATGGTACACAATATGGAGATAAGAACCAAAAACAGAGAAAATAAGCATCCTTACCACAGAACTCAGTTGTTCTCCAGTTGGGAGGCTCTCCGCCTGCATGGGAACACTGTCGAGAGAACTCTGACAATGTGTCGCAGACACAGGAGCCATTTGTATGGTTGCCACATCCACACATGTCCTGCACACATGCCTGGATGTAAGGTTCAGGTTTGGTCAAGTTGGTACACGAGCTCCAGGACTCTGATAGAAGCAGCTGTTCACAGGTGGTTTGCTAAAAGAGAAAATTTAGGAAGTAGAGGTCTAGTTACGCTTTTACTACTTCCAACATTACCACGATGTCCAAATGTAATAGTTAATGTAATAGTTAACAAACTCACAAACTCCTTGCATGAATCCAGCACATTCACGTCCTCCAGTGATTCATCCTCCTCTTCATAGGGATCCTCACAATCATCATTAGGTATATGAATTTTATGTTTGTTGCCAAACTCAATTGGGCTGATTTCACGACCTGTGTATAACGAGTTTATAGTGTCACAGACTGAAGACATTATTCATTCATTCATTTTCCGAACCGCTTATTCCAATTCAGGGTCGCAGGGAAGCTGGAGCCTATCCCAGCTGGCTTTGGGCGACAGGCAGGGTACACCCTGGACAGCTCGCCAGTCCATCGCAGGGCCACACACAGAGAGACGAACAACCACACTCATGCTCACACTCACTCCTAGGGGCAATTAACCTCACATGCATGTCTTTGGATTGCAGGATGAAGCCGGAGTACCTGGAGAGAACCCACGCATACACAGGGAGAACATGCAAACTCCACACAGAAAGGCCACTGACCAAACCACTGATCGAACCAGCGACCTTCTTGCTGTGAGGCCACAGTGCTAACCACTGCGCCACCGTGCAGCCCGCTGAAGACATTAATTAAACCAAAATAAAAATAACTAAATAAAACTAAAAGAAAAAAATGCATACCATCAACAATGAACTCGTTGAAAACTGGATCACCATTGAAATCTCCACAAAGCCCACATGTCTGGTTTACATAGTCATGACTGATTTCCACCTGAAATACAAAGCCAACACGTCTTTTATATACACAAATAAACGCTGTATCTCAGGCGTTCTTCAGCTATAGAATAATAGAAGAATGCATTTTGATCTTAGATTACTAAAATTCATCATGAAGGACTTTAAATAATCTCTGCATCATAAATACTTGTTGAAGTCTTGAAGGAGAGTTCAGGTTTTACCATGATAGCATCATCACTGTTCCACATGACAGTCAATCCAACTTTGGACTGGAGTTTGATGTAAACAGCATTTTTTTCCACCTGAACTCCTTTTTGGTGGAATGGTAATGAGATCCTAGTTGAAAAAAAGATTAATTATTGAACTGTTATGAACCTATATTACAATTGCTTCCAGTGGCTTTATGTTTTCTCTCTCTCTCATTTTTTTTTTTTTTTTAACTTACTGCTTACTGTTGACAGCAACCCGATTCTTGCTGAGGTGGAAAGAAAGGTCATTGATGGTAACCACGACGTAAATCACTGCAGGTTTTCCGTTATTTTCTGTTCTTTTCATGTGCACTGAAAACTCCTGATATGCCTCATGGCAGTCAGAGACCAGACTGTATTCACATATACCAGGAAACTGGTACACCCTGCCATCAAAGGTCTTAAAGTGCTCTCTGCCCCATGTGCTGCAGATGCTGCTGACATGGTTGCGCACTGGAAAAGATTAACATTGAAACAAGTATGTGACATTAGATTTTCAATGGATACAGTCCTATACAAGTATTTTACACCAATTTTTAGTTTTGAAAAACCTTATAATTAAAAAAAAACAACATCAGTCTTACCCAGTCTGGCTTGGACTTCAGAGAAACTGGCAAAAGACAGAGCAAGAAAACACAACCACACCATGTTCCACCTCATTGTTGCCACTGTGGGCTTGCTATCACCAGAACTGGAGCTGTCAGAATGTGTTTGACTGCCGTTTATATTGAGAATGCAGTTTTTCGCTCACACCCTCTCATTGAATAGAACTTTCATTTTTATTATCAGGACAAGGCAAATATTTGCTGAGTAGATGTCCAACGCCTCTCACAAGTCCCATATAAATTATTCTTACATCCTCCTTATCTCCTAATTGAACAAATATGTTTGTATTTCAACTCAAAATATGCATCCTTACAGATAATCATTAAAGCTCCTTGAGCACATCTTTTCTAAACACATTTTTTAAAAAGTTGTGATATAAATGGCATTTCAAATGATTCAGTTTCACAGGGATTAGCAAGATTAAATGGCACAAACAGCTCATATCAACAAAAACATGACTAATTATGATATTTATTCATTCCTTTTCCAAGTCCGATTAAGGGTCACGTGAAAGCTGGAGCCTATCCCAGTAGTCTTTGGGCGAAAGGCAGGGTACAACCTGGACAGGTCACCAGTCCATCGCAGGGCCACACAGAGACAAACAACCACTTACGCTCATACTCACTCCAATGAGTAATTTAGCGTAACTAATTAACCCAACACACGTCTTTGGACTGTGGGAGGAAGCCAGACTACCCGGAGAGAACCCACACATACATGAGGAGAACATGCAAAATCCACACAGAAAAGCCACTGTTCAAGTCAGCCGAGGATCAAACCACAATCTTCTTGCTGTGAGGCCACAGTGCTACCCACTATACCACCATGCAACCCGCTAATTATGATATATTTTTAAAAATTATAAGTAATATTATCTTGTTACCTTCAAACACAGAAAGAGCTAAGTCTTCCAGTCTTCCTTTAAATGTAAAGTGTCTTAATTCCATTATCTGTTACTTTTTTTTGTTGGGATTATGAAATTTGCAAGTCATTGCATTTTGTTTTATTTTGATTTCAAAATTATAATTTAAAATTAAAAAAAAAGTCCAATACAAAATTATTGACTTTGGCAATTGACATTTTAACTTCTGGTGTAGTTTTAGCTTTTGTGGGATATTTTAATCCATAGATAAGTCTTACTTTATGTTTTTTCCTGATGTCAGTATTGTGTCTTTTGTTTAATTGAATTTTTTTCAAATTTTAAAAGATGTATGTGTGTTGGGTACTTCTTCTGGTTTGAGCAGGTTCCCCATGTGCTAGCAGCCCGGATTCAAGTCCCAGGCCTTTGTCCTTTTGCTGTATGTCGTTCCTCTCCATCTTTCTTTTGGGTTCCAAGACTCTGAAAAACCTTTAGAAAAATAAATAATCTCATTAAAGTCTAAAAAATAGATGCAACACTAAAAACTGTTTAGATTTCAAGTCAAATCAAACCCTTTTGACCAATAGCAAAAGTCATAAAAATATAGTACCTAAAAGTTAATATTTGTTTGAATGTTGCAAAAGTAAATACTGTAAAATCTTAATTGCATGTTTGATGAATAGCACAGGATGTGCATTTACACTAACTGTGCAACATCCTTGACTACTATCATCATCTTTTTGCCGCGTCACATTAATTTGGCTTTCTCATTTATTCCGCAGTTTCTTCCTTGTACCTGTGCAGCTGCATGTTTCTGATCTGTGGTTACTGCCCTAATTAATCTGATCATTAGCAGAATGTTTATGGTATGCAAATAGTAATTTTTATAAAAACAAAATTATATGGTCTAGAGCTCTGCAATGTTACAGCCAATGCATAACTTTAAAGATGATGCGTTGCTTAAGCTGGTCAAATATCCCTTTGTGAACCATTTATACAATTCATTCTGACAAAAACTGTGGTGATTTGTAAAATCTGTGATCATATCTTGGAAACAAATATAGGAGACATTTCATATAGCCAGCCAGTTTAAGCTCCTCAAAGCGCAAACAGGGCTTCACACCACTCCCTTAGAAGAACAGCTGCATAATGAGAATGATCCTCAGTTATTGCTATTATGTTGATTGAAGGAGGACAGTACAAATGGTATCTTCTTTTATACCTTTTAAAACATTGGTATCTTTGTTGACAATGCTATTCAACAGCCAGCATTGTCATAATTTTCCATATACCTGTATGCGTCAGAATACAACATTATCTTTGCCAAATACATCAATATAACTCAACAATGAGCTAAAAATTACTGGACTTTTATTCAAATTTTGAAATTATTGTTAATTTATACTTTGTTGAGAAATATTTCCTTTTTTAAGCTTTTTAAATTTACATGATCTAGTTAAAATCACAAAAAAACAAAAAAAAACAAAAAAAAAAAACAGTAATATACAGTTCCAAAATGCAAGAAAAAGTTATTATTTATTTCTACTTTGGTTATTTATGGTACTTTAAGTTTTTGTTCTTTTGTGTTTGCAAAAATAACAAATACATATTCAAGGCAAACTAGACAAAGCAGTAACCATGGCTCTGAAATTGGCAAAAAGGAATGCATTAATCTCTGAGGGCCAAACATTTATGAATAAAAAATCATAACGACTTTTGTAATCTTTCATATTTCTATCTATCTATCTATCTATCTATCTATCTATCTATCTATCTATCTATCTATCTATCTGTCTGTCTGTCTGTCTGTCTGTCTGTCAATTGCTCTCTTGTAGCAATTTCAGAAATATGCAGACAAAATTCTGGGTGTTAACTGAGCACGGGAAAAAAAAACTGCACCAGTAGCCACAGTTCTTCACATATTTCACATAAGCATTGTATTGTATAAATTTTGTATTGTATGCATGCCATTGTATTGTATTGTATTGGATGAGTTATTCTCCAGTGGTCATTCCCTCCTCTGTTCTACAGGTGGCGGTATTCGTTTTATTGTTCAGTGCTCATCCGCAACAAGAAAGTTTACACATGCGCAATGCAATGTGTCTTATATGGAGGGTGTTTGAAGTTGAGCTGTACAGAAGTTAAATATTCAATCTCATAAAGTTGACATTTATAATTACCAGCTTGTTACTTATCGTCAGGTACGGCCACTATGGGTAAGTCGATGTATCTGAAGTTAATGTGTGTCAGTTAATGTTGCGTTGCACGCTGTACCAGCGATTTACGGTGACTAGCTTTACGTTTCCCAGACGGCACCGAAGCTACGTGCTAGGTTATGTTTTTGATACATGTACTACACACTCCGAGGATTGTATTACTTTGTGTTTTAAAACTGAATCTAGTAACTTCCTCAGAGGTAAGATATGCTTTCGGGCTGCTTTGTTTACTGGTACTAGTTAAACTAATAAATATTGAAAACATGCACAAGTTAAAGTAAAGTTTAGCAGAACAATTTAAATTTGTAGGAATCACGAACAACAGATTCTGTCCTCTTTTACCTGATCTTTTAAACTGATTTAAAAACGGAAGTATAGCGTAAAATGAAATACCGCCAAGAAGAAGCTTAATGATACCCTCAAAACACAAGAAATATTGGCTGCCCCCCCCCCCCCCCCCCCCCCCCCAAAAAAAAACCAAACAAAAAAAAACAAAAAAAAAAAAACATTTAATCTACCCATGTTGCCCATCTGTTCCATTTCTAATGTTGTTCGTTTTCATTTATCCAGACAGTAGTGTTGATGGTGCAGAGCAGGAAGAAAAGGAGAGATCCTCATCCCCGGCTGAAATACAGTCTCCTGTGATGGACCGCAACCCATCGCCACCTCCAGACACAGCTGCTGGATCGGAGGAAGACGACCTAGATGCCATTGGAGACACGGTTTACAGCAAGCACTGGCTTTTCAGCACTTTGACTCACCTCATTAATGTAGGAATCCTGTTATTGCTAATTTAGTTCAACCTGGAGCACTTCTAAATACCTTTTAATAATAAGCTAGTTTAGATTGCTTGAGAAGTATCAGACAAGTACTGTAAAATTTCATCTGATCAAGAAACATATTTGGTTGCTCAGATTCTACTCTTAGACTTCTCTGTGGTCAAAATTTGTTTTAGACACAGGTATGTATGTGTGAGATTATGGGGGAATGCTTTAGTTTATTTTTTCAGCTAATATAACAAGCAGCTTTTAATGAGCTCACAAATTTAAATTAATAGTGATTACACACAAACTTCCCTTCTCTAATACAGTCTTCTCTCCTGCAGGCTGTTATAGTTATCTTTATGTTAATATGTGTAAAATTGACTGGTCTTGCAGATGGTCACAGAGCCTTCAGAAGAGGACTCTGAAGGCCAGCTCTCTGATGACGATGAAGAAAATCTGTGCAAAATCTGGGATATGGCAATGGATAAGGTGCAATTTGTCATCAGTGTCCTGTAGACATTTTCTATGTTCTGGATTAGAGTTTTGTACTAAAATACATTTCAAATTGAACATTATCCAGATCAAATAAACTCTCAGGAAATTTAATTTGTAATTAATTACACCAGTTGTTATAGTTAAGTAACATATTCGTTGTTTTCTTATTTACTGACTGTTTATGAACTATCTTTGCAGGATGTAGTTGGTTTTCTGCAGGAATTCAAAGCTGCTGATATCCTCCTAGGAGTGATAGCCAAATCTCGTTGCCCACGGCTTACGGTCAGTAAAATCTTTTCAAATGATACTTCATCCCAGAATGAAATCCTTCATGTTTTGTTGAGCTCTTACTTTGCTATTTCTAAGCTTTAATCACTTTCACGCTTCTCTCCTTTACTAGGAAATAAGTGTAGGAATCCTTGGGAATATTGCTTGTTTCCCTGACACCTGTGTGACTCTGAGCCAAAATGAGGACTTGGGGTAAGTTAAAGCAATCGTCCCTAATTACTATTAAATAGTAAGAGTATAACCTCTATGAAATAGTAACTATTTCATAGAGGTTATACTCTGGTGTGGAAGATTCTGGGTAATGCAGCTCCCTGTGCGTCCACAGTGCTGTGCTGTTGCTGCTTCTTGGTGATACAGATCCACCCACCCTTTTGGAAACCTGCAGGTATTATTTGTGTTTTCTGCAAACTTTTGCAATGGAAGGACTGAGAATGAAATAACAACTTTCTGATTTTGGCAGATTGCTGCTGACCTGCTTGTCCCAAAAAGATGTCTCATCCCTGTGGCTTCAGCGAATACAACAGCAGACATCTGTGTGCTCCAACCTTTGTTTCATCATGCGCAGTTCCACCAACAGTGATTTTCTTTTTCTCAATTTTTACCAGTTTAAAGATTTGTTAAATAATCAAAAATACCCTGAAGCCTCCAAATGTTTATGCTGTTTATCTTCACTATTTGTAGAATTTTGTCCAGGTTGTAAAATCCTTAATTTAAGTCTATATTTAATCTCTTTTTTTTTCAGTGGATTTGCTGGAGAAGGTTGGAGAGCTGGTGGATAAATTGTTTGACCTTGATGAAGAGTTAATGAAAAGCTGGATAACAGCTCAGCCAAATGAGGAAGGCAAGGATGAACACGAAAGCCACCTGGATTTGACTTTATGTCTCCTTGAGGGAGCCAAACAGTTGAGGTGGGAATTGAGTGAGAGACTCTTATAGTTTGTATTGTTTGCATGATTATCACTGACTACAACAGACATGTTGTTTATTGTTGGCTTCATGCAGCAGATGATGATGATGATGATGATGATGATGATGATGATGATATGCACATTATCACAGGTCAGAGAGTTTGAATGGTATCGAGGTTTACCTTCACATCCTCCAGCTCCTCACCACTGTCGAGGAAGGCATTCAGGTTTTTGGTAAGACCACCCACTTTAGTTTCATTTTGCTTTTTAAACATTATTACAGTGATTAAAGGTGTTTTGCTACATTTATCACAAACTAAGAATAGAGAGAACTAAGCTTTTGTCATCTTTATTTCTTCAAGCTGCATCTGATGGGCCTGGTAAACTGGTGTGGGACTTTGTCTGTGACGTTGTGTGTGAGGATCTCTGCCAGCCAAACGATCTTCCGATTGTCTTGCATGAGCAGAAGAACATTTTGGTTCAGGCATTCGCTGTGCTGCAGGCTCTGTACAGATGTCAGGATCAGCAGAGCAGCAGGAGTGACACAAGTAAGCTTTCCAGCAGCTCCACCGTTCTGCTGTTACACGTTTTACTCCAAAGGCAGATGTCGTGACTATCTGATCAGCCATCATGCCATCCACACAGTAGGTGATGGGTGTGTGTTTAATGTGCAGTTGTGTTATCCATGACAATGAAAAGACACCAATAAGGAGCAAATGTTCTCAGACTATGCAGTCATTAATTGATCATTTTCACATTTGTTCTTTTTTTTTGTTTTATTTTTAATTGTATTTGATTTATCTTCAGTTCTGCCTCTCATTGAGACCATTCTGCGGGTGTGTCAGTACCACAGTGAATGCAAAGAAGAAGCTACAAGCAAAGATGACCCATTAGACAACCAGCTGCAAACTCTTGCTGACATCACAGCTGAGTTTCTAGCCGACCTTTGTGATGACATTCCTCAGGTAGATTTGGTCTGCTCATCTTTCACAGTTCAGATAATTTTATGAGATTCCTTTATGCAGCTTGTGACTGTTTTTCCATTCATTGCAGGACACGGTTACAGATTTGGTTAACAAAGGTCACCTGACACAGAAAACCTGTCTCACAGCTGCCACCATTTTACTTCCAAAGTTTAAAACTTCAGTAAGTACTTTTCAAAGTGTGCAGTAAACAGAAAATGTAGAAGCTCCTGGACTTTTATCAGTATGTTTGTAATGTCCTTCAAGACGGGTCATGATCATAATGGATATCTGTAAAGAGCACAGTGACCAATAATGAAATAGACCAGAAAAAATATCACTTTTGACTTTCATGTTCTGCAAAAAAACTCAGCTTTACTGTATAGTTCTGACTTTAACTTCATGACCTTATAGTGAAGCGTATTGTATCTGAATTTTATATTCAGAACTACTCACTGTAACAGTGTGTTCATAGACTCTCTAACAAGGAAAGCTCATCAGATGGTGCAACTGCAGTATAACAATGTGATCATTTAGGCAAAGCCAGAAAAGCAGAAGCAGAGTGTGATTGGAATAATTGTCCTGTTCGGTGACACCGTTTCAAGCCAAGCTTTAGCCGCCACAGATAAAGTTTCAGAATTGGCTTTTAGGTTAATGTTTTGGTTTGTGGTTGATAGGATAATTGCAAGGTGTGCAATTATTGTGGCTTTAGAACAAGCCCAAATGATCAGGTTGGCCGTTGGTATTCAGTGTTAGTGAAATATGTCATGTTTGGTTTTCACCAAAAGAGGCGCTCAGCATTATGGCCAAACATCTTATTGTTTGTACAGACTATGAAGGTGTTCTGTCATAAGAAGGAGAAGACTTCATCCCTTCGAAAGAGCCACGCCTTTTCTGTCTTTTTCTGAATGTATCTTCACAAGCTTTAACATGCTAAATGCAACTGGTAGAGACTCAAGATCGTAAACTATGTTGAATCTTTTCACTTTGTTAATGATCGTTTTTACTGCAAAAGGATGGATTTAAGATCTATTTGGAACTGGTTTTGTAAGCATTCCCAGATTGATGAGCAGCAAAAATTGCTTTTTTAGGATCATAGCTGATGTCTTTCCCCATTGGCTTTGTGTTAACACACACCTGAGTGCTCTAGACCAACCAATTGCTTTTCTTAAAGGTGCTCACAACCGCTGATGATATTGATTATGTAGCGATGCACTGAAATATTTGGTGTTTAGTTTTAACTCAGGTCATCAGGAGCAGGTCTACTTTCTGTTCCAAGTCAGAACCAAACATGGGGTTCAGTTTTTATGCTTTAATGTTTTTATGTAAACCACCTTGAATTGTTTTATACATGAAATTTATTATACAAATAAACCTGCTTTGCCTATTTGTGTAAATTCTAAACATTGAAAAGATCACTTTTTTCCCCATTTATTTCTCTGATACATAAAACTTAAGGATTAAAAGGAGGGCAATCCTATTTTCATAACTACTTCATAATAACTTTATTAATTTAAGGAATTATACCTTGAAATGCAACTAAATCTCACCTTAGGCGAGTTTCTCATTTGCTGTGATGCTATTAATACAGCACCGAAGGATTTATTTAGAGCTTGTGTGCAATGAGGATGTGAGGGACTGAAGCTGCACCAGCTTTTGTGGAAAGTAAACATCATGTTTCCATCCTAACCTTCCTCCTCTTGTACAGTTTCAGCACCTACTGGCCGTGTTGTCTGAGGCTGATCCCCAGTTGGCAGATGCGATGAGGATACAGTTTCCTGTCTGAAGATCCCTCCAGATCCATTTTAAGAACTCATTTAGACTTCACACACTTCTTTTTATAGCAGCCAGTATTTCCTCTCCAAAGATCCTGCTTCATGTCAGAATATTTGCGTTTCCACTGGGGAGACAACATCACAAATGACGGACTTTAATCATTTTGTTTTAATCTTGTTCACCACAATGAAATTAGACTGATTACAGTTGTATTTATGTATAAAAGTTTTCAATTGTTCAGTATTTTTGTAACAAGTGGGTGACAGTTTATATGTATTTTTTTAAAAATTAAAGATCAATGTGTTTTACAAGAGCCATCAACGTGGTGGGACACACAGGTCTAAAGCAAAAAGTGGTCAATTCTGTTGAGGGGGGATTCACTAATCAAGAATTTTGGACAAAAAAAAGCAAAAAATAGCTGCTCAATTCATCACAAAAGTTCATTATGTTGTTCAATGAAATCGAACCACCACTGTGCACACTCCAGAAAAGAGCCATTAAGATGGTGCATAAAGTGGGGTTTCGGGACCATACTGATGAGCTATTTATGAACTCCTGTCAATTAAAACTCCCAGATCTGGTAGAATTTCAAACAGCACAATTAATGTATAAAGTCAGAAACAAACAACTACCAAATAATATACAGATTTTTTTTTACTGATAGAGATGGGGACTATAATTACAGGGAAAACCTTAACTTCAAAACAAGGAGTGTAAGAACTACGTTGAAGAGGATGTGTATTTTGGTTGGTGGTGTGAGGGTTTGGAATAAGCTCACCCATGAGCTGAAACAATGTTCAAGCATGAGTTTATTTAAAAAAAAAAAAAGATTTCGACAGATGCTTTGCAGTAAGTATGTGGATGAGAGTTTGAAATGAGTTCAAAGGAGGTACAAATGGGAGAAAAAGGACTGTATATAGATGTGTCCATGAATGTTTAGGTGGTTATGTTGGGGTATACATGGGTGTGAGAACGAGTAGAGGTGTATATTTGTAGAAATGTAAGTATGTATAGGGGTAGTTTGGGTGCAGGGGTAGGAGCAAATAAGTTATACTTCTTCCTACCCCTTTTTAGACCTGTCAACAGAATACATGGGTTTTGTAGAGGCTATACATATATGTATGTAAAAAATAACATAAATAATGTTGACTTGTCTGAAATAATTTTTTTTTAAAAAAAAGACAAAAATGAGAACAGGGAAGTCCATTAACATAAAATTTATCTGGAGCATGCCACAGTTTTACATTTAGATTTCTCTGTATTTTATTTTCTTAAGTTTCTACATGGCTTCAAATAAATCTGTCATCTAGCCTATCGAACCAAAAATAATGTATTTGTTTGCATCTATTTAACACGCAATATTAAATCTGTTGTGTTTATTTTCAATATATCTTTACGCATAAGGAAAAGAAGCTGGATTGCGTCACCTTCTTAAGCATATGAGTAATGGTCCTAATGCTGATGACAACATCAAGTGTTTACCAGAGGGTGATAGTTACTTGATAAGGATAATAAAATTAGATGAAAGGCTTGAAGCCGGCAACAATACGCTCATTTGGTTTCCAAATGCACCATTTCGCCCACTCATGGAGAAGAGCAGGACAACCTGCGCATTTCCAGCAGGCTTACGAAGGCCCTCTGAATATAGCAGCTTTTTAATTAAAGCTTGGATTGATATGTAGAACACTCTTTCTTATGGAAATCCCAAGGTAGTCTAGAGTGTACGTGAGGAAGTGATCGTCCTGTGGGGGAGGGGGTAAAACTTATCTTTTAAACCATGTTCATGCCAGACATGAAATGTGCATCGTCAAGACCTGATGCACATGGATTATTGATGCCTTCATGTGAAAACTATCTCATATGTGTTTTAAATGGCAACAATATAGTCATGCTTGGCCTTTTCAAGGCTGCTTGTAGGCAATGACTTGCATTCTGTTGGCTAATCTTTCTGCAGGCCTCGCTGCAGGCAAGTCATGTCACGGAAATCAAGTTGAAGCCCAGATGTTTCCTGTTGCTCTGCCAAACTTCATTTTCAGCCTGGTGGTCTTTAAAGCAGCCTGATATGATCTGACTTCATGTGTGAATGGTGCATTCTACTGCATACATCCGTGACTATGAGCCCCTGCTGGTTGTTTTGATGCTGAATGTCAGTAATTTAGTTCTCTTCTCAACCCTGCCCACACAGTCTGACGTTCTTTCAAATTATATTACATTTTGCCTCACAAGAAATTAAGTGCTCATGTCTGGTTTGTCTTTTTTTTTTTAATTTTTTTTATTGAAGTTTACATCCTACCACATTCATTCAGGCCTGAGAAGAATAAAAGCTACATTTGACATTAAATAACTTTTGTTTTATAAATATTTAGATTTTAAGGGTTTTTTTGTTCATTCATTTTGCAGACATAAACATTCAATCTGCAGGAAGATATAAACATATATATATTTTTCTGAAGCATGTATTGAGGAAACTGAACTTAGAAACGCTCTATGGAAGAAATTGCAGCATATTTCTCTTGGAAGTTTTACATTCTGCACTGGGTGAAGAACTTTTTGTTTCCAAAGGGGGTTTAAAAAAAAAAAAAAAAAAAAAACCAAAATGAAAATAACCACAACAATCACAATTAGACAAACCTGGATTATGATAATTAGCCCTTCTGTATGTGGCCTTCTGTACCTGATAGAGTGCAAGTACGTGTGACAATGAACGGACAAAGCGTACGTGTGCACTTTCAAATTGCATTTCCTTTGATTCCAAGCCCTGCCTTATTCACCACCTGGTCAAGGTGTGTTAGTAAAGATACATGATGCTAGTGGGTGCAATCAAAGCCCCCTTCAACTCATTTCCTGCGTTCCCTGGCTTTCTATCTCTTGTCAACAGATTTACAATGAAATGTTCCCCTTATTTGATCTTTGATGTCACTTACGCAGACCTGTGTTGATCACAAAAAAAGGTAGACAGTAGTCAGCTTATGATCTTTGGCATTGTCTGTACACCATATTATAACACTGTAAACAACCCATTTTGTGTGACGTTGAAAGCATGTGCCATCAAAATCCAGATCATTTGAAATCTGTTTATTTTAATAAAATCATATAGGGTAAACTTTAAAAAACAAAAATATTAAGAACCTAATCCAAAACATTTACAGAACAAATTTTACTTCGTGTGATGTTTATAAAGCAGGTATTTCTTAATATTTTTCCAGTCATGTAACACAGGTATCCTAACTGTGGCAGGTGTTTCTTGCTGCAGGCCTGTCCTGTGTAAACTGACGTCTGTCACCAAGCAGCCCATGCTGCTGTTTGCTCAGCAATGAAAGAATTGGAGCTAATTAAAGAGATGCAGTCCTGCTACAGGAAGTGTGCGTAAGCAGACCATTCACTGTTCTGATTAGTTAGTTGTTCAAACAGGCCTCAGACATCAGGTGAAAGACTGGAATTCTATTGATGAGGTGATATTACAAGGCCTTGAATATGTGGAAATTTAAACACTGGTGTCATAATTAAAGGTGGAAAAGGGAGGCCAGACGTACTACAAAGGATGAACAAAATATTATCTACTAAAGAAAAAACATTGTTTCTCCAAAAACTGAGTGTTTCAAATAAAGCACAGTGCAATAATTTTCATATAATAAAAAATATACATTCGACTTTAAAAGACAGCGAGAGAGAGCAGCTTAATTGCAATGTACAAACATGCCTATTTTGATTTTTAATGTCAAGAAAAAATTAAAGGTTTAGGGAGGGTAAAAAATACTGAGAAAACCTTACACTGATATTTCCTTTGTTTATAACTTCTTTATTGATGGCAAAATGTAAATGTAATGTAAAATCTAGAATCACTCTGCTTTTTAAAATGTCCAACTCTTGTATCTGTACATGCAGCAGGTAATATTAGAACATATCAATGAACCAGGATCTCGCTATTTATTTCTTCAAAGGTGTGCTAGAAGTAGAGATTAGAAGCACATTTTACATTAGTTTGGACCTCTGTAGTGCCTCATTTTTTCTGTGCATGTGTCGCCTTATCATACGGAGCAAGTTTGAGAAGTACTTATTACAGTCACAAGTGTTTTATGATGAATTTCTTCTATTATGGACAGTGGCAGTAACGGGTGGCATCTGCCCTGCTGAAGCATCTTTGAGCAGCATCTCTGACACTTGAACCAGAACCCCTGACTCCACTGAAGAATACAATATGAACGCATATCGTTTTTGTGTTTTCATATCACATCTTTCCCAACCACACAACGAGATGCCATAAACTTCTAGTTCATTAAATGTTCCTCTTGCATGGTGTCTTAGTGCCATGGGTGAGATTAACTGCAGAGATCTCTTGTAGCTTGATGCTCAGACACTGTGAGTAAATCCCTCTGATTGGAGTGAACAGAACTGGGACAGACTGGTCACAGTGTAGCTCTTAACACCCACAGTAACATCTATCACAGACTTAGTCATAAGAGCATCTCTACAGTTTTCTTTTTAGTTGGGTATTAGTCTGTTTGGTGGCCTGGTAAGCCTGGCAGCAATATAAGAAACTTCCCGGTGCTGTTTTCTGGAGAAGTAAGTTATTCTACATGTGGCATGAATGAATGTGTTGTGTGCTCACAAAGCCTGACCATTAAAGAGCAGGAGAGGCTTTGTCAGAATCTACAAGAGCTCAGTATCCAACCTTATTTTGGATTAAAGAAACTAAAAGACGAAAAATTCCCATAGCAGTTAAAACTCGACATACATCTGTTATCAGGATGGGAAAAATAGGAATATCTACTTGCATCTTTTTGACACATTTTGCATTCACACATTTTGCACAGCATTATCCAGAAGAATATCCCTACTATAGTTTAAATGGACTTCTCTAGCTGAGAATGACCTGAATGATTCCCTTTGAAAATATTAATCAGTATCTTTAATGTCTGCTTGTAATCCTTGAAGTTAAACTGAGCTTAAAATCAAATTACAATGGGACCTTTAAAAAGGCAAGTGAATCCCAAAGAGTTCTCTATTGCCACTGCATCCTTTGTAAGCATATGTAATATTTACACACTGAGTGGTCAAGCCAAGACTGTTTGTATTTTATTTATTTATTTATTTCCTTTATTTCACCAGGAAAGTCCCATTGAGATAAAAAAAAAAAAAAAAAAAAAACTATTTTTCAGGTGAATCCTAGCCAAGAGGCAGCAAATAGTATCAATTGAAGCAACATCACAATTACAATTACTTACAAATGAAAAGAACAGTTACATGGATGAGCTGCTTAGACAAATGATGATTAAAAGAAGACATGGTGTAGTGCCGTTTATAAGATGGACAGAAAAAAAGATTTCTCTGCTGAATCGAACATGAAATTGAACAAAATGGAGATGATATATTCTGCTGTGAACCAGCGCGCTAGAGGGTTTGAGACTGATGAAAGGTATGTCGTCAGTGAATCCTGAACAATAACCTGGTTGCTTTGCCTTTGTCCTTGTTTTTAAATCTGTTACCGACAAGGAAGCAAGTCTCCAACTTGTCCGAATGACGCATTCACTTTATTAGATCTGGACAACATGAGTTCACATCTTCTAACGTTAACTTGTTTTTGGGTTTTCTTTTGGGTTTTTTTGGCAGTGGCCTTATCAGCTCCCTCTACTGTACTCAGGTAATAACAGAAGGCCACTGTAATGTCTCTAAACACTAATTACAAAGCCAAGGTCACCATTTTTCTGTATGAAATTCTGATTACTTCACTTATTTTTAACTCTTTAAACTCCTTGAACTCTGCAGCCAAACTCAAGTCTTACGAAAATGTATTTTATTTAAAGTGATAACAACTTCATTGCTTTATCAATCTGACCAGCTGTCACAGACATTTCATAGTCACTTTGCAGACATGATGAGACAGTGCTCCATTTCCATTTTAGTTTGTAACTCTTTAAAATATTAATAGTTCATGTGTTTTTTTTTTTTGTTTGTTTGTTTTTTGCTTTGGCAGTGTACAGTGTGACTCCAGAATTAGGCAGAAATGTTTGCCTTTTTGTGTGTGGAGATAGAAAAAAGCTCTTGCTGACAGCCAGGTAAACAAGTTCACCCATGCATCTCTAAACTAAAATGGATGTTCTTTCCTGCAAACTTCGTGCCCACAGCGAATTGTAACATGGAGTGACAGCTGATGTTGCCCTGTGCTGCAGGACCTCAGTGGGAAGGGCCAGGTGTGTGTCCATGAATGCCATGAAGCACAGAGACAACATAATTGGTTGTGAACTGTTCCTTTAAGCGGAATTCTGGTCAATGCTACTGTCTAACACAACATCTAAGAGCAGATCCAGGTTCAGTTCCAGAGAAGGGGAAGTTCCCTTCACTACCTCCTGGCTTGTGTAAAGCATCAGTTCATATCACGGGTGACACAGAGCAGGTCCACCTGAGACAAACTGTGTGTGAATCAGCCACATGTATCAGTGCATGGGGACTTTGACCTGGCTAGAAGCTAGAAGTACATGGCTCATCGAGGCTCCAGACATCTCTCTTGTCCTATTTGTAAGGTGACTTTAGCTTAGAGAACAGTGGTGTTATCTGTTTAAAGTAATGAGGTCTCATAGAGCTCCCCTGTCTTGGTTTTACTTGCTGAAGCTTCTGAAAGCCTTTTCCACTGATTGTTTTGATCTTATTAAAAGGTGAAGGGTGTTAAAGAGAAGAAAACATGGAGATTATATGTCTTATGTGCACAAAGGGGCCAGAGGCGCTTAAAGAGCCAAAGAATGGATTTTGACACGGGTGGGGGTTGATCATGTTTGGATCATTAGAGTGAAGGCAGGTGGTCTGCACTTGAATCCTCTTAAACCTTGACCTTTTCTTTGTGTAAAGGAGCTAACAAACAAGAAAATTATAATTGCTTGTGCAATATATTATGAAATCTTAGCTCACAAGTTTTCAGGTCTCCATTAAAATGTAGAATTACCATCATACCATATTTTCAATGTTTAATAAGTTATTTGGATGCTTTCTATACAGTCAAAATGAACAAAATCCATATATATATATATTTGCTTGTTTTTTAGAAAGATGCGTCATTTTAGTGTAATTTTTATTCCTGTTAAGTGTTATCTTTTATGTTATTAAAAAGCCAGTTTAACTGTGCATTATATTCTCTTAAAATCTGGATTGATTGATCTCATTGAAGCCTTCAAGCCTTTAGCTGGAAAAAAGACACCTTTTGTCTGAATGACGTGGGCGGTGCTGCTCTTTTTCCATTTGCTGCTGTGGGAGCGATTATTTCCCCCTCCTGTTACCCAGGATGGTTAAATAGCAAAGCTCTCCGCTTCTCGGGGTAGATAATCCCCTTTTACTGAGAAAGGGTTATTCAGACTATCTAGCTGTGGAAGAGTTGGGTAAAAGGAAAAAAAAGGACAGAAAAAGAGACTAACTAAACTGGTGTAGTTTAACATGTACTCAAACAAAGTTGAAGGACCACGTAGAGGCAGATCCTTTGATTCCATGAACATCGGCTTTGAGGAAAAACTGCTGAATAATGAGGTAAGAAATGCGTCAGTGAAATAGAAGAAAAGATAGAAAGAAGATGCACTTAGATGACTTTAAGCCATATGAACAGTGTAACAGGTGTTACATGATGAGAACTTCGAGGTGAAGACAACTAGCAAAGCAAAAAGGGTTTTTATAATGAGTAAAAATGTAAAAAAATTTCCGTGACAGTGGTGGGTCGATCAGTTCGGGTCATCATAAGCTTCCACTTTCGTCGTCAGTGCAGATTAATTTAAGCAGTGTTATAGTGTTTGCGTCAAAGGTTTAAGAGGGTTGGATGAGGATACCTTCAAATTTCACTTGATAAATGACCGATTATTGCTTCACTTGTGTGTTACATCGATTTCTCTAGCAAGCGACAGATGCGTTAGAAGGTAAACATCATGTTGTCTACATTGTCCGTCTCATTTGGGCACATGAATAAGAGGCTGGCATCTTTCTGGGGGATTATCAGGTCATTTACAAAACAATTGACTGCACGCTATAAAAAGTTAGACTTATGTTGCATTAATAACTGCACAAAGTCCAATTAGATACACAGTGGCATTGATTAAAAACGAGTAATTTAATTCATTGTTTCAAAATGTTTCCTATTGCTTTCTACCAAGCAGAACGCATATCCATTTATGGTTTTTGCAGCACGAAGATAAGAAAACATGGCAGACAGCAAATAAATGGATTGATATGTAAGGAAAGTTTAAACTAAACTAAAGTTAGAATAAAAAGCTTAATTCACTGGATCCAAAACGTGTTTGCTTCGGTGATTAAACGCTGCCTAAAGTCTGATAAGATTTCAACTTGCAGGGAGCTAATAATAGGCTTCTCCGCTGTCTAAATGAGATTGCCATAAGGCGATTCTTTGAGACAGACAAGTTCATCTTCGTTAAACCGAGACGCAAAGAGTTGACCCCAGAGAGCGTCCTGATCCAGTCTCCATGCACTAATGCTTTCAGGGTTGTTGCTAACAAGGGTTCACCGAAAACTGGTCTGCCGCGCTGTCTACACAATGTTTGAAGGACGAAATATGGTAGGAAGCGATTGAATTAACTTTCACATATTCTCGTAGGTTCCCTGCAGCTCGGATACCTCCTGTGTGAACGGACGTTTTGTACATTTCACTGTGCGATGAGTTGATGGGACGTCTAAAAGTTTTCTACTTCTGAATTGTTGTCTCAACTTTGTGTCTCAAGCAAAGTGGTCGATAAAACCCTGCAGTTAGTTAAAACAGATTAGCTTTTCTGTGGTGTTAGCAGTTCCACTTCTACAGACTAACACAGGATTACATGAATTTTCCCCTGGCGTGTGCAGCCGTGCGTCAACGTGAGGACGCTGTCCGAGGTGCTGAAATGGACAAGCTCGTTGTTCTCTTTACTTTTCTGATCAAACTTCCAGGTTTGTGTTGGATCTGCAAGATTCACACTGAATATTTTATATTGGTGGATATAGGGAACCTATTTTATTGTTTTATTGTGGTTGTTCTTTTCTTCAGTATTTTTTCTTCAGTGTGCTAGAAATATTTGTCTACTAATGCACCCCAAGTTTACCTGTCTTTGACTCTTACCCTCCGTGCTCACTACCTGATGCTAGTGATGCACGTACATACAGTGTGACAAGATGTTCAAAGGATTTTTGGATCGGTAGATGATCTTAAGTGATTAGAAGCTGTGCACTCACGTCATTATGTACGCTAAGCTTTGGTTGAGTTGTAACAAGTGCATTAGATGAACTTGATGCAGGTGTAAACCAAATTAGAAAGGCTGATAAGATGAATATATGAGGATGTTGGTTGTTACCAGACGTTGTATGAGTTGGTAATTACATAACCTATAGGCAGATTTAAATCTAACAACCTTTAATTGATATTTGCAGATAAATAAATCAACTTTCACAAAAATTGAAGAAAACACTGAAAAGAAGAATACATCAGAGAAAGGAAGAGCAACAATCATCTTTTCCCTCAAGAATGAAGTGGGAGGACTTGTAAAGGCACTAAAACTTTTCCAAGTATGGTCAATTTATAAAACAACTAACTGTTTAGAAGTGACTTAAATCAGAAAGCAGTATCCGCATTATAAGATATAATTTTGTTTATTTTCTCCATCAGTAGCCGTCTTGCTGTTTCGACATTCACAGAGATAATTATGCAAAATTAGTTAAATATGCTTTTAATTGTTTCTTGCAGGAAAACCATGTCAATCTTGTACACATTGAATCCAGAAAATCCAAAAGACGCAACTCTGAGTTTGAGATTTTTGTGGACTGCGACAGCAACCATGAACAACTGAATGAAATCATCCAACTTCTTCGAAAGCATGTGAACGTGGTGGACATGGACCCCCCAGATAACTCCTGTCTACAAGAAGAAGGTGAGACAGCAGCAACTGAAACTCTGAAACCTGTGTGATACATATCACATCAGACCTTATTAACTGTAAAAATGTATTTTTTTCTCTTTTTTTCAGATATGTACAAGGTACCTTGGTTTCCAAAGAAAATTGCAGACTTGGACAAATGTGCAAATCGTGTCCTGATGTACGGCTCTGAGCTGGATGCTGACCACCCGGTACAGTATTAGGCTTAGTTTTCGTAAGAAAACAAAACAGAATAATAAATAGAAAAGCAAACAAAGTTCAATGCTATAGAAAACAGACAATCATGTTTATCTTCTTTGTTTATCAGGGTTTCAAAGACAATGTGTACCGCAAACGCCGAAAGTACTTTGCTGATCTTGCTATGGCCTACAAACAGTATGTTTCTAAAGTATAGTTTTCAGAATCTGAAAATTTTCTCTGACACTAAAGGATTTTTCTTTTTTGTTCCAGTGGGGATCCCATCCCTCATATTGAATTCACAGAGGAAGAGGTGAAGACTTGGGGAGTTGTGTACAGGGAGCTCAACAAGTTGTATCCTACCCATGCCTGCCGGGAATACTTGAAGAACCTGCCACTGTTGTCCAAATACTGTGAATGTCGGGAGGACAATATCCCTCAGCTGGAAGATGTCTCACGCTTCCTTAGAGGTGGGTTTTTTTGTTTTTTTGTTTTTTTTATTTATTTATTTATTCTAAACAAATACTCTTTTTTTCACTTGTCTTTAATGAGAAAACCAACAAATGTTTTTTTTCAGAGCGAACTGGATTTACCATCAGACCTGTGGCAGGTTACCTGTCTCCACGTGACTTCCTAGCTGGTTTGGCCTTCCGCGTGTTCCACTGTACCCAGTATGTGCGGCACAGTTCTGATCCCTTGTACACCCCAGAACCGTGAGTAATAATCACCACAATAAGCAAACATGTGGTGTTACAATTAAAACAATGGTCTAAATATTCTTTTACCTTTCACTACAAAGGGACACATGCCACGAGCTGTTGGGTCATGTGCCACTGCTAGCAGAGCCCAGCTTTGCCCAGTTTTCTCAGGAGATTGGTCTTGCATCACTCGGGGCTTCAGATGACTCAGTTCAGAAACTGGCCACAGTGAGTACCATAGCTGACGGCATTGCCCAAATATATTTGAGATTTGAAATCCCCAGACACAACCATGATTGCTTCTTTGTAATCCTGTGCTGCAGTGCTACTTCTTCACAGTGGAGTTTGGACTATGCAAGCAGGAGGGACAGCTGCGGGCATATGGAGCTGGGCTGCTGTCATCCATCAGTGAGCTTAAGGTGAAGACATTAAAACAGGCCTCAGAAGGAAACATAATATGCATGAATTATTCTGACATCTTCTAATTGTGTAACTAGAAATAAAGTACCTGAAAAATGTTAAATGTTATGTAATTTAACTTGGCAGAGAGAATTGTCTCCTTTAGGTCTAACTGATTTAATCATTTTGGAAAAAGAATGACACTGACAGGATGATTGACTAGAATATTTCTAACATTTACATCATGTTTCTCTTATACAGCATGCACTCTCTGGTAATGCAAGGATAATGCCTTTTGACCCAAAAGTTACATCCAAGCAAGAATGCATCATCACAACATTTCAGGATGTTTACTTTGTGTCGGACAGCTTTGAAGAGGCCAAAGTCAAGATGAGGTGAGACTGCTTGTTCCGTCATTTATCTTTATGTTAATGATGTTGCTACCTAGCCTTGTATGTTGTTTTACAAATGATTCAATATGGGGTTTGTTCTTTTTAGGGAGTTTGCCAAGACCATCAAGCGTCCCTTCACAGTTCGATACAACCCATACACCCAGAGTGTGGATGTGCTAAAGGACACTCCCAGCATAAACAGCGTGGTAGAGGAGCTTCGACATGAGCTCGATATCGTGGGTGATGCACTCAGTCGGCTGAACAAACAGTTGGGCGTCTGACTGTCCACAGTTCAGCTGACATAACAATCTACAGCCCTTCCACGCTTGCCATGTCATCCCCAGCACTGCTGTAGATATATTGCTTGTGTTTTGCTCTTCATCAGTGTATTGAATGTGCATCACTTTGACAAAATGCTCTGTTGTCTCCACTGTATTGTATATGGCTGATGCCATTTAATAGGTGCAGTAGGTATGTTTAGTCCTTCATGTCAGCATGTTTCACAAACCCAAAGAGCTGCTTAATCTGAGACACCGTTTTGCTTTCACTGTACCTGGATTATACTGGATTCTGTATTGCAAACAATCAACGTGCTTTCATGGTACTTAAGTACACTTTTATAACACCCCTAGCTGTTACAAACACGTGTGGTTTCTTTTGCTTCCTGTCAGCTGCTGTTGTGTATGATCATGTGACCTTTTTTGTATTTAACTTCATCCTTCTTTACATTTATTCATCTTCATTTCAGTGATATTTATAAAATGTACTTTGTTTTTATTCTTTTGGTGTATGTATAATGTTGTCTTTTGTGTGCTGTTGAAAAAAATTATGAAAGAGAAAACTTTCAATAACTAGTGTTATAAAGATGCTTTCATAATTATGACAGATTTGGCCCATTTCAGTTGATTTTACAGTGATTATTTTGAATACCTCCTTTTGAAGTGAATATAACTGTAGTACTCTGGAAATCAAAACATTATTTTTCTACGGTAAAGAAATATAGAAATTAAGTGTAGGTTATGTCTCAAACTAAAAATACATGTTATGAAAATATCCATTGTGTCTACTATTATTTTTCTCTCTGTCTCCCCTTCATCTCTCTATTAACCCATTAAAACTATGAAAATCATTGAGATTGAAAAAAGTAACCTAAATTCTTGGAAATGTTTTGTATGTTAAAATTACAGAACTGTTCACATATTTTGAGCCACCAATCATTTCTATGTGTTTTGCTTCCAAGGAGTCAGCCTTCTTGTGATTTTAAGTAGTTTCTTTGGGCAATTCATTAACATCAATGTGACACAAAGACTCCTAGTTTGGTCCCATATCTTGAATTGCACAAATGAAAAATGCCAAAGATAGTACAGATATGCTATTTTTGCACCGACATATTGAATCACAACTCTATTAGAAGAAAACTATCTGCAGTAGAAGAACAGTACTTAAAGAGGATTTCCTTCAGAAATAAGGGGGGAAAAGCCAACAAAAATCAAACAATAGTTTTAAGAGATGCATCAATCGATCTGCTGTCCGTCTCAGAAGGGATCTGCCCATGAAAGTGTGACTGTCAACAAACCACTGATAAAGAAGGGAAGTTAGAGAGAAAAGCTAGAATTACAGAAGAAAAGGACTGAAACACAGTAGGTACAAGTCCTGCGGAGTCATAAATCACCTCAACATCATTGAGGCAGAGTGGGACCAACGTGAAAGAGAAAAAAGACAGACAAACTCCAAAGGAGAAAAAAAATTAAAAGACAGGTTTTCTATAAGAGGATTGAAGAGGTGGTGTTCAAAAAAATAAAGAGTCGTACCAAATATTACTCTTTCAAGCTTGTCAGAATTGTAAAAACTCTTTTTGGGTCTTATGTGCTGTATTTCCTTTTGTGTTTACATATTCAAGTAACTGTCAAATTCCCTGTTTTTCTGACAATAAAAACAAGGGAATAAAATTTGCATAGCTCCTCTCAATAGAAATTACTAACTGTGAAGTAAGGTGGTTAAGTAAAATCTGATGTTCTCTTCCTGTTTTAATTTATTATTCTGCATTAATCCTTTGATGCATGAATTTAAAAAACAACAACAACAAAAAAAAACAAACAATGCTAAATCTTTTTGAATACAATATTTTACCTCTACAGACAAATGCAAAGATTTGTTTTTTTGTTTGTGATATTCAGAATTTATCATGATCTATGATTTATTTCAATGTACTCTATAAAATATTTATAAAATCTTCATAAAATAACATATAATCATCATATTATGTAAATCTTGTATAAAATATAGCTGTATCATTTTCTTTTCCTTTCTATCACAAAGGCAAACTTGAGTAATTACATTATGTTCAATTACATCATATATTAATTTATTCTCCAGTGAGTGGAAACATATTGGATGACTCATTAAAATCGACTGAAGTGGTTTATTTACAAAAATACCATCTTCATTCATGAAAATGCAAAAAAAAAGCATGTAAATATGTGTCCACTATAGGACTACTATGTATAAAGGGTTAAACATATCTTGTGTATCTGTGGCTACAAATCTGTAGTCTACAAGTCTGGTCTTTGCTTATGTTGGATACACTGTCATTTAACTCTGATGCCCTTGATGGGGAGCACAACGTTTTACTTTCACTTACTCTATGCAAATCAAATATGTACACTATCTCTCAAATTGCACAGCTATACACTTGACATCAAACCATTGTGTTACTTTTAAGATTTTAACTTTTCCCCATTTGTTTGGAAAATTGTGACTTCACATTTCAGAAAGTTTCGACTGTGGCATACAGTACTGTAAATTGGTGGTTTTCAAACTGGGGAGAAGAACCTTAACAGGGGTCGCCAAATAATTGTAAAATATATATTGCTTACATTTAATAAATTTGTAATTTTAACCAGTGTTGTCAAAATAAAACCGCAATATAAATCTCAGAAATTAGAAGCTTTTTTTTTTTTTAAACACATTAACAAATAAACAACTAAGTTACATGTCATTTTAAAATTCTATATTTGGCATTATCACCATAAAAAAGTCATTAACAACAGTGGTACTTGTACCTTCTCTGTCATGTGTCTGTTAGAAAAAGAAAGTTATCGATTTATTTTTATTGTTACTGTTAAAAGTAATTCATGGTGATCATGTTAAAATCTGTTACAGTTTGTTCAGCCCAAAATGCAGAAGATCTATGCCTCTTTACGTGGTTGAATCCTGTTGAAAATAGAGAACTTGACAGGACCAATACGGCGGCGCCGTTGACGTACGAAGCATGGACTAAATGCGGTGTATATGTGCACATTGCTACATCTGCTCGTTAAGCGATTTTATTAAAAATCATTCCTTCGTAAGTATGCGTTTTTACTATCATTCACCGATATGTTTTATTTGTAGGTTCCGTTGGACGTAAGCACATAATTGCAATTTTTTGTAATAAGCCTGCGGTTGAATGCCAAGACTTTCACTACGACAGTATCGTAAATCATACTGTTCCCATAAGCGAGGCTCTCCATGGAAACACATTCACGGCCGCAGTTTTGTTTACACTCTTGGGTAAGTTTGTTGTATCTTCACCGTTAAATTGCCAAATGCTATATAAGTCTAATCTTGTACTTAAATGACCTCACATACTTATCACGTGCTAACTGCCAAGGGGCATGTTAATGCAGAACATCAGTGTCTCGCGATGTAACGCTAGCTTAGCTAGCAGATCACCAATTAGCTCCCATGTGGAAGTTTGGAAGCTGTCCATATTACATGTCTGCGGATTACTTTAACTTACAGCGAATTGCTTGTCTTAGTGAGTGAATCGTGTTGTTTCTGTCAGGGAGCTAACAGCTACGGGCAGCTGGGACAGGGACATGTAGAGGACCAGTCTGTCCCTCGGCTCTGTGACAACGCAGCACTTCAAAACAGAGCCGTCCAGACTGTAAGTGGCGGCGGGGGACACTCCGTGGTTATCACCGGTAAGTTACTGCTCTAAATCAAACTCTCCCAGCTGGGTTAAAACTTCAAATGAAATGTTCAACATGGTAAAAAACAACAACAAAAAACTGAGGTTTTATAGCGCCTCCTCCTGGCCAAAAAAAAAAACAACTGTTGGTTTTAGGTGTTTTCAGTAGATATGGTTGCTTTTGTTCTTATTTCCTTGTTATAGTGAACCTGTAGCCTACGCCAAAAGAAATCGATGTGTAAGATGAACCTAAAATAAATAAAAATGTTTTTGAACTCCTAATAACGTTATGTAAATTGCTTAATGTTATGTATCAAATGACAACAAATGATTTTTTCTTACATGACAGTTGTAATATTGCATTTTTCTTGGCTGAAAAAGTAAAAATAATAAACAAATAAATAAAAACATGTAAATGGGCAATGTTTAATGTTTTTTGAAAATACATTTATTTTCAAAAATCAGTGCAGAGATTTAATTAATGTTTTGAAAAATGGGTTACTTGGTAAAAGCCAGCTTTGTCTATATGAGTTATGATTATATAATACATATAAAGAAAAAAAGCTTAATTTCTGGTTAGATTTAATTTCTGATCTGTTTTTTATTATTTCTTTTGTTTTTGTTTGTTTATTTTACTGTAACAACACTTTCATCTGCCTCTCTTTTTTTAAGTGCTCTGTGTGCACATGTGGTACCTGTATTTCAGATGGCAACATTTTACCATATGCAATATGTTTATATGTTGCATATAATCAAGATATTTGTAATGTGTTATGTACCGGACAGACAGTGGGGAAGTGTTCACTTGTGGACAGAACAACAGAGGCCAGCTGGGACTTGGTCACAAAGACGACATCTTAACTCTTCAACTCTGCTCCGTCTTGAATCAGCGAGTCATAAATGTAGCCTGTGGTTGGGATTTTACCCTGCTTCTTACTGGTGAGCACAAAGCACTATTTCACACTCAATAGTCATTTCTAAAAATATCCTTTAAATTGTACTTAAACTCTGTACTTTTACTGCAAATAGTTTTAGGTTAAGTGTTTATGTCTAATTCATACAATCCGCTTAGCATAAAAATAATCCTGTTTAAGACAGCCTAGTATTACATATATAACTCACATACTCATAATTATTACATTTCAAAACAGTTGAAATAGATGTAATCTGCTTTGCCATTCCATGAATGTGACCAGCAAAAGTAATAATGATAAAATCATTGTGATCGCCAGGAAGACTTTGTGCAGAGGTAAATTCATGTCATAAAGATTTGGAGATATTTTTTCTGCTTAAGGTCTTTCACAGATAAATATTAGTCATAAATCTGTTTGATCACAAACTCTTTCATGTCATCAAAAGGAGATTTTTTTTCTTCTGACCTGCATTCCAAGATGAAGTTGTTTCAAACCATTGTAGGGCTTGAGGGCAGAGTGTTTATCCTCTGGAAAGCTGCTTTGACACGTGGACTCCTGAAATATTTTAGAGCAGTGGCATGTGACTAAGCAAATGTCTACAAAGCTCACAAAAGGATTTTCTACACTTGCCCGAAGTAACATTTTCAGATAATTAGCAGACAAGACAAACAAACAGTATTCACTGTTTGTTTGTGCTGGGGAGACTTTGTCCTTTCTGCCAACCTGGTTGCTTCTTTGAATTGTAAATATACACAAAGTACTACATGCAGTACTTATATCAACACAATAAGGAGTCTCATCTGGCATTGTCAGTGTGTTTTAAATAAAAGACAGTAATTTCCATGCAATAATTTCTGCATCACGTGATGCCTCCTATGCCCATTAGACAGCTGTACCACACACCTCTGGCTCCCCCTTCACAGTTTCAGCAGATAGTCTCTTGCAGGGATGTACTTATGTGAGCAGCAACTGCAGAAGAATACTGGACCAAACTGTCTGAACCTTCTCCCAAAATTTCTCTGGAGTTGATGTGAAATAAGAGGCAGACCATTGCATGGCATTGTTCCCAGCTGATATATTTTTTTTGTGCATGCTATTCTTTTTATTACAATAATAGACTGTGGCCAACTACTGGGATGTGGCTCCAATTCATTTGGACAGTTGGGTGTTGGACAGACAGTCACACACACTGCAGATCTGCTGGCTGTTGAGGTGAGCATGTACTCAAGAAGTCGTAGTGCATGTATATTTGTAGGTTGTCCCTAATAAAATGTGAGCCCTGATCATTTATCATGCCTAAGTAGTAAGTTTAAATTTCTAGAAAACAAATTTTTCCTGCTGGTTGGTCATCAAAAACCAATTGCAGTTGTGTTTTGCTTTCAGAGTCTGAGGGAGCCTATAGTGAGTGTAGCAGCAGGACTCAGACACTCACTTGCAGTTACTGGTAATGTAGCACCATAACATGTTTTTTTTCTATTTGCTATATTTGGCAGTCCATCCATAAATCTTATTTTTTATATTTGATTTTCAGATTCAGGTTGTGTGTATCAGTGGGGAACTGGTCTTTTCAGTTATGCAAAGCGGGCTCTCAGTCCAAACCCTGTTCCACCGCACCTGTGTTCTCAGGTTCCCTGTTTGGTGCCAGGTAATGTACACTAAGCAGAAATAATAACAGAAAAAGATGTACTTAAAACCATTATCTTAAAGTGATGACAGTAGTGACTTACAGAAGTGACAGATGTTTGTGTTTATGCTGCAGGTCTCAATAAAAGGAAATCATGCTTGGTGGCAGCAGGCTCAGCTCACTGTGTGTGTCTTACAGGTAGGAAATCCAGATTTGGACAAGAATCAGATTAAACTGTATACAGAAAAAGCATGCTGTTTTGATTATTTTATACCTTTTTAAAGAAACTAATTAATCTTTAGATGCAAAGATAAAACCAGTGTGGCTGTCATTTTAAAACAAATATGCAGCACATTCTGCAATCTTGTTACAGTGAAGGATGCGCTAATACCCTTTAGCCTTATCTCAGTGAAATAACCTAATGTTGGGCATGTAGGTAGCTGCTTTCTTACAGTAAGGAACCAAATCCTTCAAAAACCTATTTTATCCTCCTTATCTTGTGAAAATTCTAAGTTTTCCAGCGTTATATTTAGAGAATGCTGCAGGATGACCCCTTTCTAATCTGTTTTGGTGTTGGATGATACTAAATCTCAGGTATCCGTATTAAAAGGGGAAAAAAGTGGATCTGTGCATCCCTAGAGAGCTGTGTTCCAGTTCATACACATCTGTCATGTCTAGTTTGCCCTCTGTCCTGAAATTTATTGTGCCGTGATTATTTTTCTGTCTTTCTGCTGCTGCTTCCATTAGATGAAGAGTAATATTACCTATGTCATGTTTGCAGAAGACGGCGATTTATTTCTGTGGGGAAGCAACAAACATGGCCAGCTGACTGTGTCAGAGCCCTACTTGTCCTCTCCAGCACTTCTGAGGAGATCGCTGTTGAATAAAGAGAAAGTTGTGAATGTGTGGAGTGGCTGGACTCACATTGTTGCTCAAACAGGTACACAAGCACAATAGTACATCTTATCTGAGAGATGCTTACCAGTTTCACAATTGCTGTATCTGAACAACCTGATCTGAATCTGTCTCAGAGAGTGGTAAAGTTTTCACGTGGGGCAGAGGAGATTACGGACAGCTGGGCCGACAAGGGTCAGCCAGTCAGAACACAGAGGAGCAGTCAACTGTATCTGTAGCTGGAGGCATTAGCCAAGCTATGGAGGTTGGCATGTCGGCAGAAGTGAAAGTCCTTCATGGAGCAACACAGGTACAATATTTTGAGAAACACTTCTGCTAATTAAATACCAAAGGATTTCTGATGACAAGAATGCGAGAGTCCTTCTTATTGTTTATCTGTGCTTTGTTGAATTTTAAATGTCTAAAAGTCCAGAAGGGGGCAGCAGACAACTGCAGATAACAATTGGAGTCAAGGTTGTTTAGAAAAGGAAGAAACATGATGCTCCCTAAAAGAAGCTTTGTTTCACCCATAACCTACATCCACAGGACACATCATATTTAACCCAGTAGGGGGAGGACCACTTACATTTAGTAAAAGCAGAAGTCTCTCCTCTTGTGAGAGCAATTATTTTGAGCATTAGAATTGCATCCATTAACCTGGGGTCTGAATGCATCAGAAGATTGTCAATAAAGTGGATGTCAGGGTTGGGCAAGGGCAAGTGCTGGATCATTCTTGCACTGTGCCCAGATCATTGCAGTAGTGTTAGTGAATGTCAAAGCACAGTCACCTTGTGTGTGTGTGTGTATGTGTGTGTGTGTGTGTTAAAAGTAAAACATGAGATAATATGGATGATAGGACTATAACTCTTATTGCTACAATATAGAGCTTAAACACTGCAGCTACAAAGAAAAGATTTAATGAGTTGCCAAAATTGTAAGAGACGTGAACATATTTGATGGAACAAAGTAAGATATGTCTTTGGTTTATAACTGGTAGGTGTTGTTCTAAGTTCCCACAAGGATATGCCTAATTCCAACATTGTCTTATTGAAAATAGTTCTGTGTTGAAGAAATAGATTAAATGTGCAGGAAAGTAGTGTTTTTATTATACCTGGAATGTAAACATATTGAATGCATTCCTTCCATTCCTGTCACCGGGCGGAGGAGGGAGAAAAGCTGTGAAATTGAGGATTTTGGTTCGAATGGCAAGGCTTATGGCCACCTGAATTAGATGCATCAGAATGAATGAAGGAATGAATAGAATGAATTCGATGCTTCTCCAGGATGTTTTAGTTGTTGCTTTGTATTATAGAAACCAAAACATAGAATATCTGACATATTTGATAGATATTTATTTTCTATCATTTTACAGGATGTTTTTTGTTATGTATGTATCCCTGACAGCACAGCAATTCCCTGATATTAAAACCTTAAATTTGTTTTGTTTTTCTGTATTCAACATGTATTTTACAGGTACATCTCAGAAACTTAGAATATTATGAGAAAGTTCAATATTTTTTGTCACTCATTTCACAATGTGAAACCTATATGTTTTATAGATTCATTACACATAAAGTGAAACATTTCAAATGTTCAATCCTTGAAATTTTGATAATTGAGACTTATAAATAATGAAAACCCAAAATGCAGCATCTCACAAAATTAGAATATTATGAAAAACTTCAATCTTAGAAAGTCATGGTGTAACACCCTAATGAACTAATTAACTCAAAACACCTGTAAAGGTATCCTGGGCCTTCAAATGGTCTCTCAGTCTGGGTCAGATGGCTACACAATCATTGGGAAGACTGCTGACTTTACAGATGTGCAGAAGATGATCATTGACCCTCCACAAGGAGGGAAAGCCATAAAGGTCTTTTCTAAGAAGCTGGTTGTTCACAGAGTGCTGGATCCAAGTACCATATATTAATGGAAAGTTGAGTGGAAGGAAAAGGTGCACCAGCAAAAGGCAGAACTGCAAGCTTGAGAGCATTGTCGAGCAACATCCATTCAAGAATTTGGGGAGCTTCACAAGGAGTGGACTGAAGCTGGACTCAGCGCATCAAGTGCCACTACGCACAGACTAATCCTAGACATGGGCTACAAATGTCACATTCCTCGTGTCAAGCCACTCCTGTACCAGAGACAACGACAGAAGCATCTCACCTGGGCTGAGGGGAAGAAGAACTGGACTGTTTCTCAGATGAAAGCAAGTTTTGCATTTCATTTGGAAATCCAGGTCCCAGAGTCTGGAGGAAGAGTAGAGAGGCACAGAATCCATGTTGCTGGAAGTCCAGAGTGAAGTTTCCACAGTCAGTGATGATTTGGGAGCCATGTCATCTGCTGGTGTTGCTCCACTGTGTTTTCTGAAGTACACAGTCAACACAGCATCTACCAGGAAATTTTAGAGCACTTTATGCTTCCTTCTGCTGACAAGCTTTGTGTAGATGCAGATTTTTTTTTTCCCCAGCAGGACTTGGCACCTGCCTACACTGCTAAAGATACCAAAAGCTTCTTCAGTGACCATGGTGTTACAGTGCTTGATTGCCCAACAAACTCACCTGATCTGAACCCCATAGAGAATCTGTGAGGTTTTATCAAGAGGAAGATGAGAGTCACCAGACCCAACTATGTAGATGACCTGAAGGCTGCTATCAAAGCAACCTGGGCTTCCATAACACCTGAGCAGTGCCACATGCTGATCACTTCCATTGCCACGCCGCATTGATGCAGTAATTCATGCAAAAGGAGACCCAACCAAGTGTTGAGTGCATGGAAATGAACATAATTTTCAGAAGTACTTTTATTTATGTTGAAAGTATTTATGTTTATTTATGTTGAAAATATCCCTTTTTTCATTTATTGTATGTAATATTCTTATTTTCTGAGACTGCATTTTGGGTTTTCATTATCTATAAGCCACAATCATCAGAATTTCAAGAAATAAATGTTTGAAAGGTTTCCCTCTATGTGTAATGAATCTATATAATATATGGGTTTCACATTCTGAAACGAGTGACAAAAAATATTTAACTTTTTCATAATATTAAAATTTTCTGACATGTTCCTGTAAATACATTACTTAAATTACTTTCTCCATAGATCGCTTGTGGATCTGAACATAACCTTGCTATAGTCGGTGAGTATTTATTCAAAATGTTAACATTTTGTGTTGCATAAGTGACCATTTACAGCCGCAGTAGAATGCATAAATAGAGAAGGAAAGTCCCCTTTCAGCTATGCACTGCTTTCCACTGATCTGATAGCAGATGAAAATGTTAATTGGTGGCTCAGCAAGCAACCTGGTGTGTTTTTGTAATACATTTGCAACAGCAGTCATAAAAGGTTGCTTTGGTAATGCATAAAGTTTCCTTGAAAAATGATTTGTAACGCTTACATCACTTTTCAATCTGGTACAAGTCTGAACTGCTGCTCCTGTCTTATTAATAAGACAAAGACAAGTTGTGTTCCTGCATGAATAAATAACATTGCTTTTCAAACTTTCCTTCTCCAATGCTTTTTTTTTTACAGTTACCTGCAGAACTTAGGCACTATTATCCAACACTAACAAGACAAACATATCCTAAATAGCGTTTAAGGTGCTTTCTGTTAATACTGACTATGCTATAGGTGTCCTCAAGTAAGAGGCCAGTAAGTGTTATTTATAATACTGACTGTACAGCTGCATCTGATTAAAGCTGTCTAGAACATTATTAAAGACTAACAACAATGTCCGGCTGTTGGTGCCATTAATGCGTTGTCCGAAACAGGGCTTTATTGGTTGCTTTAAGTGCTCATGAATGAAATATATATTTCTTAGGACTGACAGAACTGACTCAGGTTGCATGGAGGAACAAGGAATGCACACAGGTGAAACTGACCTGTATCAATCTGTCCATCTCCTGTTCCTGAGGAAGTAGACAGGGAAATGTTTAATTTATTATAATTAAACAGTAGTTTGAAGAAAAAAAACATCCTTGTAAAGCTGCAGAGGATTTCTGAGGTCACCTCACTTCTCCGTGGTCTTTTGCATCAGGAAGTAATTACAGCATGGATAGACGGGTATCAATTACTGAGGCGATTAGGCCTATAAAAGAGCCTAATTAACTACATGCATGTTTACAGGCATGCTTTTCCAGTGAGATATTGTGAAAGCAGTTTCCTTCTATCTACAAAAGTGATGGTGAAGATGGACTCTGCAGCATCCCTCAATGAATACTTAATAAAAACAGACAAATGTTTGTTTGTAATTATTTATCAGAACTCCACAGAGCAGAGATCAAACATCTTTTTATTCTTTGCAGGCTTGGTAAATTTCTCCTGCTTTTCCATAGTCCCACCTAACAAATATGAAACATTTTGGATGTAAAATCTTTTACATTAAATTTTGAACACTGACCCAGTTTTTTACATCAGCATGAATAAAAATATCGCAGATGAACACTGAAATGCAAGCAGAAGGTTCCAGTAGAGAGGGGGAACACTGAACCAGTGAACATAGCTCTTGTTGCTACAGAACAAGCATCCATGCCACCCACTTTCAATTTTTTAATTATCAAAATAAGGATGATGCATATGTCAATATACAAAGGAATTTTTAATGACTTTCCATCACAACAGTTGCCAGGAAGTACCATCCTTTACTCTTAGAAGTTTGATTAGACAACACAAAAGCAGGACCAGTAGAGGTAGGACTCGTGCGGACATCCAACACCTCGCTCCTCTGCCATGCTCTCCTCTTTCTCCTCCTGACTTGTGCGTGGTGGCAGGAGCAATGAAATAGCAAAACAGGATTGGAAGCAGAGACCTGAGTGCTGCTATTTCTGGTGCTGAAGTAGGTCAGGCGGAAAGGAACGGAGAGCATTGCATGCTGCTTATGATATCTGTTGCCTGCTCAGCCCATGCCCATTTGCACCTTAGCAAGTGTTCCTCGTGTGTGAAATTCATCATCGGTGGTCAGAGGCGGGAGATGGCCAAACACTCTGTGGGAAGAGCTCTTCCAATCTGAGGAAAAATTGTTATGTGAATACTTAAACTTAACGGGGACTGAGGAAGAAAATAAAACCTTAGATTAGATCTTATGTTTTACTTGTACCTGTAGGCTCATGCAAGTCAGTCTAAAAAAGGAGGCAAATCCTGCAGATTATGCCACTGTGGTGCTGCTAATTAGGTGAGAAATTCTGTACTGTCAAATGTGAAAGTCAATGACCGGATTTGTTCACCAGGAAATGGCTTTCGGTTTGAGTTCCTTGTGTTTTTTTTTTTTTTTATCCTTTTGTTGAGCAGATTTTGTGCAGGCACTTTGTTACCATGGAGACACTGATGTGCTGTTTTCTAGTCAGTGTGTCCATGAATTTAGCTCAGCACCAATATGAGGCATTTTTCTCCAATATGCATAAAGCTTCAAAGCATCAAGTTCACCAATTGAGAATATTTACTGAACAGACTTAACTAAAGATCATGCCAAATGCAGTCTACTTACAGATTCATGCATTATCTCTAAGACGGGACTAACTGTTTGTAATACATAAGCTGTATCTAGCAGAATGTAACACTGAAAAGCTGCTGGCATATCGCAGACTCTTAACTGGTGAAGACATATGTGTTTGTTGGTGAATCTGAATCTTTGATGCTGCCGAATTTGAGGGACAGACTGAAAACAGAGACAAAGAAACCACTCAATGACATAAATGAAAACATGACATGAAAGACACACGGCTACCAAATGGGGAAAGCTTGGAGATGTGTTACCCTTGAGAAAGCAAGCTCGCTTCTGTTGCTATGGCAATGGAGCCTATTAGGTAACCGTGTTGCCATGGCACGTGTCTCCTCTGTGGTGCAGACCTGACCACACCCACCAACATGCTCACCAGCTGTGAAGAGCAGGGAGGATTTATTACTGGCCAAGTGTCAGTGTTTTGATCAAAGAAGCTCTGTGTGAGTGCATGTTTTTCTCCCATTTATTTTGGTTTGTGTTTTTGCTTGCAGCTTTTTTTTTTGTACTATTTTACCAATTTTAGGCTACATTAAACACTTTTGGTGCCTCTTCTCTCCTATCAGCTTCACTGACCCATGACCCTTCTCCTTTTCAGGCGAGCATCTCGTCTCGTGGGGCTGGAATGAACATGGGATGTGTGGAGACGGTTCACGGACTGACATCTTTCATCCTCATCTCATTTCTGATCTAAGACCTGTTCTCATTGGCTGTGGAGCTGGACACTCTATGGCAGTGTGCACTGTGACAACTACTTTAAGACAGTCCTCTAACTCCAGCTGAATAATACTGGAGCATGGACATTACTTGGCTTGACAATCAGAGACTTATAATAAAAAATAAAAATACCCACAATGATTCTGGGTATTACCACATTACTGTTTCAGTGGCTTGTTGGTACTTTGTAAAAGCCCACATGCAATCATTTTAAGTGCCCTTCACTGTGCAGTAGCATTCACCTTTTAAAAGGCCACATGGGCTACTTAAGCAGGCCAGACTTCAAAGTATTATAGTGATAAATTCTCTGATGTAGTTAGACACAGCCTGATTTATGTTTCCTTTGGCAGAAGCCATCATTTCTCTGGCTAGCCTGTCACTTTGATGGACATGATGGAGGAGATGGCTGTGCCTTTAGCTGCTGGTCCACCTGCCATGTTAGTCTTCCAGACTGAAGCTGCTGTGGATCATATGAAAGATTGACTGTACTGGTGCTAAAGCTCCATCTTCCCACGTCACTGACTTTATTGCTGGGATCTTGAGTGTCAGGAGGTCATCAATTCTTGCACTTAATCCTGAAAATCTCTGTCATTGTATGATTTAACATTTTATGAGTCTCTACCTTTTATTCTTTTAATAAAGGTCTAACACACATTCAATGTTCTTGTCATTTTGTGTCATATTCTTTAATCCTCTGTTTATCTAATTTCTCCCACTGTCATACTTAATTTATATTGGGAGAAACTTATCAACTTTATCTGACCCAACCTACATATTTATAAGTAGGAGACATCCGCAGTGCAGCATCTGTGTACCAAGTGCATCTATTAAGCCTGTGACAAGGTCAGAGGCATAAGCAGGATGCAGAATACCATTTCTGCATTGTATTTATCTTTTAGTTTTTCTTTATTTTATTTTCTTTGTGTTTAATGACTGTGGTTTCTGCAACTCCAATGTGGAACATCACTGAAAGTATGCATTGATAAAAATTAAAATGCTTTTAACCAGGATTTGTTTAAAAAATAAATAAAATAAATCAACACTCGTTGAAAGCTGATTATTTCTATGTGTTTTTTTTTCTTTGTTTTTTATTTATTACTATTTATTGTACAAGTCGGAACTGTATTGGTCAAAAAAAGACACAAAAAAATATTTTTTTAAAAAATCTCCAAACAACAAACCAACCAATACGATCACCGAACACCTCATGGAAATAACTAACCACAGAATGCACTGTGTTCAAAACACACACTCTGAAATCTCACTAAATGGCATACATTAGTTGCCTCATTGTTGTATTGTTGATTCTGTTCACAATAACAGCCACTGTATTGTTGTTTTTTTAAAGTTTTGTGTCAAACAATGTTCAGCACCCTGTCCCCCTCATTTATGTTCAGCTCTGTTGGCAGAATCATGTGTTGTACCTCACTGCAGGTACATCTAAACAAGCTATTGGCAGTGAAATTGCAGTTGTTTGGTAAAAAGTTGGTCCCTTCTCACTAACTTTTCCACACAAACAATCCATTAGAGCTTTCTACTCATTGATCATCCTATGAGTTTTTATTTAGATATGCTCATTGCTTAACTTAGGGAGCTGATCGGTACATGGGGTCTTTGTTGTAACAAGGTGTTTTGGGGTGCTGAGCTGATGCTGATATTTGTTTTCAGTGGATAGTGATAACTAAAGTAAACAGTACATTAAGTTATTGTGTTGCGTATTCCTGAATGGTCAGAAAATTAGCATAACAGAGGCACTTGTCCAGTATGATGATAATGGTTTGGCAATAGTTTGTATTACATACTAGTATACCAAACTGCATACATGCATAACAAAAACAAAAAAAAAATCCAATTATAAATGATTGTCAATTAAATTATTACTGTACTACAGAATAACCAATGGTGTTTGAGGCGTGATACAGCATATTTTATATGTAAGCTGTCAATTTTCATTAAAGCACAACATTTACCACTTTTATTCTTTATGATTTATGATTCCTCACATCAGAGCTTGAAATTTTAATGCCTCATTGTAACAAGGTAAGAGTTGTGCTTTCTTTTAACATGACCCTTTTTCTTGTTCTTCCCTTGTTTTTGTTTTTTTTTTTTTTGTGGATGTTATCTCTATGATGCTTGAAAAAATATCAAAGGAATGTTAAAAGTTCACTGGTGCAAAACAGTGCAAAAGTCTACGAAGATGTGACCATGACAGTGCAAAGTTATAACTGTTAAGTCTGGCTGACATGACAAGTGACAGGTTTTTGCTGAAGGGTGTATGACTTATATTGACTTTCGTTTTGTTTTGTTTTGTTTTTTTAACAGAAGAAGCACACAGATATTTGATGATCACTCAAAAACATTGGTACACACAACTTCAGCACACAGAAAGCGTATTTACAGCACTGGCACACACCAAAAAAATAGGCACATAAAATTACAACACAGTAACCAGTCACAGATACTGAGCTACATAAGGCTTGACAACAAAACTTCCTCAGTGCTACATCTATGCTGAGTTTGTGATGTACAAGTTGTCACTTTCACACCCATTTAAAAATACTAAGTAATACACACAACAATGCTACAGCACTATCAGGTGGGTGATGGGCCATTATGGGTCATACACATAGTGGTTGGTACACCATGGTTCATAACACAAACTGACTCTGTTGGTTGTCTGCTCCGGTGCTGTCGTTGGGTCTCTATAAACATATAAAAAAAATAAATAACAAAAATAAATTATTACACAAATTATGTATAATGGTGGAAATGATGGCGATGATGGTGGGTAAAGAAAATGTGCTCCGTTAGTTCCTCATGGTAAATGGTGGGTTTACCATGTACTTCCCATGCTCAGCCAAGGCGTCAGACACCAAACTGCTGTCTGAGGTGCACAGGTTGGACTCTGAGTCAGTTAATAAACATGCCCAATCATGCTGCATTTTACAGGTTGATGTAGAGTAGTTCGGTCATTGTCATGCGTTTGTATACTTTGCATCATGCTCTCACAGTCCCCCTTGTTTTTTTTGTTGGATTCTCTTTTCCCGAACACAAGTAGACAGAGGCTCAAACAGCAGCTGAAAACACTAGCAGTAAAGCCAGTGGAAAAGGAATGATGTATGTATGCATGTGCTGAATAAAAACGGAGTCTAAATGCTTGTTGTGTACAAAATTTATTTCATGCAAGGACTTGTATGTACATTTTTTTTATTTGAATACTTTTCTTTTGCATAAATGTAAAATACATGCATTTACCTTTCCCCAAGTAGACCCACATAAGATTCTAGGTTGGATTGTACCTTTTTTTTTCTTTTACCCACTTGAATTGCATGACCATATGATTCACTTGCATCTCTTCACATAAACTTGTCACAATATTTCGTTTTTCTTTTTTTCTCATATATATAACGTTCATTAACTACCACAAGAGACATGACTTAAAATGTAAAACTCTGCTCATTTGGAATAAGAACAATAATTAGATGAGTTGCTATGGTCACTTTACTATATTTTCTCATTGAAATCAACATTTCTGACTGGTCTTTGTAAAATCTAATAAAGTGCCCTGAAAACTTGTGCATAATTATTAGGACAGTATCAATACATGTAACAGTATTGATGTTATATCAATACAGCTGTACTTATTATAACATCTGGCTGATCATAACTCCAGATACTATGATGCCTGGTCCCCTTTTGTTTTATTTTGTGCTTTAATATACAAAAAGAGCTATGGTTTGAACGGTTTATTTCCTTTCATTTTTAGCTCTTTTTTTTCCTTTTTTTTCATTTTTGCTTTGCATGGTATTATGAATCCCACTAAAGGTTCAATCCTATGTGCTCACTGGTGTTACAACAATAACCAAGATGGCAGTTTTGCAGTGATTATAAATATGATAATGGTGCAAAAGGTACAAGGTGCCACTTTATTAAATAAAGCTTATACACTGTTATTAGCCTGGTATTCAGAGTAATTATGCTACACTTGGAGCACTTACTGTATATCTTGTTAATTTATTCCTCATTTTTACGTTGCCTCACCAGGTATGAAGGCACCATTGTTTTATGATTTATCAGTCCTGCATCAATTTAGCAGCACAGCAGTTACAGAATTTGCTGCAGATCATAAATACTGTTTAAAAACTATAACTACCAATAAACATACTGGTATAAAAGCTATTTATTCTCATAATAGCATTGGTGGATTTCATGGCAGATTTTTCAAGTTAAATTACACTGTTTGAGTTGGATGCCCTATTAAAATAAATCCAAAAAAAAAAAAAGTATGAATTTGGGGAAAGGCAAAGAATGGTGGCTACATGGAAATCTCTGCTATGACTGAGTCTCTTGTAAAGCTGTCTCAGAATGCATAAAAATGACAAAGCTTTGAAAGCTTTTCAAAGAAATATGTTATTTTTTTCTAACATTTTTTTTCTTACTGCGTTACAGTAAGCTCCTTGATGGACATAATTTCTCATGCAATTCATGCAAATGAACATTTTAGTTCTATTGACAATAGATGTATTCATAGGACTTGTCATCATCTCCACATTGCATTGGACATCATGATCATCATGTTCAAATGTTTTTGTAATGGCCACTCAGCTAACGTTGAGTCTTCTCTGGATTGCACCTTAAAAATGTGAACGTCTCTACTTTGCAACGCACAAAGCACTTAAGAGTTGCCTTAACAGCTTTTGGATATGTTTAAAAGTCATGTGTTATTAATGTCCAGCATACTATTAGCAGGGGTTACATCTCATGAAAGTTTCACAAAAATTGTTAAAAGCAAATGAGATCAAAGTTATTAGCAGAAGAGTATGAGAGATCAAAAGCAACAGAGCAACAGGCAATGATGTAAACACAAGGGCAAAAAAGGTGGAGTTTGCCTGTAGTAGAACAGTGCTTTGTCTGCAACTCAGCTGACCCATGCAGAGTAGTATGTTCCAACATTGTCTACTCTAGCATATGATGACACACCCCAAGGAGAATACTTGGGAAGCTTGAGTATCAGCACAGTTAGGATACATTTTTTTTTCAGAAAAATAAAGAGACAAAATGAAAAGGAAAAGAAAATAAAGCAAGAGCGAAGGCAAGTGTCAAAGCAAAATTTGACAGAAAAGATTGTGGACTGGCCTTCCAATGGCATTGTGTCTGCTACTTAACCATGCTACATAATGGATGGGATGGGAGAATGTGAGTGCTGCATTAGACAGGGTGGGCTGCAGGGCAGGGCGGACACTGAGGACACTCCAGAGGCATCCCCGCTCATGCCAGACATGCTGTTAAGGCTCCAAGGCTTTTCATAACCTTCAGTTGAAAAACAGAGAACGTTCTGAGTACACTGCAGTGCTTAATCCATGACAGAATGTTTTGATTCTCCTCACTGCTAACACTACACCTGTTGCTTTCTTGTTTTTGTCTCCAAAGAAACAGGTCAGTACAGACATGAGACAGATTATTATTCTCCATGCATTGTATGCATTAGGAGTACAACAGCATGCACCGGGTGGTACTGGAATGGTTTGGAGTAAAACACTGAAAAAAAAAAAAAAGGTAGGCACCTCAGGCAGGGAATGTTTAATCAGCTACAGGTAGAATTTCATACTGCATGCTGTTTACTGCACACAGCCCTACAACATTTTTGTAAAATCAATATTCAATTAAAAATATATTTTGTATAAACTTTTTTTGAGAGTTTTGAATTAGTAAACCAAAATCAGTCATGTTATCTTTCATAAGTAACGATAATATGTAACATTAGCACTCTTTCATTTGTGTTATGCTCCTTCACCATACTGATAGCACCCATCAGCAAGACACTTCATGCACCGTTATGGTCAAGAGGAATGTACTCATAAGTCCAGTTCCCAAATGATAATTATCATTAAAACACATATACATACATGGTACACATGTAGCACATAAATAGTTTCTTAGCCATATAAGACAACACATTCTAAGTCATATAAATCTTGAAAATAGCTTTCTTATTCGTAAATAAATAGGGGTATTACATTATGGTATCAAAAAATATATTATGTAGATGTTGACAATAATTCTTGACATTTGTGATGATTGTGCTTGGCTTTAACATATGCTGTTGTGGGTTAGATTAAAAAACAATCCCCAGCAGGCTGATTAAGGAAAAGCAGCTGCTGTGAGAGTGTGTGAGCGTTGTGGAAAGAGGTTTGTCATTGTGTGTTTGTGAAAAACTGAGGTGTAACAGTCAGTGATGAGACAAAGAAGGGTGTTTCCTGTCTACCATCTACAGGGTGTCAGTGTTTCGGGGGGGCCTGTGATTGGCTGTTACTGTACGTACCCCTCCTCACTCTCCCCCCTGTGTGGTTGGGGCATTCAGCAGTGGTGACCAGGAAGCAGGGCCGCTCTCTCTCACTGGGGCTGAAGATTTCCTCTGGAGATATGGCCTGGTCTATGTGGGGGCAATCTTCATTAGCCAGAGCTGCGTTAGCTGCCTCACCATTGAGCTTAGAGTCTTGAAATAATGAAGAAAACAAACACATCTGGATTCAGTCTGTCCTTTCTTCCTACTTTACAACTCAATGCACACAGGGATTAATACAAACAATATCTCCGGCTGTGTAGCTGTTGTCTGATGTTTACCTTGTTCTTCTTTGTGAAAGTTCTGTTTGTATTTTTTAGCACAAACTGTATCAAATGTCAATATATGTTTGCACTAGCATCACCAGAAGAGCATGAAGATTTCTTCTGACATCTACTAATGTTGTCCATAACATTAGAAATACATCCGCTCTGTTAGCCGTAAGAGAGAGGAGGAGTGAATCACTGCATTAAGAAGTGCAAAATCAATAACAAGATTACTCAGGGTCTGCCTCAGTCTCTCTATCGTCCCATTCAGTCAAATGTGCTTTTCATGACATATTTTATTGACTTATCTCATAATTTCATTGGTTCAATCTCATGACTTTATCAATGGTTGATTGAAGTGTGGGAAGAGCTAAACAGCTGATAGTTATATGGCTGCTTCAGAATGACTGGGATGCAGTGACACAACACTGTGTCAGAATGTGGGTCATGTTTGTATCTTACCTTGAAATTTGATCTCGAAAACATCGTCATGGGCAATTGGGCTCGGATGCTGGGAGCTGATGCTTGACTTACAGTAGTTAGGAGAACCTGGCTGGGGAGCACGAGGGATATGCCGGTTTTTTTTCTTTGGTAGTTTCTGTTTCGCCATGGCCAACGAGTAATACATTCCAAAGTTGTTGACAATCACAGGGACAGGCATGGCAATGGTCAGCACTCCTGCCAAGGCGCACAGAGCTCCAACCAGCATACCGAAGGTCGTCTGAGGGTACATATCTCCATAGCCAAGGGTTGTCATGGTCACCACAGCCCACCAGAATCCAATTGGGATGTTCTTGAATTGTGTGTGATCACTGGCTCCTGGGTCATTGGGGTTAGCGCCAATCCGTTCAGCGTAGTAGATCATCGTGGCAAAAATGAGGACGCCAAGAGCAAGGAAAATAATGAGGAGGAGGAACTCATTGGTGCTGGCCCTCAGAGTGTGGCCCAGTACACGCAGTCCCACAAAGTGACGGGTCAGCTTGAAGATACGCAGGATCCGGACAAAGCGAACGACTCTCAGGAAACCCAGCACATCCTTAGCTGCTTTAGAGGAGAGCCCACTGAGACCCACCTCTAGGTAGAAGGGGAGGATGGCCACGAAGTCAATGATGTTGAGCGTGTTTCGAATAAAATCACATTTATTTGGACAGAAAGTTATTCGCATTAGAAATTCAAAGGTAAACCACACCACACAAACGCCTTCAATGTAGGTGAGGTAGGGCGCAGTCTCGGTCTCCTGGTAGGTGTTAATCACTGTGGTGTTGCCCACCTGCTCCTCCTCAGTGCGGTTCATGATCGGGTTAAAGGCTTCATGGGTCTCTAGACAGAAAGTGGTGATGGACACCAGAATGAAGAACAGTGAGGCCAGAGCTATCCACTGAGGAGGAAAAAGAGACAGGGTGCCATAGAAGAAACAAAAGGGGGGGGGGGGGGGGGGGGGGGGGGGGGGGGGGGGGGGGGGGCAGAGAGCAGAATGAGCACAGTAACAAATGCAGCAAAATCAACCCTGACAGTCTAACAGCCGTTCTTAGCTAGGCACAATCCAATTCCTTCTATGATCTCAGACAATAGCATCGTCTATAGTTTGACAGTGACATTGACATCCTATCCCCATGTGTGTCTTGACTCTGAAGTGTCACTGTAAAAAGGACAATTAGTATGTGCTTGCTCTTCCTTCACTTGCCTCTGCTGTCTCTCAAGGTCAAGGCATTTTCATGGGTGTGCTACACGCAGAATTGTAAAGAGCCAATAGCAGCAGCAGCAGCACAAGCAAACAGGACATCAGTGTCAACTCTCTTGACTAAATTTAGCTGGGGTTCTTCCCTTCAGCATGGCCACTACAGAAGGTCTTCCCTACACAAGGTCATACTGTCCAAATGATCAACTCCTGGGAATCACAATGAGCTTAGACAAGCCCATATTTCCCTTAATGGCAAAAGAGTACTTTAGCCTTCATTATGTATTGATTTCATGTTCAAATTTCATCACATTTAGGTTCAGAGATTTCTAATGTACACTACATGAGTGTAACTGATACAGTAACACCCCCCGCCTACCACCTCCCCTAGGGTACTGACTGCTGGCCAGTTCTCATGATGTCTTCATGTCATGATACTTTATTTTTTAAAGTTTGCTAATGGTTGTTACCGTAATGTTACACATACAGCAACAGACATTAAACTAAGTAAATTATCTTTAAATTTCAAGGTTTTATGTAACAAGCCACACACACACACACACACACACACTCAAAAATTGATAAATAAAAACATGAATAGATCATGTGGTTTTCCCCATCATTAAAATTAGGTTAAAATAATCAACCTCAGGTCAATATTAATACACCATATGTAAATATATAGATAGATAGATAGATAGATAGATAGATAGATAGATAGATAGATAGATAGATAGATAGATAGATAGATAGATAGATAGATAGATAGATAGATATAAATATAGATACAAATATAGATATAGATATAGACATAGACATGTAGATATATATAATTCAAGCCTGCTACATACTTTAGAAGCAAGAACTATTTTCTTGTTCTTGAGGCCTGGAGAAAAAAATAACTTTTGTTTTCGTGGACGTGGCAGAAGACAGTGCTCAACTCATCAGGCTGGCAAAGCTTTTTCTTGTAGAGTTTTAAAAAGTATCATGTGATTGGTTGGAATTTTGAAGTGGGCGTGGTTAACACGAAAAAGCATGAAGCAGAAAGTTGTCTCTTCTTCATTTTTGATGATGCAGGTTAAACAGACAGGTGAGAAAATGCCAACTTCTTTATATGTGGCATTTTAACATATGGACACACATGTACAACCCGAAGTTTCTCGTTGAAAATAAAATAACCACATTCATTACACTTACAAGGAGACATCTCAGCTCACAGTGATCCCCACCCCATTGCAGGTGAAGGTTCTTGTGGAGTATGAATAGACCAGACAAAAAAGAATTGTTTTCTTGTTCTTGCGGCCTCGACAGCAAGAAGAAAGTTCTCACTTCTTGTGGAGAATGTAACAAGCTTTAAGGTGCAGGATATTTAGGTAGGCGGAGGTTGATTGCAATGCATCCATTCTTTCCTTTATAGTCATTCTGCTGTAGATTTACTTGCAACCTATTTCCTGACCCAGTTTCGGCCATGTTATAGGAGCCTATTTGTTTAACTGGTTTCCAACTTGTTGCTGTTAGAGGGCGCTATATTGTTACCTGGACAGGTGACATATATAGGCTAAATGAATCACTGGTTTGGCAGTTGTTTGACCCAGAAGGGTAAAGGGTTTTTGACCACAGGGCACGAGAAGTTGTAGTTTGTTTGCCACAAATTTATGCATAAAAGAATAAAGATGATTGAATCTGCAATGAAGTAATGGAAATGAGTGGAAATCAATTACGGCAAAGTGGCTCGTCGAACCTACTTAGTCCCAGCAATCTCAGTAACTTTGTTTAGATTTAGCTCCTTTAACACGTATATTCTAGTCACATGTAGGCTATGTGTGATTGCTTTACCTATGAGTTTAGAAAATGTCGATTTAGGATGGAGATCAGAACTGACTCAATAACAACAAGGTGTCAGGAGCCCATGCATGCAATACAAGCCATTTAACATGCCAGATGAGACTTGTAGAGTCTGAGATCTAGCTTTAGGATTTTTAAAGCTTCTCAGACCATTACATGGTATGACTGGGATGAATTTGCAGAGATGTCCACTCCAGGAAAGATTGACGACTGTCTAAAAATGCTTGCCATTTGTGAAAAGTCTTACCACAGAACAATGGACTCTGAATAATTTGGAACTTATAACCTTTCCCAGATTGATGAGCAGCATTATTACCTTTTCTATAATAACAATTGATGTTTTTTTGGCATCTTCCAGACCAACATACTGTCAAAATCTATGATTTAGTAGAAGTGCTCACATGAGTTGATGATCAGTTAATCAACTTCCTTTAATTAGCACCATCTGAGCATATTTCCTAATTCCTTTAGAAGCATTTACGCTGAGGTTGTAGTTCAATTCTTACACATTTCCGCATTTTGCATTACTTCGTGTATACATTGTGTGTCATGCATTGTTCATCTCAGGATATACAAGATGTATAAATGCTAAAAACTAGTTTGTATTCTATTATGTCCTATATATTAAGCCTTACTATCTTAAGATGTACTTTATTTATTATATGACTGATGAGTGAATACCCTTAATGGGAACCTGAAGTGAATGGATCAGAGATGGAGAGGAAAGAAAACAGGAAGGGAAGAAAACAATTCTATGAAATGCAAAATGCTAAAGTTAGATCAATAACATTCTGTTCTTGCATGAAAATGTCTTTAAAGGGCCTGTGTAGTACCTCTTAAACTAATGCACAGCATTGTCATATAGCAGGCAAGGATAATGAATGACTAAAAGGAAGGTGTAAGTTGGAAATGGACAGGTCCAGGCATGAAGTCTTCTGGGTATTTTACTGAGTGAAGGAAATTGTGCCTCTGCAGATGCATCCATTCACAGTGAGGCATGCATGCAGCATGAGATGGAAAACAGACCCTCATTATAACAGCTCATCACTGGTAATTCATCGCATTGTTCAGAGGAAATCACTGCTCTTTATGAATGTCTGCTTCCCTTCCATGTTAGTATAATAGTCCGGGGGGGAAACTGTGTTGACTCTAGAACACTGACTTCTGTCAGCAAAGCTTTTTAAAAGCAAAGATTTTTTTTAATTGCAGGGACTGATTGATTGATGTAGGAAATCAAATGCAGAATTATATTAGTCTGCTGGTTTAGCTAATGATGCTTAGTTTTGGTTGATATGAGGTATGAGAGATTATAAAGCATTAACAAGTGATGGTGTTATGTCAGATTGCATAATATTGTTGTATTGTCCACCCCCTCTACAGTATGTTCAGTACAAAACAGCATGTAGTCCCTAGACCTAACACAATCCAGTTCAGCTGCACTGCAAAACATAACCTCAAAGAATATTACAGCTTGGAGGAAAACAAAGACTTTAGACTGTTAATGAATGAATGAATAAATAATGATGAATAAATATAATAATGAAAATCATGATGGAAATAAAGATTATTCTCTTAATGATTATTCTCAAATGGCACAAGGAATAAAAAAAAAAACTTTCTATCAAACTTCAGTATGTTAAACCTTCTTAAATATATGCTACTTTCATTTTGTCCTCAAACACGGTGACTTGTCAGTCTTCTGAGTATCCTAATTTTCAGACTGTTAAGCAAATACTGCATTTAATCAAACAGACTTTTAGGAACAGTGTGGACTTGGGGGAAAGTGGCTGGCAAGAAATTGTTTGCTCCCTGATTCTCATTGTTGCTGTCAAGCCACAGACCTACAGTTGTATGCAGTGACAAGGCCTTTCCAATGATGTATTCACTGTGAATAGAGTCTGTAATTAACTCTGAAGCTCACATCTAATTAATCTTCTTGCCAATCTTGGTGGAGCTCTGTCAATCCACATTCTTATTATGCTTATTGTTGAATGTGGGACATGTCTGAGTTTTCCGCTTGGGGGGGATTTTCTTTTATGTAGAAGGTTAAATGTGCAAGTATATGTCCAATGTGGGGTTACACATTTAAGAGTAGGAGTATGCCAATTTATACAGTTATATAGTTGATAACTAATTATGTTAAGTGAGTTTTTACACCTGTCAAATAGCATGCAGCACAGTGGTCAAAAATCACTAAAAGATCTAAAATGGCAGGTAATTGCTTCCATTTGGAGGCATTATGCCCAGATGGAAAAGTGCCCATAACCTAGATGAAAAATGTCACCTCTAACAGCAACCTCATTTTTTGTCTGGAGGTCTGCCACAAACATTCTGGTGGTGCCAAAGAGCTGGTTTAATGTCTAGCTGGCCTATTTAATCAAAGATCCAGCCAGCTCAGAGATCCCTGTGCCCTGGAAATATCAGTTCAAAGATCAGTGGGAGTCAGGATGAGTTTCCCTATCTCCTGATACAAGACGGAGGAAGAGTGGAAGTAATGATTTGCATCTAAATTGTTTTAGCTCATCAGACTGATTCTTTTCAGAGTTTTTTCCCCTCTGCTTCCTCCTTCTTAACATCGACCTGTTATGGAAACCCCTGAGAGCAATGCAAGGTCATAAAAGCCTCTCAATCTCATTAGTCTTTGTAGTAATCAACAAGGAGCAGAGGGACTACAATTCACAGGTTGATTCCTTTTGATGCAGCATTGACTGTCTAAAAAAAACAAAACAAAAAAAAAAAAAACAACAATTAAACGTTGGAACAATATTTGGCTTAAATGTACCTCGTCACGATCTCCTTAGATCTTAGTTATATCTAAGATATCTAAGTAGCCTTATAGATATTAACAAAGCCAAAATTCAGGCAGACCTCTTAAAAAGCAACTCACCCTTGCATATTTAGAAGAGTAGGGATCCTCAAACAGAGCCCAAACCCGTTTCTGCCACCGACTCCACAGGTTTCCACTCCTGACATCAGGTGAGTCCCCCTGTGCCAGCCTCCTCGTCATTTCATCTGCATCATCCTCAGCATGCTCCTGCTCGGGCTCTGGATCTTCGCTCCCCAGGTCTAAAAGGCCTCCTCCGCCGAAACTATCAAGGGCCTCCTCTGCCTCCCGGTGCTGACGATAGGTCATCCAACAGCATGGCTCCACGTCGGTCTCATCAATGCCCCAGAAGGCCAGTTCCTCCTCATAGAGCGGCCCGCAGACATCAGCTGGACAGTGCAGTTTACCTGTCCTGTAGTAATTGAGGATATGTGCAAAAACGCCAGGGTGGCGGTCGAAGAAAAATTCCTCGATCTTGGCATCATAGTCAAAGTGGTTGGGTGCATCAGGCTCGGCCAGCCAGGACAAGCGAGTGCCAGGTAGGGTGCGCAGGGTGCTGCGGTATGTCTGATGTCTGATCCCTCCCACGTTTATAACAATGCGATCCTTGTCGTCGCTCAGGCCCATTGCGTCCCCTAGGCATTTCTCCAATAAGTTCCCCTCATCGCAAAGGTAAATCTAGGCGTACCTTGGACAGACAGTAACAATTACGCACAGAGCCACCTGTCGTTTCTCTCTGAATGGGGGGGGGGAAATTATAGCAGTGCGTGACACGCGCCAGGCTACATCCCTTTCTTTAAGCACCTGTCACGCAGCTGGAAAGCTCCTCAAACAGTTGCAGCTGTAAAGGTAAAGAATCTCTATCCAAAATGCTTGTAGCCAATGGGATCACATTAAGAATGGACGTCACATCGCTGGTTAATCCAAGATGTCGAGTTAAAAGCACAAACGCGGACTAATTTCCCGCTCCCTCCCCCCCTGTCAATAGATTAAATCCAGCTCATTGGATTCACCAGGTTGCCGCAATTGATCAGATGAGTCCTGAGTAGGTTTGTGACTTTCAGAGCAAGGTGACTGCGGTGGTGCTGAGCGGACAGCGCTTGTCCGGCTGCTCTCCGCGCTACTCGGTGCCTCTGCTGCTGCCTACAGACTCACCTCCTTCACACTGAGCTCAGCCAGCTCCCTCTCTGCGTTTGACGACACGCCGCCACAAAACAGCAGGTCTTTGTCTCAGCAGATAGACGCTATACCCTGCACAGAGACTTTTCCCTCTCATTCATGCGTTCCTAACAAGAAGTCCACAGTTTGTTTGAGGGAATATAATGTCCCCCAATTCTGCAACGCGATCAAGTGGAGAAACAAAAAAACAAAGATGAGAGGGCGACAAGCCTCCTCCAAAACGCCCAAACTGCCTGTTATTCACGTCGAGCCCTGCTCCTCTCAGCTCACATTGAGCATGCCCAGTGGAGGATCTTGCATTCAGTCTGTTTAAACAGGCTGTCAAGTTTCCAATTAAGGCTGCTGAAGTGATTAAAGCTGCCCACTTATTCTTTTCCACCTTTTTTTTTTTTTTAAATTCACATTAGGTCGTTGCTCGGAGCTTGTGGTCGGTGAGCAGCTGTAACAGTCAGGAGGGGACTCATCAGTCTCACGCACAGCTGGCTGGAGAAGGTGTGACCTGGAGCCATGAACTCGCAGATGCGCCCTAAACACACAAAAGAAGGGAAAACAACTGTGATAATAAACTGCACCATTTTATAACACCACTAATTGCGAATGTACGATTTAAGAATGCTGGTTTATTTTTTTATTTCAATTTATAGTTGTGACACTTTATTAAGATCAGGCACGCTTCCATGACAACAGATATTAATTCGCCCAAACGCTGAGCTGCACTTGTTTCGTGTGATCAAATTTATGAGACAGTTTCCTCTTCTACCAGAAGAGGGCGCTATTTACCCTTGCAAAGATGGTATCCCCACATTTTGCGCTTTCTGACAAGTGTAATTATTGTATGACATATAAATAAATAAGAAAACAAGTAAATAGATAGAAATGTGGAAAGAATGAAAAACTATTTCAGGAAAATTACTTCCAAATCAAGTTTTTGATTCTGATTAATGCCTTTCTTTCGCAATTTAAACGGCTTCTTTCCTTCATTTTTTCATCGTTTAGTGGGAAATGGGGTATCTTCTGGCTTAGATAAAGATCTTATTTCCCCTCAGCCTTCTTCTCCTGTCAGCTGTAGTTGGTGGGCAGTTCCCCGTCTCGGTTTTCACTCCTCATTATGGGGGAGGAGTTTGCTGTATGGATGCTTATACTAACTGGCCTGAATAAACCCAGTCTTTTGGCAGAGAGTGTGTGATCGCTGGAAGTAGACTGGTCTCACAAATTCTTGATTTGGGGCGAGGCAACGAGCTGATAAAGAAGTGAAAACATGGCTGTTGCGGGCTGCACGAAATGCATAAAATACATGTTATTCTTCTTTAATTTCATTTTCTGGGTGAGTCAAAGTTATTTAACTTTTTATTTTCGTCTTGCGCTTGTTTACCTAAAACGCCTAAAAACAGAAACATCTGATTTTAAAGATGCTTTAAAGCATATTTATACATGCATGTGTGTAACTCAGATCTTTTGGTTTTAAAATTGAGAAATTCCCGCCCAACAGGCCCAATCTGGTCAAAGGAAAGAATCAGGATAACTAAATCTAACAGGAGCTGTAAATGCCCAGTTACTTTCCACAGCAGTTTAAGGTGACTAAAACGTCAAAGACGTGAGCCATTCGTGGTGGGTTGGCTTCCCCAGACCTCTTCAGCTGTGTTTTTATCTGTTTGTCCCATTAACTTTGCTTCGGATCCAGCATCTCCTCGACTTAGTCGTGACACTGTCCTGAACTGGCAGAAAATTTATGATTGTTTATGTTGTATTTAAGGAGACACCTACTATTTAGTACAAGATGATAAAATGCAGTTCAAAATATCTAAAAAAGGCAGAAATCCCTCATCATAACGTGTCTTCTTTTTCAAGATTCTCCTTGAGTTCATCTTGTTTTCTGAGCACTTATTCAGTAGCAAGGTACAAGGCATAACATCTCCATGCCCTCATCTTCACATCAAATCGGACAGTGTGGGTGTTGACCTGTGGTTGTGAAGAAATGATCACTTGCTTGTTAAATGTCAGTTGTTTAACTTTTTAAATGGCTTAGATGGTATAGAGCCACCAAATCCTGGACACACTGCATTGATTGACTGTTTCCTCTGTTGGTTTAGAGCTGTCACTTGTGAAAACTCTTGAGCTCCCTCTTCCTCATTCAGCTATTTTTCAGAGCGTAGAGGGTTTAGTTTCCTGTTTTTATGTGAGAACAATGGAGCCGAGGCAGGGCAGAAAGAAAAGAATAGGGGGAAAAAATGGCCAGCTATCTTGATTTAAATGCTGGCATGGGACAATAAAGTTCATGATAACAGTTGTAAGAAAAAATCTGCTTTAAAGATACAGAATGTTTTAAACAATGTTGTGACAGCTCAGTCGGTGCTGCAGGTCACTGAGGCACAGAGGATGGATATCAATTTGATCCTTGGTTATTCTTATTCTATGCTGACCCAGATGTCATAGATTTCCCGCTTGGCTATGTATGAAAACACCTTGACTGGATTTTTAAAGTCTTAAAAGTTAATGACTGGCTTTAAAAAAAAAAAAAAAAATCATTGTAACATTCCTCCTGCCGCTTAGTATTGTCCCCAAAGGTTTTATCAAAGTGAGAAATGAAAGAGCAAATAATTAAAGCCTACATTTCTTTCTTTCTCTCTTTCCTTCTTTTTTATTTATTTATTTTTTTGTCGGGGGTCCAGCTGGCTGGAGGTGTTATCCTAGGAGTGGCTCTGTGGTTACGACATGACAGCCAAACCAGCAACCTCCTCATACTGCAGTTTGAAGGTCAACAGGCACCGGGCACCTTTTACATCAGTGAGTATACACTACAGGAGACCTACAGGTCATGTACAATAATAGAGTCTGTCTGACATTCACTACACTAGGTCACAATACCCAGGTATTTTTGTAAAAGGATTTTACATTTGTTCTGACTCAGATAGGCTTAAGGACATAAGATGTTATAGAAGCTCTTTACAGGATTTATCTGCAAATAAAAGACTAGATCTCTTAGACAAATATGATTGTATTGTTTGATTCATTGATGTCCCATGCCCAATTTAGTTTAATTTCTTCAGCTTACACATTTTACAGTCGTGACCAGAGAAGTAGTCATACAGAGATTACTATGTAAATTAACTCTGTTAATCTATTTATTTCCTGTAAATTTATATTTTATCATAAAGTTGTCTTTATAAAAAAAAAAATTTCACAGTTAAATGTACATTTAAAGTTAACTAGATATTATAAACAGCTTTCTAATATTAGCTGACTGTGATGTGTAAAGTTAGAATGGGCGTCCTGACCTCTAAGAAAAGACCAGGAAACAGGACCTACGTAAATCCGCAGCTTGACTTAAGTGTCCCAGCTACCATCTACCTTACCACATGATATTCCTTGATCTCTGTATCAGATAAATATTGAGGAAGAAAATACTAGTCTTGCGTCTTGCTGAAGCACTTTCAAGAAAGCAGCCAGATGCTTCAGACAGCTGTTTGGACAGATGTGGACTCTGAAGAAATAGCCTTTAAGGACTGTAAATAAATAAAAAAAACAAGAGCCAATGCCTTCTTTTGCTCACACTTTTTAATCATATGAATGGTTTTTGAAACTGCAAAAGAAGCACTTGCTAGCTTTAGCAAAAATGATACCACAGAATCAGTTGCATGTGTCAGAAGTTGTGGCCGTTACATGAACTCAGGACACAAGTCATTGTCTTGCCTTCTTCTCTGCCTCCTGTGATCCACAGGCTGCAATACATGACATGATGTAAATGTTTCAAAGGTCCATCATCTGGGTTTGCTGTAGTGGTGAACTGAAGTGAGCCTATTAATTTACATTTGGGCTCCTGCCGCTCTGCGTACTACTTACCCCTCCGTAAGTATACAGAGCAAAGGCAAACCTCTGCTTTTTATAGAAGAGAGGCAAACTCGTGATTTTAAAAGCAGGGCGGCAAGAGAGGCCCACCCAAGTGATATCAAGGGAATGTTTCTTTTTTTTAAACCCTCCCTTAAAAACACACGCCCTTGCATAATTCAAGCAGCCTTACATGTGCATATTATCCCTCAAATTAGTGTATGAAGTGGGTGTTTTTAGCATACTGGCTCAGTAAAGTGGTATTTATATAAGACTGAGAATACACTTGCTCCTACCTCTGCACCAGTGCTTGAAATCATTATTGGTGGCAGTTTTCCGCTCTGGTTAGTGCTGTGGCTTTTCAGACAGTTGTAGTTCAACTTTTCAACTCCCCGCTGAGAGGTGGATGAGAAAAAACCATCACACTCCCATGTCTGTATGGTAAATACGCAGTCCCAGCCGGGTCAGGGTTAGCTTAGCTTTGCATAAAGACAATGAATGGGGGGGAACAGCTGGCCTGGATCTGTCCACTAAAACGCTAAAGTGGCTGGGTGGATAACAGCTGACTGGCAGGGAACTGGTTCCAGCTTCATATTTAATGGGTAGAGAGTTAACATGGCATGAGAGCGGAGGCAGGATACAGATAGTTATTTACAGAGACAGGAAGTACATTTACTCAAGCTCTGAGTATTGCTTTAACAGCTTTATGTGATATTATTTTGGGTTACTTCACATACTCAGAAACTAGGATTTAATCTGGTATAACATACTAATAAGTCATACCTTGTTTTGTTTGTAACCTCTTGTGACATTATTCAGTCTTTCCCAAATACATAATCAATATTTAAGCAAAGTTCTCACATTCATTCACCGATTTCCACTTTTAAAAAAATTATCTTGTAAAGTTTAACAATCATGATATATATACAGTGTCCTCAAATTTATTCATACCTGTTTATTAATGAAAAGGCTGAATTTACAACAGTCACTTAAATAACTGGAAAGTAAAACAAGGAACAATAAGTAAATATTTGCTAAATATAATTTATTGATATGAGGCAACGTTTTTTCATTTAATTGAGTTGAAGGAAAACAAACAAATGGGTTCTGGACAAATGACTTTTATGATGAGTGGGACAAAATACCTGTCAGCAGGGGCAAAAGTCTGATTGAGAAGTGCAGAAAAAACTAGACTGTAGTGAAAACATCAAAGGATTGTTCAATAAATTTTAATGTATGAATGATGTAACATTAGTTTTTGAGTGATGTAACATCTATTATTTTATCATATACACACACACATATATACATATATACATATATATATATATATATATATATATATATATATATACATACATATATATATATATATATATATATATATATATATATATATATATATATATATATATATATATATATATATATATATATATATATATATGTATATATGTGTGTGTGTATATGATAAAATAATAGATGTTACATGTTTTTGAGTGATGTTACATCATGCTGTTGTATTGCATTGTCACTAATTCTCAAGCACAGTTAAATTACTGCTGTTTTTTTTTTTTTTACCCTTTACCCTTTTTACCCTGTCCTACAGCGTCACTGGTGATGCAAATCACCACCAACCAAGGGTTCAGGTTGGAAATGTTACATGCCAAGGTTCCCTCTGTTAATTGAAACAGGTTTAAGTTTTTTATGATCAGAAACCGTCACAGATGTCCTGTACCGCAATGTTTACATGTTCATCACTGATTATTCTTAGGTAGGAGGTTGTTCACTCTGGCTCCACAAATATTAGGCAAGAGATCAAATCTCATTTTTCCACCTTTGTGTCCTTCATAGTTAAGTAGTGTTAGGAATAAAAAATGAAAAAAAAACAGGGTAAAGAAATGAAAAAAGACCTGGCAAGGCTCAGCTTGACCTACAAACAGTTACAGATTTGCATCATGTTATTTTAATGCCTCTGTATATAAAAAAAAAATCAAAATGGTTTTTATTGTTCATTGTTAGTACTATGCTTTGGACATGTGGACAAACATCACACATATTTTTTTTTGTGAGACTGTGCTGTCTGTAACTAAACTATAACTGAACTCGGTAGCTATTTATACCCTATAATTGTCATCCAAAACTACAGGAGGCCCAGTAACCAGAAATGTTGAGTGGCACCTTTAGTGGCACATCTTCTAAGAAGTGACTCATTCTGGGTTACAGTAAGCTGGGTCATACCCATGCTGGGTAACTCTGACATTCACTGCAGTGAGTCGGAGCTCTGTGCATGTTTTCTCTGACCTCTTTTTGTTTTAAAGTCTGTCTTTGGCACAGATGATGGAGGGAAAGGTTAATGTGGTCTTTCTTAATAATTTATCTTCATTATTTATCCATTTACATACATGTGACGTATTTCATTTCAGTTTTTTTCTGTCGCTCTCCAGCAGTGTGAAAATGACCTCATAGTTTTCTTATTTTTTGAAATGCTGGGTGAGAAGTGCAAGCAAGGCTTTAAGCTGGTGTTCACCTCCTCTCCCTCCCATTCCTTCTGGAGATTACACCGTGAGACAAGAAATAAATGAACTTCTCCGGGGGCCTTAAATTGCATGTCTCTTTTAAAGACTCAATAGCTTCCAAACCTCAAAGGGTGTTGTCATAGTAATGGAAAGCAGTGGAAATAATGACTCCTTTGCTGCATTGCAGAGTTACTGGCCCTGGTAGCTGTTTCTCAGTACAACAAAAGTTCTGAAAGAGAAAAAGGGGGCAGGGTGGGGGGATGGGGGGCGTAGACATAAGGATGGGGACTGGTTGTGCGTGATAAATGAGATACAGTGTGAGGTGTTAGAGGCTGGCAGAAGTCTGAAACGGTCTGCTCCTTTCTGAGAGCTCTGACAGGCGACATTAGAGGCTTTGTGTGGTTGTTTGGGTGTGATTAAGAACAGAAAACTTGCATTTTTCCCATGGAGTCTCACTAAAATAAAAGAAAAATAATCTTTTTAACTTAAATGATAGCACTAAATATGTAGCACCTGACAAGACACGGCATTTTGGATGGTCATGTTTTTAGTTTTTATGTCATATCTGCCATCAAATCAAGGGAGGGTGCTTACATGTGGGTAATGGAGTAAAACAAATAAGGTTAGTCATCAGATAACTATCAAACAATCACAATGAATTTAATCTTCTTTGGGAATTTAAAATGTGAATTTATTTTTGTCACTTCCTGTTTAAACAGCTCACACCCTCTCACCCTCTGACACACACACACACACACACACACACACACATTCTTCCTGTGATAAATAGAAAACAGACCTATTCCTAAGAATTTCTTCTTTGAGCCTACTTCAGCCTCTGAAATATTCAAAACATTTTGCTGATGCATTCAAAAAATCCTGCAATTTAAATGGATTTTCAAGGAAAAAAAAAGAATTTGTAGAAATTAAACTATCTGAAGAATAGTACAGGACATTTAGGAGAAATACTGTAGTTTCATCTCTGCAGTGCGTTTGTAAGCTAGAGAAAACATAACCCGGTCACCTGCTGTAAATGGAGCTTTTTTTTCTATTAGTTGATTTTTTCCTCCAGTGGAGCCCTTTGCACGCTCTTCTCTGCATCTAAATGTTTATAGATTTTTATTTACATCAGTGTGGCTCAAAAAAGTGTGTGTATGGCTGCATGTGTTTTTACATGGTCCATCCTGTTTCCTGGGGAATGCTCAGGGTCAGCGGTCAGGGCATAAAGGGATTTGCAGGGAAGTCCGGGGTGTCCGGAAGGCATTTCCTCAACCTGGCCAACAGTTATGTGAAGTCAGCTCCCCCTTTCTCACCCTGGAGCTGTTTATCTTCAGGATGCCAACATGTCATGTCACTGAGAAGGCAGGAGAAACATCCAGGAAGCTGGAGCAGAGACCTCCAGCGCTATCACTGCTGCCCCCCAGTGGTGTTATGATGAACCAAGTGTCTGACTGACCCCTTTTTCTGTTCACAGGTGTGTACATACTCATAGCTGTTGGAGCTGTAATGATGCTTGTGGGTTTCCTTGGATGTTATGGTGCCATCCAGGAATCTCAGTGCCTGTTAGGGACGGTGAGTGTTTCCCTGATAGACTTAGTAGCTCAATGTTCTGTTTATTCCAGAAGAAATTCTTTTCCATTTATGTAATTCTAAATATTTGGATTATTTTTCCGTAGTTCTTCTTCTTTTTGGTGATCCTCTTTGCCTGTGAAGTTGCTGCAGCGATCTGGGGTTTCATGAACAGAGACACAGTAAGTACAGCATAGCACACACAGCATATTGCATGTATGCATCTTCCTCTGCTCCAGTAAACCTGATCTGTTTGTTGTGGTGCTGCCTGATCCTGATTATCCATAGATCTCCAAAGAGCTTATTAATTTCTACGACTCTGCATACATCAAGGCAGTGGATGTCTCAGGGTCTCCCAGTAAAGATGCAGCTATCAAGGTGTTGGGGGTTTTCCACAGTACGGTATGTCATTAAAGAACATTTTCACTTGCAACATTAGATTGTCATATATAATGAAAGAAATATGTTTTCTGTTGCGCAGGTTGTTTAATCAATGTTCCTTTTCTTGTTTTCTCCTTCAGCTCGACTGCTGTGGAAAGGGAGATGACACTAATCTCTTCATGCAAGTGGCTACTACCTTGTGTCCTGGAAAACATCTAGAGACTTTTCAGAGATCCCACGTATGCCCAAATTCTCCATTTAGTTATTAAGAAACACTTTATGATACTAGTTAATATTTGGCCACAAGAATTTTGTCTGGCAGACAAACTTAACTCATGAGTTTAATTGACTGCAGAACAGAGGGAAAGTAGACTATCTCTGGAACAAATAAAAAATGTATCTTTCAGGTTTAATGGCATTGCTGTTTGAGTAAACAAATCACTTCTTTCATGTTCTTCTAGATCAGTGGTCCCCAAACTTTTACTGCAGGGCCCCCTTTTCATGGACTGTAATAATGGCTGTAGCATGTTTGTCTTCATTCTTCATAATATCAGATAATAACATTTTGATACACACAACACATTGTGGTCTCTCTTCATTACCTACAACTGATTATTAATATTAGTTGACCATTACCTGGTCAAGCCCAACGGCATATATGCCCCACCTTATTTTCTTCTCTTTGTTTAGTACTTAAACTCTGTCTTGTTGATTCATCGTCATTTCTCATTGGTACTTTCATATCAGGATGAGGAGATGAGGACTCAAATGCAGGAACAGAGCCAGAAATGATGAATGAAGACGTTTTATTTGCAGAACTCAGAACTGAACTGAACAGACACAAACAGAACTGAAACCAAGGGCTATAAATACTGGGAAACAAAACAAGACACAGATTAAATGGATGAACTAACGAGACCAGCTGAAAAATATGAACAGGAACAAAGGTTACACAAAAAACAAGGCAAGCGAACTGAACAAGGAAAATCTACAAAATAAAACAGGAAACTAGAACTAAAGACAAAACACCAAACACATCAACAAATGTTATTTCGTGACACTTTCATAAATGTGTCCAGTGCAACCCTACAAAAAGGCCATATTTTCATTTCTAACTCAACTGTGGTTATAGAAAATGGCAGATCTCAACCAGAACACATCTTTTATGATGAGAAGTTAGCTAAGAACAATACAGAGCCAAGCATAGTTTCAGCAGGTTGGTGGAGGGGATCCACAGCTTTTTAAGAGTTGCATGAAAAATAGGTCCCAGAAATAGGTTGGGAGCTACTGTTCTACACAACAATGATCCATCAATTTGTGTCAGACATCTTGAAGCAGGGAAACATCTAAAATATGCAGGACAGTGGCTTTCAAGTGGACTTTGACATCTCTGGACAGAATCATAGTGTTCAGTTATGCTTTTGTCCACATGGGTGTTATGAAGTAGCATATAACCTTGACTCAAACCACCTCCAAGTTAGTATTGGCATTGTAATCAGATATTTTATGTAATCAGTTCTTTATAAATGTACAGTCAGCACTAGTGATTAAAAGAGTTTGTTGTTTTAACAAAGTTCTCAATAACTTGTAATCCATGACAGAATGGGTGTGTGTATGTCTGTGTGTGTGAAAGAGAGAGTTACATTAGAACTCATTAGTCATAGTTTCTTCATCACGCCTCCGTCTACTTTCAGAGCTGTCATGATAAGCTGATCATGCTGTTCTCCGAGAAGCTCTACCTCATCGGTCTGGCTGCTTTGGTGGTCGCCGTCATCATGGTGAATTTCATTCATATGATCAATATGATCGTCTTGTGTTTTGTCAATATTTCAAAGAATTCTCCCATTTTATGAGGTGTAACTGCTTAAACATAATTATTTTTTTCTTCACTTAGATATTTGAGATGATCTTCACCATGGTGCTCTGCTGTGGGATCCGTAACAGCCCAGGAGTGTACTAGTTGTCCAGAAAGCAGCAACAAGCCACATTACTCAACGCTAAAGTGTTTTTGTGCTTTGGCTTTTTTGCTTTTCACATGAGATGGCTATATCTTCTATTATCTTAGACTAGACATGTTTTTTTTAAAAAGTTGTTTATCTATCACCACTGATCTTAAGACAATAGTTTACATTCTTGAGGTGAGACAATCTTTAGTCATCAACACAGGTTGTATTACTTTTATACACGCAGTTTGTTGGAAAATGTTTCTCTAGATGTGACTGATTCTGTTTTTATGGATGTATAAATTGTAGATATACATGTATGTTGATAACATTTTGGTGAGTGTGTTTTCTTTGGTTGATTGTTGATGTTGCATCTTACTGCAGTGTGACAGTATTATTTAAGTAGCGGGGTTTCTTTAATCAGCAAAGATGCTTTCAGTCAACTGTGTCTCCTCTTTGACCCTGATGAACCCTCTCTTTCTGTTGCAACTTAAAACACCTCTCCTTGGATAGAGGCAAACTTTGTATGCTTTCTGTCTGAACCTGTTTTAAAAATGCTAATAAATTATGTCACCTCTCTTGTACCAGTTTTACTTTGTTTCTGTCCTTTTTTAACTTACTTATTTTTGCATGTAACCCATTAGATGTGTTTCCCATCATAGGCTGAGCTCTATTTCTGTAAGCAACCTTTTATACAGTCTATGGTAAGCAGGGAGCAGTTCCCTCATTCAGTCATTTTTCAACTGCAAAGACACTTAAAAACACTTCATTAATCAGCAGTTTTGAAATATCCCTGGTAAAGTTTTGCAGTATCCCTACTTTGAAGTTATGCTGGCTGTTGACCCTTCTTTTTTCTTGCCCGTTCAACCCCTAACTGGTCAAGACAGATGGCTGCTCTTACTGGCTTTTATTTGGCAAGATTTGATATATTTGTTTGATTTTGATAGCTAAGCTATTATTTGGACTATTTTAGATGGTAAAGAATTTAATTTAATTAGATTTTCATTAGATTACAGTTAATTAGACTGAAGTGGATTGTATTATGATTTTTTTTTTTGTTTGTTTTGTTTTGTTTTATCTTGCCTTGGGGTGTATTTTGTTGTGAAGTGAACCTGTAACAAAGCTGAATTGAATTGAATTGAATCAGTTGAGTTAAAAGGCCTCTTGTAGTTTCTGTTGGTCTCCACGAGGGGGCACCATCATACGCGCTACCTCAGTTTGGACTCTCCCACGCAGCCCTCCTAACGACATTAACAGCTCAACTGACTTGTATTTCCAGCACAATTAAAGCAGACACACCCAGACACATTTGTTAACCGAACAGGTTCACTTTTTTCTCCAGAGAAAAAAGAATCTGTGCAGTGTAACAAAGTTTAAATTTCAGGATAACCTTGAGCTCGAACAGACCAACAATTTCACATAAATGTTGAACACAGTCTCAGAATGAACCTCTTGAATGGCCTGCATTTATACACTTTTCATTCATACTTCTTTTTTATGGTATGTGTTGGATGTGTAATTCTGCTGCAAGTTCACCCTTGCCACTGTTCCTTTGGTCTGTTGCTGGAGTTTTGAACTTTGTCCTTTGGCTCTGGATTAGAGACGTCCTACAGCTATCGCAGACAACCATATTTAGCCAAACGTGTGGTATGCTGAACAAGGTGCAAACAATTAGAGGAAGCCAACTTTCCTGTTTCAGCAAGACAATGCTCCTAATGATGAAGTGAAAGACTGAATGTGAGACAGGGGCCTCAATAGCCAAGACCAGTGTCTGACTGCAGATGCTGTTGTGTTTGATTTGGGAGTCGTTTCCTGCAACAATCTTACTGCCAAAGACTGTGAGAGCTTTAGTATACACATATTAATGTGATCGACAGTTAATAATTACACTCTGTATGGGTAATGTTTGATTTGTACTGAGGTTTGGCAAACTCAGAAATCTGTGAGTATTAAACAATAAAACAAAAAGAAACAGAGACTTATTGGCACTAGTGTTCTTTATCAGAAAGTCTGATTACAGGAAAATGGGTGTAGAGAGAGGGGGAAGTGAGCAGCAAAGAGCAAGACACAAGGACGTGAACTCAGGATGTTTGTGAGGACTTTCTGCCTCTGTGTTTAGAGTAATCACTCATACACAAGAGTTGCCCAGATATGTTCAGTCACTTTTAATGTTTTGAGTAGTCAGTCACAGTAGAATTAAAGCATTCATTTGTGTAAAACCACACATCGACCAAAGCGAGAACATTTTTAGTTTGGTTTTGCGGTTAGGTAGGTTTTTAATGCAGAAACATGGTCTGTCAGAACCAAGCAAAAAGCAGATGAAACGCATACTAATGAGTATTCTCACCTCCCTCTACTGCCTCCTGGCTAATCACAGAATATATCTTTATTTTTTGCTGACAAAGCATTAAATAGTCATGCAAATAGTGTGAATTTACAGATTGTAGGTTCAATCCCTTAGAGCAGTTTCACTGAGCAGCTTCTCTTTAGATGTCCTTCTGTGTTTTTTCCTTCTTTTTCCTCTGTAATGTCTGGGGGCTCACAGACTTTGCACCATGTTGTATTGTTTCAGTAACTGCCACAGACAGACCAGGTGTTACCTGCTGATACATGTGACAGCAGGCAGAAAAAGGGTGTCATCCTCATGCAGTCACTTTCTCACACACCCACAGCACGCAAGTAAGTTCTGAGACAGTCCTCTTTTAGTTTATTTCTATCACTCAACACCTCAGATGTGCGGCAGGAGTGCTGTTCTGATCATCTACTACTCTGAGTCAGCTCCCAAAAAACTATTGATTCTGTTATGATTCAAAATTTTTAAAAAGTTTATGATTTATATATCAAATTACACTTAAACTAAAGCTGCCTTTAATATAAATTATAAATACAAACCCAGCTGCCACTCCTCAGGAAGACAAGAGAAAAGGTGCGAGTTTTTACTAAAAGCAACCTCGAATTCCTTTTTTTGCTTTACCCCCCCATCAATACTGCCGGCAAGCCAGATGACCTACCAGGTTTTTTTTGTTTGGGCTTTGTTCTTTAAACACACCCCATGTCATGCCCTTCCTTGACTCATCTCTTTGTTTAGTATTACTGGCATGTTCATACAGGAAAGTGAATTAATATCTTCAGGGCGGTAACTGTACATAAAACTTTCAAAACTTTGACAGTCTCATCAGACTGGATCAGAGCAGGTAAAATACTTCCAAGGAGAACATCAACACTCAACACCAGTCCCAATGGTGAGTACAAACTTATTCATGGATATTCATTGGAAATTGGTTGTTTTCTCATTAAGTTTTAATCTTAAAGCTAAATTATACTCATCCTAATGTTCCTCTTACGCTTAGTTCCAGTATGTACAGTTTTTTATTCTTTTTGCTTTCAAGTACATCATGGCACTTAGGGTGGAGTTCATTGTGGGGGGGTCTGAGAAAATGCTGATTTCTAAACTGATAAACTGAGCAAGATGGTCAAGTTTATAGAATGCTATGATCAGTGTAAATCCAGTTATTTTGGCCTTAAATGACCAGCGGAAGGAATTTGTTGTGTTTCTTCACTTAATCCCCCCATCCTACCCCCCCCCCAAAGAAATGTGCAAAAGACAAGCCACCCAGGACTCTTGAAAAAGAGCATTTAAAGATAAGATTTCAATTTTCAAAACAACAAAATATCTGTTCACCATAATAGACCCTGCAGACATGCAGTACATGCATTTTTCTCTGTATCAGACACGCCAAGTCTTGTTGCTATGCTCAAGCTCAACAAAGCAAATAAAACTAAGGTGTGGTTCCCACGTAATAACAGAGTGCGACTGGACCACACCTTAGAGCACGGTTAACATCATTGTCAAACTGAAATGAATATCATGTCAAATTGTGCAAACAACTTTTACAACTCATAGATCAGTTCTGATCTCTAATTGGATATTCTCCAAAATCTACAAATATGGTCATATGCTGATGTCCTTGTGTTTGTTTGTTTCAAAGATTTTAAAGAAAACTAAGAGATATGGATTCAGTTTTTTTTTTTTTTAAAAAAGAAAGTCTTTCAACCAACTCTAAGGCAAGCATTTCAATGACTTGGTGTTAGATCTATTTGTCCAATAAGAATGAAGGGTCACCGCAAATCAGCACAAAGTTGCTCACCTTTAAGCTACAGCATGATGCAGCATTTCATCCCGATGGGTTTTGTCTCTCTTTGGTATGCAGATTCTCATTCACAGAACATAAAGACTCACCAAATGATTTGATGAGTATGGAAATAGTGTGAACAGCCATTGCAGTCTTCTCATCCAATAAGAGTAGATTTTGGATTAATGTGTTTAAAACACATTTATTAAAATAGCACAGACTTGTAAAATTAATGCCAAGACACATCAAAGTTACTCTGGTCGCACCTTGTCCCAACCTTTTTTACTTTTTTTTTTGTTTGTTCGTTTTTCCATTTATTTGCCATCCCCTGTGTGACACTTTAAATGTATTCTTCCCATGAGGAGTCACAGTAAAATGAACCCAAGACTGAGACATGTGGCCCAAACAAAAAGAGATTATTTTATATCATTAAATTTTACATCATTAATTTCCTAATGTGGACTGTTAAGATAGATAGGCTCCAGCTTCCCCGCGACCCTGAACCAGATTAAGCGGTTAGGAAAATGAATGAATGAATGAATGAATGATTATTAAGATATTCTGCTAAAGAAAAACATTACAATTTTAAAGAATTGACATTTTCCTACCTCAGCTGTCCTGAAAAAAATCCAGCCATATTTGCTCATAACGTTTACATATCTACATCTAAATATGCTTTCAAATATTAAAATCAATTATTAACCCTTTCATGCACAAATTAATTAAAAATAAAGATGCAATATTTCTTTAAAGACAGTATTTTACCTCTCCAGACATATGCGCTTATACTTTTTAATTTATTAGTGATATTTAGAATTAATCATGATTTATTATTTATTTTAATGTATTCAATAAAATATTTATAAAATATGTAATCATAATTATATTATGTAAACCTTGGGTAACATATAACTGTATCATTTTCTTTTCCTATTTATTGCAAAGGCAAACTTGTGTAATTACATTATGTTCAATTATATCATATATTTATTTGTTCTCCAGTGAGTGGAAATGTATTGGATGACTCACTAACACCCACTGAAGTGGTTTATTTACAAAAATTGCATCCTCATTCATGTTTCTGCAAGAAAAAAGCTTTAAAATAGGTGTCCACTGCAGGGCCACTATGCATGAAAGGGTTAATAAAAACAAAAAGAAAGTCTTACTTTTGACTCATAGATGCTAGTTTTTTTATATAAAAGAATGTAGTAGAAATTAGAAGCACTAAGAGGGCGGATTCTTGGCAAACCATTGTTTTTTTGTTTTGTTTTTTTGTGACAAGCTCTTTTAACTCCCCATGATTAAAAAAAAAAAAAATCCTTTGAAAATTCACAGATCCAGGCAGTGATCTGGATGAGTTCTTTATTACGTTTCTAAGATTTCCTGAAAAATGTATCTAAATCTTTTTCTAACTTTTTGAGTGATGTTGATAACAAACAAATCACCGCTGCCAAATACAACTCAGTTAACTACTGATCCATGCCATCGTTATTGATGGCATGACGGAACCGATTTCTCTAGAATCCTGTGAGAGAACGCAGCCCCACATCCCTGTGGTGATATTTACTGCTATTTTTCTGCCTTTAGGAGGTGCAGTAGCCATGGTCACCATGCAGTTGAGTCTGACCATCCTCGGGGCCCCACCACACAACAAATAGTTCATTGGGCAGCTTATGTCCCAACGAAAAGAAAAGAAAGAAAAAGGACTTGAGTTGCATCTACAGACTTGCATTTTATAAGTCAATAAATTAATCTGGCTTCATTTTCACTTTTATTTTCATACAAATTGAATCTAACACAGATTTATGTAAATGTGTAAAAAAAAATAGCAGAAACTATTTAAACAAAACAAAAAGTAGCTTAGTATAAGGGACTAAAGGCTGTGAAACTGAGAAAAACATGATATCTGGAAATAACATATAGAGTTCTGATCTTTTTTAAAGAAACAAAAATATAAAAAAAGAACAATAAAAGGTTAAATTCGAAGTTGTATAAGAGTAGTCTCAACCAAAAATGAAACAAAATTACAGTAATAAAAATAAAATAAATGCCTTTAATTTATGGGCTGGATAGAATATAAAACAATTAGACAAAGAATGAGTTGGAAATAAATGCATAAATCAAGTAAAGTTTTTTTTTCTTTTGAACAACAATGAAAATGCAATAATAATTGCATTCACAAATAAAAAACATATACTATTTTATGGAGGATCTGAGAAATTGGTTACATAATCATGTTACATCAGTATGATAAAAAAAAAAACAAACAAACACAAAAGCCATTATATTCTTTAAAGGCATTTCTTTCACAAGAAAATGAAAATAACATTATCAGCTCTGAGAAACCCTGATGAGAAAGAGTGTGTGAGCCACCCCTCCAAGTTCATCACTACACAATATAGTCTTCTTTTTTTTTTTTACTTGAGGCTGTACTTCATTTAGGTTTTCTTTAGCTGTACAACTTGTTAACAATCATAGCCAACTTTGTGTTAAATAGCTTGGAGTAAATATTACACACATGGAGCTGAATTTAACATCTGAGACTAATATAAATAACCAATAAATAAATATTGTGAAAACAAATTTCCACAGTTTTTCGCAACAAACTCATGAAAATAAAACTAATACCTGTAGAAACATTGTTTTGATGCCATTGTCTTTTTTTTCTTTCTTTCTTTTTGGCGAATGATTGTGGAAATGATATTTTTAGTTAGAAGCTCTCATGGCAAAATTATGAGAGCTTCTCTGCATATTTCTCTGCATATTAAGCAACATCCTTGATGCAAAATCTAATAACTTGTTCCTTATTCTATTCCCGAGATTCCCTGAAAAAAAAAAAAAAAACTGTCCATAACTTTTTGAGTTATGCTGCTAACAGACAGACAAACACACAGACAAACCAACATGTTATATTTAGGTTTAAAAAAAAAAAAAAAAAAACTAGTTTATCATATGTAGGTTATTAGGCTATATGTACCATATGCGTATTTATACAGTTGCAGCAAAACACAAAGCCATAAGCTATATGTGTTACATGTAATTACACTCCTATAAACTTAAGTGGGCTGCGACTGACATTGGTAACATTCCTAAAACATGGAGAATAAGCTCAACATTTCTCCAAGAAAGATTAGACGAACAGGTATGTAATCAACCCAGCTCCTTATCTGTAGGGGGACTAGCTCACCTATGAGTCAGGTACCCGGGTCTTCATCTGAGGTCCCACCCACCGCCCTGTTCCCGCCCTCCCTCCGCGCTCTGACTGTCCACGCAGACAGGATACCTTGCCTCGACGCCGAGCGAAGAAAACTTGTCCACGGCGGTGTTCAGCCCAGACGACCTACTTGGGTCTTTCTTTAACTTTTCACCATGAGTGCCATTGCCTCAGAAAGCGTATTTTTGACTGCTTTGCAGCCCAACAGCTCGGTCACCACCTACGCCCTGCCGTCAGACATCCAGCTCGGGAATGGAAGCGCCGTGCTGGACGAGGTGGCGAAAGCGCGGCGCGTCCAGCAGCAGGTCCAGATGAGGCTGGCGGAGAAGACCACACTTCCGCGTCAGAATGGGTCGTCCTCGCAGTATGCCATGTCAGGTGAATAGAAACAAGTTTCTTTGCTTTGTGTAGAGCAGACATGTTTGACCTCGTGTTTAGAATAAGAACAGAACTTGGGTCCGGGGCTGAGAAGTGGGAGGCTTTAGAGGTACAGTACATCATGGAACAAGGTGCAGGTGTTGGTACCATTATGTAACCAGAGAAGTTTATAACCAGTGGCTGATTAACTCTTTGACTTGGCCATGAAAAAAAAAAAGTTAAATAAGATTAAAAATAAATATTTAATTGGACGTTTGACCTTTTTTTGTATTTTAGATCAGACAATGGACAAAGCTATGATCCATTTTTAATTTAGGAAACATTCAAACTCAAAGGTTTTTTTTTCTATTTAAGTCATACCATATCAAGTTTATGACTTTTCTTATATTTTTATTTAATATTTTTAACATTTTGCTTCAAAAATGTATAAATTTTGTGTTGAATAACCATTTGTTTAAATGAGTGATTACGCACTTACGCATGTGATTCATTACATACAGATCAAATGAGTCATATATCATCAAATGCGTTTTGCTTTCAGCTGTCAGAGTGACTGAGAGGGGGGGAGGTTTATGCATGTTTGTCCCCACTGAATTCCTCTGGATTTGTTTCTCTTTGCCACATCTGGGAATTTTCTTTTAATTCACTTTCAAGCAGCAGCACTCAGGCAGTGTGTTTTAGGTCTGCTCATAAGTGACTGTTAATGTGTAACAAGCCTAAACAAGTGCTGCTTTCATGAACTTTCCAGATAGAGGACTAAGGTGAGAGCCTCCCCCGAGGCTCTGGGTTTCAGGACTTACTCAGCTGTGAGAAGCAGCTGTTGTCCAGTCTGCTGACGAAATACACACAATCACATTATCATCATGTTTCATGTTGTACAGGGATATGTAGTGTTGGTGTTAAATGTATATTTGTTTATTTATTGTGTGTACAGGTAGTTGCTACAGGCACTGTAAGTGCATAGTAAATGTCCCCTAATGAACATTAAAGTGTATTCTATTCTATTATAGTCCATTGTAATTTGTATTTCATGAAGATTAGTTTGCCTCAGATTATTCCACGCGATGATCTGAAGCAGTTAAAATCATGAAAGGCAGAGAGGGGAAATTTCCCCACCTTTTAGTGTCTGCGCTTGGTCAAACCGAAAAGAACAAGGGGAACGTTTTGCCTTTGTTCATGTGACCTCTAACTTTTGAGCTGCTTCCTGGCAAAACAGAAGTCTGGGAAATGCTTAAACTTTTTTTTGATTTAGCATTTCCCAGAGGCATTGACAATACCTGTTTCGACATGCAAACATGCTGTTCGTGCAGTTTTTTTTTTAAAGGTGTAAGCACAGTGAAATACAACACGTCTGCTAAATAGGTCACTGTTCTGTTTTTCTTTTTACTTCTATTATACTAGTCACACACTTTCACCTTGTGTCTTTCACATTTGCCCTGAGCTTTGCTTGGAGAAAAACATATAATCATACAGTGTGCTTTCAGTGTGTCTTCACATCAGTTATCTTCTGAAACCTGCGCAGAAGTGGGACTTGACAGAGAGAATTACTGGCATTTTAGTGGTTTGTGGCCTCTGAGGACTTTATTATGAATGCATAAATGCTTGCACACAAGAAAAACAAAATACCAAGAGGATTCTGCAAGGATTGCTTCCTCCTCTGTGTCTGCAAGCTGCTGCAACTCTGCATTTATGTGCATTAGAACAATGATTGTGTATAAGTGGACGAAGGGTCTTGGCAGAAAAGCATAACTTTTCAAAGGGAGAACGATCAAAGGAATGTTTCTGAAGAGCACAGAGGAAGAATAAAGTTTCCTTGCTGAAGGTGTTGCTCAGGGTGCTTGTGTGTGTTTGTGCTATAAAGACTGCCAGTCTGAGGTCTGTTGGGTGTTGTCAGGGTTGGGTTTTGGTCACGCCAGAGAACTGGTTTGATGTTGTGTGTTACATAGTAATGGGCCCAGCCGTCAGCCATCACTCACCTGAGAAATGGAAAACCTGCAGCCTCTCAGAGACAGCATGAAGACACTTGCACAATATATTTCCCACACTGGAGACTGTGCACGAAAACCTGTTTTTGCAGTTTTGGAAAGGTTTTCTCAAATTGATATTATCATTTCTATTTTTGAGTTCAAAGTCTTTTACATATTTAAATTCTGTCAAGGTGAGGGAATAGTTACTTCTGAGCCAAGATCAAACTGACTCAGATTTAATACAGATCACTGACTTGAGCTTTTTGTCTGAACTTTTAAGACTTAATTCAACACAAAGTTTTAACCTCAATTAACACGCCTTTGTGGCATTGTAAGGTGGGTCCAATAGGCAGTCAAACCAAAACCATTGCTGAGTATTTCCAGCCTTAAACTGCAGTATACCAGCAAGGATTTAATGTAAAACAAACCCAATGAGCCAATTCTGTGTAAATTACATTTGCAACATTTTATCAGTTATTTAATAACATAGTCAAGCCAGAATCTCATTTTGTCATTGTCAATAAGGATGCCTAAAATAAAATTCCTTGATGAAACAAACATCTTTTGCTAATTCTTCTTCCTCAGAATGAAATTCCAGCGCAAGGTTTCAGCTTCGCCATCTCCAATACTGCAACTTGTCATTGGGGAGTTTAGAGACATTAGGTATTGTTGGCTTACAGCTGCAGTTATGCTCAACATGTTGATATAGAGCCCCCCTGCCCTGCATGTTTTATAGGCAACCCTACCTTAACACACCTGAATGAAATACAGGGCTCATTAGCAGGTTGCAAAGAACTTGATAAGGAAGTTCAATAATCTGACTCAGGTGCTTTGGAGGAGGATCATGTCTAAAACAAACAGGGCAGGGGGGCCTGAGGACCGGAAATTAGAAACACTGATGTAGAGACAGATGCAGGATCACATTTGTATATTTAAAACTCCATGTGCAAATTCAAAGATTAACTTGAAATAAGTTAACAATGATTAAAGATCATGAAATATCGGTCCTGACATCTTGCTGGTTGAGGATGTTTGCATGTTGCAAGGGAGTGCTGAAATAAGCAGCTAGAATAAGCAAGAGAATAAGGCAGTAAATGCAAGGCTTAGAAATGAGCCACAGCTCTCAGGCTGAAACTTAACAAGCTGTAGGCAAGCGGTGTGTTTCTGATGTGGTGAAAATGCCAAAACATCAACACATTACAAATCTAATACTTCCACTTGTATGTGATCAAGGATAATGTAGCAGTTACTCACTCTCCAATTCAAGCTTGTACAGCTGAGTCGTCCAAATGTTATACTGTAAATAGGGCATAGCGTCAACAGGGCCGGCAGTGTTATCTGCTGGTAGATGGAGATGTGTTTCATGGCTGATTTGCATCAATACATCCCCACAAACTGAATGAATAGATTAACATTCCGGTTTTTCTTATCATGGCAAACCTTTTGAAAACATGGCTTTGAGGAGCATAGGTGAGTTTTTCAGGAAGTAGTTACTGCTGGAGTGGAACTTCAAATATGATTTAGTCAGCTGCCACATAACTTTATGTAGACTATTATGTTGCACAGAAAATTAAATCCCTTATATGCAAATTCAGTGTTTAGGTTTCTTACTTTTTATTGCCATGCTTTGGTAACTAACATATGTTTTACTGTCCTCAAGATTCACCCTGAAACTGGGACAGCTGTGCTTTGTTTACTGGGTTTTAGCGCCAAGCGCCAACACACAAATGTAAATGACAGGGTGCAGAATTGCCTAATTTTCTGGCAGCGATCAGAAATGTTATAAACTTAATTACAGCCACAGTAGATAGGGTATGATTAAAATACTTCGGTCACTGACATGTTCTGCTTTCTGTTGTCATACAGTAGTTATTTAGGTCAATAAACTTGCTCTAGTCTCCTTGCAGTGAGCATTGTGATACATGCCTGCTGTCACACTCACCACTCACCCGTCAGGTCACTCTAATCTGGAATGAGAGCGAGACTTTCACATACTGTGTGTGCTGAGAGAAACATGCCAGCGTTTTTGTGTGTCCGAGGGAAATTTGTTCTCAAAGTAACGTGTAACTGGAGACCTCAGACCTGGTGACCGAGACTCTGTGTTCTGTGCAACAGGACACCAACTATACAAACTGTAATGTCTTTCAACTAAACCAATGTATTGTTCTAAGAATACAATTTTTATTGATTATCCTTTTTGAATAGCTAATTGTTCAATATTTATTTACAAAATAATGTCAAAATGTGTTTTTGTTGATTAGATGTAATAAAGTTCTCATGTGTTGCTTTTTTCAGACTACGGTGGTTCATCCACAATGAAATACAGCACCTACAGCCCAAAATTCAGCTCCAAATCATCCTACATGTACACAGGCTCCAGAACGATGGTGAGAACAGCATGTAATGGACATATTGGGAAAATGGTCATGTTGACAAATAATTTCTACTTTAACTTGAATTTCCAGGATGTTGGGGAGAAAAGGTGGGTCAAATTCGGGGGGGGGGGCACACCAAGTGTGGTATTTCACAGGAGGCTGTGATGAGATCAGCTCTGAGTTTTCTAGTCCTCCCACTAGATTCCTCTTTTTTTAGTGGTTATTCAGAAAGACACAAACTTTGTGTTGCAAATGTAGCTGGAAGTGCAAGAGTGCGTTGCATTTTTGACCCCAGAATGCTGTCACTTTGATAAGTAATGGAAATGAATGAAGGAAACAGAAAAGGGAGGATGTTTGTTGATGCGAGTCACATTCCTCTGGTCAAATTTAGAAAGTTGTTTTTCTTTCGGTTAATGACTTGCAACCAGGTCATTGACACATAAAGTTTACTCGATCATACTAAGCATGGTGAATTGTAACTGTTCGTCCTCTTTGTACCCTCAGGGTCCTCGTGTATCCCAGAGGACAGACTTCAGTTGCCGGTCTGCTGGCCCAGACCTGGCCCAATTTCAAAGGATGAGTATCGGGGGTGGAATTGCAGGGGGTGGCAGTGGTGGTTATTACCAAGAAGAGATGCGTATGGGCGGCCATCACGTACCCATCAGGCAACAGAGCCGAATGGAGCACGACGCCATCTCTGTGCACTCTTTGCGAAACCTGCCTGCAGTGAATTCCTGGATAGGAGACACCAGTGATGCTGGCAGTTTGGTCTCTGACCGGGATGCCACCTATACTCACCAGTATGCTCAGAGTGCAGTCAACGGCTTCAGTGGCCAGATAAGACAAGGAGGTAGCACCATGACTTATCCGGCACCCATGCAGCGATCCCTAAGTGGCACTCTCTGCCGTGGTGGCGGGATGGCAGGCGGAGGGACTGAGATGATCCAGCAACAGCACTCATTTAAAGGCCCAGCCCACCGTACAATCAACAGAATCACAAATCGAAACAGGATGAGCGTTGGATCAGTGTCTGGGAACCAGGCGTCCTCAAGTGCAAGCTCCTTTGGTGGAGGAGGAGACAGAGTGGACAGAGGGTTCATGGTATCCACAATATCCTCTGGTTCCCAGGGGAACCTGATGATGCAGCGTCAGGGCAACTTATCCCGTGCTGCCTCAATTAAAAGCATTCACAGTGTGGGCAAAGGCATGGATGTCTTCGGGCAGATGGGAATGGGCGTCAGCATGAGCAATCTCAGCGGGTGAGGAACTTTCAGATGTATTAACTATTTATTTACTTATGAATGGTGTTTTCATCTAAAACACTGGAAATATTGTGTTTTCTTTGCTGTGACAGATCTTACATTGAAAGCAGTAACTGCTAAAAAAATCTTTGTTCACATTTGGTTTGTTAGATTTCATCCTCCTTAAGAGATTTTAAGCAGGTTTAAACAACTCAACAAAAGATAACCCTGTTAACAACTATTTCTTATGTCACTGATATACAGTAGCATAATCCTGTTTTTATCCTATAAAAATCTGCTACACTTTATGGTACCATGCTCTCTAATAATGCACTGAACTGTACTGAAGTTGCATCCCCAAGTTGTCTGAGGTATACTAAATGTGTATTCATCTATATCTGAAAGTAATCCATTGCATTCAGATGTTTTTGAAAGGCAGTGAGTATTAAGGCTGTTAAGACAGGCTAATAGATTCTTTTTAAAGATGTTACAAAAGTCCTTACTCATTAACAGTAAATTGTCTTTTCTTCAGGTGACTAATTTAGTTTGAATGTCAGTTTACTACTGTTCCTGAAATTTATGAATCAATGCGATGGTGTTGCAATATGCATGGGTCAAAAGGTTTCATTGGGACGGGTTTATGTTTCCCAATAGCTGTGAATTGGGAGGTGGCTGCATAGTGGTGGAACTCGTTTAGGTTTGGGGTGGGGCAACTCAGTTTCAGGCCTAACATTTCACACATCCCACAACTTGTGGTTAAGTGCCTGGGTGTGCAGAACACTGTGTGATTTGGAAGAAATTCAGCAGGCTGAATTTTTCACAAAGTGACAAATCATCTGTGAATAATTGCTGCGGCTGCTGTTTCCCAAAAGAAGTATTTTGTGTCACTAAAAATGACAGCGGTGGTATTAAGACAGTAAAAATGTTTTAGATTCTTTGGATTAAATTTTTCTCTTTTTTTTTTTTTTTTTTTTAATCCTATCGGCAGGTTTGCCTCGTTGGACATGCCCACCGCAGTACAACACCTGAGAAATCCTGACTATGAGCTGCAGGTCCTTGGTGCTGCATTCATTCAGCATCAGTGTTACAATGAAAATGAGGCTAAAAATGAGGTACTTTCACAGATTAAACTTGTGGTTGGAATTCCTCAGGCTTCTTCCTTTCTGCATTCCTTTAGAGAGAAGTGCAGCCATGAAAATGGCTCTCCTTCAAAAAGAGGGACAGCCATTGATTTATGTTTCTCCATTTGTGCTGGCATTAAAGAAACCATAAACTGTAATGCTTTCATGGTTTTCCTTTCCCTTCAGTGTGGGATATATTTTTCATCTTCATGCAAAGGCCTCCAGTACATTAAGTTATGTGAGAGTTATTGTCTCCCACACAGATCCTGCCCCTAAACTGCTTGATATGCTTAATTTCTTTGGCAATGCTTTATTTTTCTTCACTTGAGTTCATCATTATGTCACATGATAAGCTGACCAATCAGAAGCAGACAAGAAATGAGCCCGACGAGAAGTGTTGCAACAATGCAAACCATGCGATGAAATAAATAAATAAGAAAATATAGCATGATATATAGTAATCTTTAACTATCTACAGCTGCTACAGCTGTGCCTGTTCTGTTGTGTTCCAGATGTGGCAGTACTCTGCATGTGTGTTGAAAAACGATCAACTGGTGTGATAAAAAACAGTTATTAGTTTTTCTAAGTTGTCTACAGCTGTTGTGAACTATTTTAAAAGATTTTCTTGAAGAGATAAAGGCAGTTTTTTTGTTTTGTTTTTTTGCTATGTAAGCATGCTCATTTTCTGTTCGATGAGATTAGACGAGTATAACTTTTATTTGAGTAGTAAATATTAAGCTATGACTCCATAAAGACAGGAAACATTAAACCAACCTATGTCTGTCTGAAGAAACAAAGTCTTCTGAATATCTCAAATGTTTGAATATGATTAGGATTTTAAATTTTGTGTAATAAATATATTTTCCTCACTATAAACTATTCCTTTAAGCTGTTGGTATGAGACATTCCTGTTGGTGAGGCGTGACAAATAATTTTTACTCCGCCTTCATCCCACATTCCTACAGTTGTTATACACCACTGGAAACGAAGGTTCTTGAGATCTGAATGATGTAATCAATTTCAGGCTACAGTCAAAACTGTCAATTCAGTAAACACTTGTTTCTGACCAGTCACAAGTGGATTTTATTTTTTAAGGAATACTTTACTCCAGCAGCAGATGATATTTCAAGAAAAAGCATCCTGTTACATTAGCAAGGATCCAATAAAAGTAGTCCAGTAAAACAACAAGTCCTTCACAGCAGATGCAGATGTAAGATGTGTTTATATAAGAAATACATACAGATGATATGTGCACTGTACAGCAGTTGTATAAAACTTTCAACAAAGATTTAATGAATGAAAGCTAATTTTTCTGAAAAAGATTAAAATAATCTTTATTCTTTAGGTACGCAATCTGAATGGCATCGGTGATCTGGTGAAACTGTTCAACAGCGAAAACCAGGAAGTGCAGCGCTATGTAACTGGTGCCACACGCAACCTTATTTATGAGAACATGGAAAACAAGATCGCCCTGATTGAAGAGGGTGGTATCCCAGAGCTGGTCAAGGCACTCAACGAGAATGATGACGAGCTCCGCAAAAACATCACAGGTACGAGAATATCAGCATTATCGTTACAGCTAGAAGGACATTTAAAGAGACATCCACTGAGGTCCATGCCGAACAGTTCAGTCTTACAGAAAGTAAGACATATCTACTCAAGAATTGAATGACCTCTTTCCCATTCATTTTTATGAAGTTGCAACGTTGCACACACGTCTGCATCAGTTTCTAGCTTAGTTTTAGAATAAGAAAAGCAGAGCAAACATAATCCTCTGGTTATAGAGTTTCATCACCGTTACAAACAACTGCAATTGTGTTTTCTGGATGAAACATCTCGCCAATGTCCTTGACATTCTTTGAGTGAACAGTAGCCTTTGAAATTGATATCACAACGATAAAAAGGAGAGGACTGGAGGTTTGCAAGACATCAAGTCTGAGTGCACAGACAGCAGGAGCTGTTGTAATTTTTTTAGGGTGTGTGTGAATATAGGGGAGTGTGTAAGAGCTGTCTGGGCCTGTAATCTAGGATTATATAACTGCTTCTGCCTTTTATGAGAGGACACCTTGTCACTTTTTCCTTCAAGCAGTTACACCTTGATTTTGTGAGTTTAGCCTAAATCTTTGGAAAAGTGTTAGATTAGAAGAACAAACATGCAAGATTTCCAGCTCATAAAGGATTATTTCATTCTCAAGACAATAGCAGAATACTTCATTAAGTAAAATAAGTTGGTTCTATGTACCTTTTTTTTTAACTTAATTTAACTTAACTGAGAAGATAGATGAATTTAAATGACACTTTAAATGACTAGAAAAAGCTTGCAGCATAAGGCATGGCTCAGCTAATTCATAGCCTGTTAATGAACAGGCACAAACAATAGCTTTATTTTCTGTTTTGTGCAGGTATTTTGTGGAATCTGTCATCCAAAGACAACCTGAAGGAGAAACTGGCCAAGGAGACACTTTCTGACCTCACGGAGAAGATTCTTGTCCCAGTGGCAGCCAATGAGAAGGAAAATGCAGAAAAGATCACAGAATATGGCGACATCACAGAGTCTCCTTCTCAGGCAGAAATCTTCTGCAACACCACAGGATGTCTCAGGTGCAAATCATATATCAAATCTTGCTTCTCTAGACTATCTGACTTATGCATGAGCCAGACTTAAAAAGTATCAAGACAGATCAACAAATATTTTGTGAAATGGATGGATGGAAAGTAAACTAACAATGAACCCATCATTCTGCTTTTTCTTCTTAGATGATATCAATAAATATATAATCTATTTACTTTTATGAAACTGAGGCAGCTGGGGCACTGATAGTCACAAAGATATCTTTCATTTTATTAAAGGTGGCTAATTAATTTACTTTATTTTAATTTAATTTAATATGATTTTATTTTATTCAGAGTATTCCGTTCATGTCTAGAATATAACAGAAATAAATTAAATTGTTGTATTAGTGTTTATCAAAATACAAAACATTTTGCATAACACTGGATTAAAAGAAAACATTCAACAACAGATAATTATACTGTATTTTATAACTGTATATAGTTTTTAAAATGCAATCAATATTCCAAATGTAATGTATACATTTGTATAAATAAATAATCCAGAGATTTTGAGACAGTAGTTTAAAATAAAGCTCTAATATAGCTTTTTAGATGGACATAAATCTGCCGTCAACATGTAAAAATGAATCGTTGAACAACCAGGATCTGTTTCATCATTTCATCCACTGATATATTGTGTTCTTTGAATACAGATGATGAGGAAATATAAGGTTTTTTCCACATCAGAGCAACCTCAAAGCATTTCCAAAAGATTGATAAAAGCACAAGGAAGTGCTTGGCAGACAGTTTTGTGAGGGGTTGCAAATGCTCTGCTGATGGTTTCTGATGAATCAACTAAAAATTTTGATCTTGATTTAATTAGGAGAGGTCAATGTCTGGTACTTTTTCCACAAGTATATCCTTAGCATCGTATTTTGGAGTGTCTTACTGTGACAGGGCTCCTTAAATTTATAAAATACTTTTCTTTTCAGTTTCTTTTAAGTTTTTTTCTCTCCCACAACTGCATGAACCTCTTCCTGTGTAACGCACAAGCCAATGTACTATCTAATGGCCACTGGAAGTTTTACCACACTCGCTAAGTTTTTATTGTTGGATAAACCAATTTTCAGGTATGCTTAGCCATCTGACAGGCAGATTGGGACCATCTCTTTGACTGCTATCTGGCTAATGTCAGGGAGGAATTTGACCTGATAGCCCTCTGAACTTTCCCTTGCCCTGTGTGTGTGCAGGAATCTGAGCTCAGTGAGTGATAAGACCCGCCATCAAATGCGAGAAACTTTAGGATTGGTGCCATCTTTGGTGGACTACATCAAGGCCTCTCTTGATAAGAACAAAGGAGAAGTCAAGGTGGGTTTATATTGTTCTTCTTGTTAAACCGAGTCTCGCTCTGTTTGTGTTCTTACTTGTGTGTGATTACGTTTCAGGAGGTGGAAAATGCGGTATGTGTTTTGAGGAATCTTTCGTACCAACTCTACAATGAACTTCCTCCATCCATTGCAACACGTCTGGAAGGACCAACCAGAGATCAGTCCACGGGCAACGGTGACACTATTGGCTGCTTTACACCTCAGAGTAAAAAAGCTAAAAAGGTCACTCATCAGCAGGTTTTGTGTTTTTAAGGCCTAGACATGTATGTAAACATTGACGCCATGTACTTTCTTTTGATTGGTAGAAAAAGAATCAGACCGGCTTCACGTTTAGTGAGGTTACAAAGGATCCCAAAGGTATGGAGTGGCTGTGGCACCCACAGATCCTGGGGGTGTACCATCGTGTGCTTAAGTCTTGTGAGATTAATGCCACCACCCGCGAGGCAGCTTCTGGAGCTCTGCAGAACATTACAGCTGGAGACAAGAGAGTGAGTGGCATACTGCATTAATAGAACTTGATTGAAAAAAAAAACTGTTCGTATCATACTTTAAATCTATGTTTAACTTGCAGTGGGCTTCAGTGCTGGCAAGCTGGGCTCTGGACCAGGAGCGAATGCTGCCAACCTTGCTTGAACTCATGAACACAAAAAGAGATGTGGAGCTGCGCTCTCTCACAGGATTCATGAGGAATCTATCCCGTCATGCCACAAATAAGGATGACATGGGTCAGTAGCTAATTATCTGGAGGTTGTATTAGGCATCAGTGGTTATCAATATAGCTCAAAAGGTTATTGACAGATATTGATAATTTTTTTTTAGGAAATCTCTGAAATGGAATAAGTTACAACATATCACTTCTTGAATTCAGGAATATAATAAAACTTTCTTTTCTATGGGGATAAAGGGACAATTTTGCCATTAGAGCTTGTAACTCAAAATTAATGTGCACAATCATTGCCAAAAAAGAACCTTAAAAAAAATAAAAGTAATGGTTTGGTAGAGGTTTGCACTCTATGCTTCTAGTTGCTAATGTATTTTTTTTTTTTTTTTTTTTAACTGTTTGTAAGATGACATTCTTTCTAGTGATTACCTGAGATGGGATTTCCTTAAGTGGTTTTTGTTTGATTCCATTTTTTTCCATGCCAAATCTGACCCCTCATATTTGGTCAAAATTTCAAGCAAATTTTAAGTTTCAAATTTTCAAAATCTGAGTTGTAGTGAAACTTAATGTACTCAAAAATTTAAAACTGTAATTTGGAGAAATTAATGAAGTAACGGATGACCAGTCACACCTAAATTCCATTAAATGACTCATACAGAACATGTAGTTATAAGACTAAAAATTACGAGCAAATTCCATCTGGGAAAATAAATATTCGATTAAAAATGTATTTATTTCTACTCTTTCTGGTTTGTTCAGCCACAAAGTGTATAAGTAACTTAGTGGAAAAGTTGCCAGAAAATGGCCAAGAGAAGGAGCCCTCCAGCGAAGTGATCGTCAACATCTGCGGTATTCTCAATAACCTGGTGACCGGCAGCAGCATGGCTGCCAGAGACATCACCTTCTTCAATGGCCTGCAGAAGCTAATGGGCATCAAGAACACACATGACAGCAGGTGTGTAATGTGACAACTGATCAAACATACTACTCTAGTTAAATGTGTCATGAGAAAGTTCTGGTGTTTGCACAAAATATTGCAATCTGCCATTTATGGCAACTTTTAACCGTAAATTATATGTTTATTTTTTTATTTTATTTTAAATTTTTTTTAGCCCTGGAAGGATTAAAGCAGCCAAAGCAGCAGCCACAGTCCTCACCAACATGTTCCATTACAAGAAACTGCACAAAGAGTACAAGAAGGTAAGAGACAGTGCATTAGTGATGCATTCCTTCTCTGGGTTGACCGGCAGTAGAATCTGGGTGAAATCTATCAGTGCAAACAGGTCGGATGATGAATAACTTAAGTGTCCAAAACAAAGTCTTGGAAAGTCTGGCACTGGTTTGTCTGTCTGTCTTCATGAAATTTTTACCTTTAAAAGATACTTTACCATGCAGAGATAGGAATTCATGGGGCTTCTAACTAAAAAATAATGCGCAAAAACATTTTGCTGGAGGTCTGGGCTCTGAGTGTTCATAATGAATCTATGATGTTTACACTGTTGTCCTTCTGCAACATTTTACCTACTTGCATGACTGTGGTTGTATCCCTGCTTGTCAGTTGCAAAAAGAAACCTTTAATCACTTTGACACAGATGACTAACCGATTGAATTTTGTTGCAGCCATTTTCTAGTAATTGGTTGTGATATTTTTGTATACTTGTATGATTAATTTCCTTTTATATTAATATAATTGTATATGTCATTCTTATTTTTTAAAATATTTTTTCCATGTTATTACTCTCAGTTCAGAACAAGAGACATGAAAATGTCTAAATCCAGACTCTCATATACTAAAATGAATAACCAAAAAGCACAAAGTCTGTTTCCTTGCCAGAGCGGCCCACCCTAATTCTTAGATCTACTTGTATGTGTGTGAGACAGGTGACTGTTAGATGAATGGCACATGTTCAAAACTCAAGTATGTCTTAGGTGATCATGTTGCTGTTCTTTCAACACAGACACTCTCACACACACACACACACACACACACACACACACACACGCGCGCGCAGAGGCAGTCAGGTCTATGTCCTGGGCTGGACTAGATGAGACTGCCTTTTATAGCTGCCACTCCCCAAGGTGTGGTGTAGCCTGTTAACTAACAAGTCCAAACAAACCAAAGGGGAAAAAAAAGCATCTCTATTTGTCATAGATACAGTTTTTCAACCTTCATTCTAGTTTTGTCTGGTATTTTGTGGGCACATAAATACAATATCTCAGTGATTAGCTTTTTCTTTTTTATTTTGAGTCCAAAGTCGTTCCAGGTTGAGTAACAAGAATATTGTCATTGATACTAGCATAGTAAATATATTTATATTTTTAAAAAAAAATTGTTTATGTTCATATAGTGTCATTAACACTCGCTTTTTGTGTCTTTATGTTACAGAAAGGATACGAAAGAGCACATTTTGCAGACACCTCAGTCTAAAGGCTCAGTCCTTATCTAAACAACTCTGTGATGAGATCACACTTGTGATCTAAGATCTGACCAATGGATGCAATGGAATTTGTTTTACAACATGATGGACATCGCTGCAGTCCAAGAACTGTGGATCTACTAAGACTATGAATAGACTGATATGAATGTGTGCGCCTCAGCCTTTTTCTATGGACAGTGTGTGCTTCGTGTATAATCAGGGATTGCTTTCATGCCAGAGCAGCATGTTTATAGCAGTTTCTAAACTGCCTACAGACAACATCAAGGACACTTGCCTCCTTGCAAGCTCAAGAGCAACACATCTGATAGCAGTGCTTTTTTGTAAATAAAGATTCAGATTCCACAAAGAAATTCGTTTGAATATAAGGCATCATAATTTGTACTTTTCTGTTTAGAAATATATGTGACTAACTCGTTTTAATGTAAACCAGAGATTTATAGAAATATGGATGTAAATATATTTGCTCTAGAAGATAATCTCTCAAAGTTTGACTTCTCCATTTACTTTTAGACATGTAAAAACCAGTCCAGCCATTTAAAATATGATTGATCTATTTGGGGGAGTGTGAGTAATGGTGAAACATTGGTGAAAGTAGTTTTTTTTACTTTGTAGCATAACAAGTGAAAATCTTTGCTTTGCATGTGTGCTACTATTGTGAATGAGAATTACTTACGAGTTTGACAAAGATCTATTTGTATAAAAGTTTAGTTTGTTTTGCAAAATGAACATAACATGTTAAAACTGTAAGCATTACTAACCAGTGTGGGTTTTGCAAGGATGCTTATTTTATTGCTTTTAATGTTGCATACAAACAGATGTACTATGCGATTTAACAAATAAAGATACATACTTGGAAATGAAATCATGACATTGGTTCTCGTCATCTGTCTGTGCTGTCATAGCAGACTTGACGCTAACGTGCTGAAATGTCAGCCACACCCTGTTTACACATTTGCTCCTGCTCAGACAGGAACAATACCAGATGTTCCCTGCTGCACCCTTATTGAGTCCCTCGGGTCATCACAGGTAATCATTACTCCATGAGGACAGGCTGTCAGTCTTGAAGGGAAACAGCTCAGTGTTAAATAAGTACATTGTATTGTTGATTGTTGCATCTCTGCCAGCTATCATTAGCTATGACATGAAGACAAATTACTTGCATTTTTAAAAAATCCTTTTGTTGTATATTCTTCACAAGTTATCATTTTGCATGAACTGATAACCTCTCCGGGGTGAACTGTCTAATAGCAGCTGGGAAAAGCTTTAATGATCCAGACTGCTGTTCATTTCTGACTAGATATGTTGCATAGCTACAAAATTCAACCACTCTCAAAAATCTAGATAATTACAAATGGCACATTGATTTCAGTAACCGTATACAAATAAATACAAATAAAAAGAAGTGGCAGTGGTGGTTATAATTTCACACAGGTGGTGATCAGATGTCTTCTTTAGTGACCAGGCAGTAGAAGTCTGATCGTGCTTCATAGTTGCGTGAGCCCAGATCTGACACGTCAATGTCAGTGGGTTTTGGCTCTGCAGCTGAAAACGATGCAGCAGGAAGAACTGGAGCCTTACAGGCCAGAGCCTTGTAAACAGGCAGGCGAAGTCCTGTAAATAGAAAGAAATAGGTGCACGAGTGAAAATCAAAACCTTTTCTCATGTTTAGAGCGTCCTTGCTGATGAAATGTTCTGGTTTGGATCACATACGTTTTTTCTCCCTCTCAACTGATAATGTACACAGTGTAGCCATGACTTTATAACTACATAGCTATTACTGAGGCTGCTAAAACTGACCTGACAAGTCAGTGATGTGGATGAGGAACATCTGTAAAGTGTCCAGAGTTGTCTGGTACTGGGCCATTAGAAAAATGTTCTTAAGTGGGGGTGGGTGTGATGCAGCTGGACCACTGAGGTGTGCCCTGGCTGCCGCTTGGTGGTGGGCTGGGGGTCCTGGCTTTCCGTTGGCGTGGACTATGTTCTCTGTCTGTAGGGGTGGGGGATTGCATTTGTGCTCTTTGGGCCATAGAGCCCATGCTCTGTCTGCCCTGGGCGGCCGGCGCCTGGTGGGGCCGGCCTTTGCTGGTCTGGGCCCAGTGGGGCCTGTTCCCCCTGACTGCAAGGGACTCTGGCTGGAGCAGCTGCTGGCTGCCTGGGTCTCAGACCCTCCTGGCCTGCCTCTTGCCTTTGTGTGGATGGGATCAGATTGACACGATTGCTTTTCTCCGAACGCGTTACACTCCGTATTTTCTGCAAGTGAGACAGTCACTGAGTCATCCTGCAGGTTTATTCACTAACAGCAGGTAGTTTTCTGTCTGTCTTTCTGGTTTGGTAGTTTCTGGTGCTCCTGGCAGTTGTTGGTTTTGTTCTGCTGCAGTGGGACCATGAATCTGTGGTTGACTTGTAAGTGTATTTGTGTGTGTATTTGTATGTACATGCGTATATCTGTGTGTGTATGTGTATATAAGTGGACGTATATGCATATGTATGTATGCTTTTGTGCTCTCGCTATGGGGTGTTTCCTCTTTTTTCTCTTCCTTTTCTGTTATTTTTCTATCTTTTTCTATTCTCTTTGGTCTGGTCCAGCAGTACTATACAAACTCTGTAATACAGACAATTATGCAAAGTAAATAGAAAAATAAATTAAGAATACAGGAAATCAAGGGGATCATTATATCAAAGTAAATTTGCTCAGTCAAACACAGCATCCAGACCATCATTCTGCCTGCTTAAATGCTGAGCAAGACCAAAAAAAAGCTCTTAAAGTGCAATGAATTCTTTGGTGGGTTGTTTTAGATTTGCTTCCCATAGAGGCCATCTGAGATTTGGGTTCTAGAGAGTCCAGGACAATTGCCGTTTTCATCAAGAATAGCTGATGAGGTTCCTTACTGAGTTGATAGGATAATAAATGTTTGATAATGATTAATAAATGTTTCTGCGGCTGGGAGCAAACCAAAAGCCCTTCTACAACCCACCACCACTAAAGCAGTATGTACACACTTTTTTTTTCTCCAAATAAGTCAAAGAAGATTAACAGTTTCAGTTTCAGTTTAGCCAAATAATTATTTTAACATTGTTACATCTTTGCCATACAGCTTCACTAACAATTACAAAAGAAGATGCCAAAGTATAGATGAGCAAACTCATTATATTCAAGAAATGCTGGTAAATGTAATTATGTTGATGCACTTTAGTCAGTGTTTGTTGATTCAAGCTAGTAAATGCCACTGCATGTTAAACTGTATTTTGACAAAACTTGCATACAAGTGCGATTGTTTCATATTTTCATTCTCATAAGATACAAGAGCAAAAATAATTGTCTGGTTTACATCCAACAGAGAAGTAGCAGAAAAATCGACTTCACTGACAGATTTTTTTTTTCTGAGAATGGGTGGTGGTCCAACTTAAGATTCCATTTAATTTTGGAAGTAATCTTTTACCACTGTAAAATAGAGAAATAGTGCAAAAATAAAGATTTATTTTTTACTTGACATTATTAATATGCAATGAAATTATACTTGCATATCTAAATGGTACAGAAAATATTTGAGAAGTCGCTTGTACCTCCCAGATAGATTATAATAATATTACGGTGAATCCAGTATCATGTTGAGCTAACATAGTTAACATAGTGTCCATCAAAATATGAGGATAAGCTGGTTATAATTTAAATTTATTTAAAAACTAGTTAAACGTCTGAAACGCAGAGTCGGCCATCAACATAAAAAAAAAAACAACTTCACTAAATATTGTGTGGAAAGAACTGCTGCTGGGCCTATAGCATATTTCCAAGGAAAAGAAGAACAGGAACAAGGTTGCTATACTGTTAATCACTGGACTATTGTGAATATCATTGTTATTTTAAATGCTAAAAGTATGTTTTGATCATCAATAAATCAGGCAGTGAATATAAAATGGAAGTAGGACTATAACAGAGTGGAAATGAGCTTTTTAGGGGGAGGTCTGTGCTCTCTAAGTGATTTTTAGTAAAGATTGTTTCATATGTGTATTTTGAATTTGAACGTGCAAACAAATTCATTTAATTTTATATTCAAAGTTTATGCATTAATGTCAAGAATAAACCTTATATGAGTATGCAGGGACTGTTTGTCCACTAACCAAGATCTCCAGCAGGATCAGCATCAGAGCGGCAGTCCAGATAGTCCGAATCAGTGGTCAGCATTGGGTCTTTGTCATCCTGGAGCATAATCTGAGGGTCACCTGCAGACTCTGTGCGGAAGACAAGTCTGTGAGGCATCGCTAAAGACAGTTCCTTCCAGAAGACTGAGGAGGGAGTCTAAACATAAAAAAACACAAAAATCACTTTCAACACAGAGCATCACACTTTTTGTAACTATAACCTTGTTAAATGCAAAAAGTTTGCTTGTACATATTTAATCATAAAAAGTTGATCTTTTTCAAATACAGGATCTTGGCAGTTCCATATTAAGTGACTAAAACAGCTACTTTGACCAAACAACCCCTCAAAAACCCCTTTGATTTATTTTTGGCTTTACTGTTTTGGCCTGAGGTCCTGTCATTGAGTTCAAGTATGCAGCACCTTAAAAATGGGAACATTGCATACCTTCAGAAACAAGTCAGAATGGTGAAATTTTGAAACCTCAATATTATGACAGTCAGTCAAAGCTGACAAAAGACATGCTCTAATTCAATCTGCGCAACACTACTGAACACTGCAATACAACAACAAAATTTCACTCAATTAATCTTTGCAGACAAGGTACAGAGTTACTATTGAAATAACTTACAACAAAAATGCTAAGACCTCAGGTAGTTATACGTTTTAGGGGAAAAAAAGGGGGCCCTTGTCAAAGCTGACAAATCTGATGTCAAATGCCCTCGGGTGTAAAGAACTAGCTTTCCACAATGCTTGGGTTTAGAACATTTTTAACTTGCCTCTATTACAGGGTCAATGAAATTACACATTGTCCTTGCAAAGGAAAGATGTTTAACTGAGTAGCAGTTATTTTTGTGAGAGTTCATCTTGTGTGAAAACTTGAACAAGCAAGCCTCACTGAGGAGCTTACCACAGAGTTGTGCCTCCACATGAGAAGGGTGAGGCGATGTTGATGCTCACTGAGCTGCTGTTTGATCTCAGGACTCATGCGTTTGGACTGACCCTCCAACATGATGAGGATGGGTTGCTGACATAACTCCAACATGTGCAGAAGGCCTTGTCTAAAACCATAGAGCCACAGCCCATTAGAGGCACTCCAGTATTACTGTACAGCAGCAACACTGACATCAGGTGGTACAGTTTAATGATGCATTTGAAATTTTTCTCAGTTTTTTCCTCCTCATCTTGAGCAAATCTGTTAAATCATGTATGTATAAAGATGCTTGAGCTGGCTAACCTAAAGTTGTTGGAGCACCAATCCTGTTCAAGATAAGCATGAGAGAGTAGAACGATGAGACGACGGGAGCGGCTCATGTTCATAAGGAGCTCTGCAGAAGGTTCTGCAGAAGTTATACAAAGACAGACAGATTTCAAATTTAGTAAATAAACATTTTATGTAACCCTGTGGAAACAAAAGTTGTGGCTCAAAAAAAACTATGGGACACAAATTTAAAAATGTAATCTTATAAACATGTCCTACCTGCACCAGGTAGGATGTCGTTGTCATTGAGGTGCACCTTGTACCCACTTTTATTTTCCAGGTGAGGCTTGAGAATAAAGCTGACAAACTTTCTATCATAGTCATTGTTTACATAGGAGATGTAGGCATCATATAATTTCCCATCTGAGGATGCAGAAAGACAAACACATAATCACTGTTAAAATTGCCCTTTTTACACAGGAGTACAATGGTCTCTTTGGAGTCATTGGAAGTCTCACCATTCACTTCATAGTCTCCGTAGGAGTTCCTGTACCAGAGTTTGATGTTCAGGTGACACCTAGTGTACACAACAGCAGCTATGCCCAAGAGAACGATGATGACAATGGCTGCAATAACAGCAGCAGTGTGGCTGGGATTGCCTAAACACATAGATAACAAACAATAACATAAAAAATAAGCACACAAATATAGAACCTAGGGGAAATAAAGTCACATTAATTCTGCAAATAGACTGTTTGTAATCACAAAGAATTCATGGAGATTTGGTTTCAATACGCCCATAAATCAGAAATATACACATTAATCATCTATAAACATATTCACAGCAAGCCAGAATTTTTACACATTTTCCAGGGAGGGTACACGAGAAAACACATGTTTACTCTTGACGTCTTGAGGAATTAAGTGGCCCATTTGTTTAATAACAAAAAGTATTTGCATGAGTGGGTTTGTCCCTTTATCATCAGCAGGGCAATGACCCGGAGAGAAGTGCTGATGAGTGTGTGGAAAAGGGGTCTGCCGCTTAAAAAGAGTGGGGCAGCCTTTGCAGATTGAAAGAGACTTTGACAAAACAAGAGGCATGGATCTTTCACCGCAAAATTGATAATAAAAATAAAAAAAGTTAATAATAAAGCCACAATTTTGTACACCTTTCTTGTACAAAGTATGAAAAACTGCAAAGTGCAACAGTGTCCATCACAGGTCTCTTAAGAACTTGCTTGGATTTGCTGCCCAGAGCAGCTGAAAAAATAATAAAAACAACATCAAATGTTTTAACTTAACTTAAATAAAAGGCTACACATTAACAGTATTTATCATATTGAAATATGTTCTTAATTTATCTGCAAACTCCCTCCAATTAGTTTGTTCCACCTGTTTGGTTAAAAGGGACTTTTGACAATTGAGCCATTGGATCTGACAGCCGGCTAATAATCTGCCCGACCAACTGAGCATATTTCTAGTTTTAAAACCACACCTAGGATCAATCCTGATGCTGTAAAGAACATATAAAAAGACAACTGTACACAGTCTTCTTTGTCCACATATAACCCAGACGCCCTCTCACGCTCATGTATGGAAGTGGTGTTTAAGACAAGATGAAAGACAAAAGTCATCAACTCTCCAAACCTTTCTTACTTGAATTGTCTAAGCTGAAGTCAGAGGAAACATTCCTCACTGTGCAGCTGTAGAGACCAAAATCTTCTGGCACTCTGATGGAGATCTCCAGCAAACTATTAACTATCAATTGGCCAGCAGCAGGAGACCTAAAATGTAGCAGAAAAAAATTATCCTACCTTCAACCAAAAAACAACCCTTGATTAAGGTAAAACTAATGGAAAATCAATATTTCAAAATCTTTTAATGACCATGAGGATGTGTTGTGCGAGTAGAGTGTGTGGTTGGTCAAAGGCTGGCCAGCTTTACTCCAATGCAATGTAGTGTCACATTGTTCCTCTGATGGGTCCCACAGGAGGAGAGCAGTACAGTTCAGTTTCACTGTGGATCCCACATTCCTCCTGAGTTTGGTCAAGCCTTGTTTTGGTTTAAATTCCGGAGCTTTTGAGCACTGAGACTCTGTGCAAAGACATAAGACACTGTTATCTGTGTTCACTGTGAGCAATATAGACAATAGAGCTTCTTGTACTGTAACAACTGATACTGCTACTGGAAAGCATAAAGGCATCTGTACAGGTGTTTCAATTCATCCATCCCCTTCAAAATTTGTCTCACACACATATAGTGAAAATTTGGGGCAGGGATAAGTCATACTGTACTGAGTTACACCAATACCATTTAATGTTTGAGATGACTCTGTTATAGTTACACGTATAGAGAACCATTACCTTTAATAATGAGCCTCACAGTAAATGATGTGCTGTTGCCTTGTTTTGTGCAAGTGTAATTTCCTTGATCTTTCAATTTGAAGCTGGCAAATTCCAGGAAAGTCTTCCCCTCCTGCTTCGGGAGCGACAGACAGTCCTTTTGCCAGGTCAGCTCAGTTTGAGGGGTGCTGTTTGGCTGAAGAGACTCCAGAAGACACTGCAGTCGATATGGAGGCTTTTGCAGTCCAACATATACCACCTGCTCCTTTAACCTGCTTTCATCCACACAAATCTGGCCTACAACAGAGAAAGTGTTATACTGTGTTATTAAGGATACAAAAATATATAATTTTCTCATTTAAATCTGGTAGCTCAACATTGACAATATACTGACAATACTGACCCTATACAAATGCCACTTAATTTCACATCTTTAGCCTTCTTTGATTAATTACTGAATATTACACTAAACATCAGTGTAAGTAATGTGTAATGTACAAGTAGGATCCCATCTGATCCATCTGTACAAAATTACTGTATTTATTCAATATGACTGGTTCTTCTTCCTTTAGAGAAACCACTTTGCATACACTCCCAGGAGCTATAAGACTGTGTGTGTCTTCATCAGAGCTCTCATCTAAAACTGTGTTTGATGGTGCTTAAAGATGTTTACTCTATCACCCTCCCAACAAATGGGCGTTTTGCTGACTTTATATGGAAAATCATTCTAATGACTTCTGTATGAAAGTATCAGTCAAGGGTTTGGACGCCTATACTTATAAAAACCTGACTGGTAGGTGTGTCCAAACCTTTGACTGGTGCTGTACATATAACGCATACTGTATGCAAATTATTTAACCTCAGAAGCATCCGGGTCCAAAGTCCGGATCTGATTCTGTTGCCAGGCTACATCATGTGACAACTGTGACAATTGCGTTACACAGCACACTCTGACCCCACGCGCACTGACCTGGTATTTCTAACAATCGCTATAAAAAAAAATCGGACATTTTTTATTTTTTTTAATATAAACAAATACGAATGCAATGATAGCTCTTAGCAGATAACAATTGTATTTTTAAAAGTTCCCAACCATTTTAAAGTTTCATTTTGTTCATCCTTACCGACTGCAGTGAAAATGTTGTTCCATAACCCGAAGCTCAAAAATATGAAGACAACTAAAATCACAGCCATGAGCCAAAGTTTTCCCTTTTCGTCCTTTCTGGGGTTGGAAGTCAAGTAGCCTCAAGACCTTTTGTGAACCTGCATCGCAACAAAATAAACGAACTTGTATGTAATAGTTCGGTTTTCTCGCAAAGTTGCGGAGGGGACTACAAAGACGTCAGCCGTCGTACTCGTCAATTGCACCTGGCTGGCAGAACCAGAAGCTCTGATGATTGGCTCTTCGTGTTCACGTGATCCTCACACCGGTTTCTACCTGCATATGTCAATGGAAAACTCGCTGAATAACAATTGTGGGAAGTAATTGAAGTATACCAACTGTTTTCCTGATAGATATTTTAACACGAACAGGTTTGTCAGACATGTTTGAACATGGTTGGTGCGTGTTATATAGCTGACATGTTTACTGGGACACAAACAGTAAATATTTTGTCCATGTTACTATTTTCACCTGTCCCTTTACTCTGACCAATCAAAATAGCTGCTACAGAAAGTTCTATTTTTTGAAAGCAGAAAACCAGAAAAAAAAAAGTTTAATCAGTTTAATCTTCAAAAATTATGAAATCATACAACATAATTTTTTGTAAAAATTTTTATATAATATTTTCTTAAAGGACTTAACATTATTATAAATAAGTTAATGAACAAATAAAACCCCTACAGACTGGTGTTCATTATGTGTAACTGGTATTAACACACACACACACACAAAAAATTAACTTGTTTTTTGTTTTTTAATTGTTTTGTTTTTTCTTCCAAGGTTCGCATTTAGGCATAACATGCTTAAAAAGTTTTATTTTGTGGCCACTACTTTAGCATTTACTTTTATGTTATAATACTTTACATTTCAGAACATTTTGAAACATATATGTTCAACAGCATTCTACATCATAAGAAACACTACTAAATTTGGTCACCATTGATTTAAGATACTTGATGTTTTAGTATCTTATGAGGAAGTGACAGTGTAAACCAATTAGAAAGGAATTATTTCTGGATAAGAAATGTTCAATCACCCTTAAAGAGATGTGTGGCTTTAATGTAATAACAAAAATAACTTCAGTGACAGCAGCCACTTAAAATATAAATAAGTACTACTTAATTTAGGCAAAAATAAATATACATAGCCACTTGCTAACTTATAGCTTCAAAAGTTCAACTAAGCCATATCTGAACATATTATGAATAAAGAAAATATTTTTCAGATTTTTTAAAAGTTTTATTAATTAATACAAAATATAAAGGAAAACATTCTGATTTACAAAACACACCATCAGAGCCTGTCTGTAATAGGGCAAAAAAGCATCACGACCCCTGCTTTGTTTTACAATGTAAGGCAATATCATTAAACAACCAGCAATATATTTTTAATAGCAATATACTTTATTTACTTTAGGCTCTCTTTAAAACACACAAATGGCTCACAAATACAGTTCCAACACTAAGCTTTCTGTGCATTCTCAGTAATAGAAGGGCAATACAACCATTAAAGGTGTGATCAGTAATATCAGTTAGTCTACTGCAGACACACACACACACACACACACACACACAAACACACACACACACACACACACACACACACGCAGGAAAAAAAACTGTCTTCAAAGTCCACTTAATAGATGTAAAAAAATTGCCAGCACATCTGACAGCAAACAGAGCCATGACCTTCCATCTGAACTCTTCAGCAAGATAATTATCGGTCTTCAGCCTTAAAGAGAAGAAGGTTGTCCCAACACTTAGATAGTGTGAACACTAAATCCACAAGGCAACACTGGGTTTAATATCTCCGGTGTAAAATATCTCCCATTTGAACGTGTGAACGCTATCACTCTTGAAAAGACCTGAAGGAAAAAAAAAACCCCAAAGATTTGTATTTATGCATTGCCATGCTGATGGTTAGGATTAATTTACACATTTCATACTGAAATACTACTGAATTTGTCTAGACTGTAGAGTTTGTATACAATATTCCTCCAGACATCAAAATTAACAATGGAGGAAAAATATGCAGTAGATATATTAATTAACAGATCCTTTTTACATCTGATTTTTTTACATCTGCAATGCAGTGTAATGAGTAATTATTTTTATTATCGTCCATCTGTGCTTAAACTGCTCCGGTCCTGCAGAATTGGTGAATAGAGTCAATGAATTACATTTATTTAATCATTATAAACAGCTTTTTATTTAAATGAAGGCCATCAAACTTTTTTTTTCTGATAACAAATCCATTTTCAAATCAAATCAGACAGACTTGTGTCTGACTGGAGTGCACTCAGAGGCTTCTAATGTTTGTTGATTGAAAGACTGTTGCAGGGTAACATTCATGCCCACAACAATGGCCTTTGACAGTCCCTTTCATAATGACTGTTGATTAATTATCCGTACTTTCATACTTAGAATTTCTATTGCAACAATATAATTTGTTTTTAGGAAATGTAAAACCCTTGCAGTTACTACTATGATTTATTCAAGATCAGTTGATAATAAGCATTACTCTGTCTTTGATATTGGTGAAAACAGCACATATTAACTTGTTAAAATGAAGACCAAATTACATTTTAGCAGCAGGAGTAACTGACATAACTTTCTTCTTATCAACACTAACACAAAGTTTGTCAATGAATTTGGCTGCTTGGAAATTATTTAGAAAGTTTTTAGTCCAAATTATATAAAAAAATTAAGTCAACATGTAATGGAAGCAAATTTCCTTGTGGCAGAAAAGTGATAAAGAACAGGATGGTATCTTAAGTAGATTATGACCCAAATGAGGTCTACATGTTACAGCAAGGTATGATTTGAAACTCCTGGGAAGATATGTTTTTATTTTATAGTATTAAGAAAAAAATTCAAGAGTCACATGATATGCTATTGCTTAATAGTTTGAAAACCAATGAAAAAACTGCTGCTATTTCATTTACTTACTTAAGTTCCTCTTTTAGTCTGCTCAGTTTATCTGTAAGTTTTTCATTCTTGACGTCCATGGGGACGCTTGGTACAAACCAAGCTGCAATGAATTTGCATATGACGACGACATGCTGCAAGCAGAGAAGACAATGCTAAAACTGGACCTCTTTTCTAATGGTGAAAATACAGAATCATTAGATATTAACTCTTTCAAACAAGGCAAAACTGTTGTCAAGGCTTACCTCAAAGAGGATGACAAATGCAAAGCGAGCTGCTAAAATCAGCCAGAACTGTGGAGTAAAACTGTAATCACTACTCCTGTAGTCTTTATAGCTGCAAAGAGAAATGTGGAGAGCATCTATTCTCTTCTTCTGAAACATCAATACAAAGTGGATGGCTGTAGAGAAAAGTTGTCAAAGTCCAGTGAAAGTTGAACCTGTATAGCAACAGGCATTACTACCTTAACAACAATATCCAAGTATAATATTTGGGCAGCACGGTGGGGTAGTGGTTAGCACTGTGGACTCACAGCCAGCTCACTAGTTCGAGCCTCGCCTGGGGGGGAGGTTTGAACAGTGGCCTATCTGTGTAGAATTTGCATGTTCTCCCCATGTAAGCGTGGGTTCTCACCGGGCACTCTCGCTTCCTCCCACCCACATGGCATACATGTTAGGTAAATTGCTATGATTAATTGATCTCTCATCACATGTAAGTCGCTTTGTCTGCCAAATGACTGTAGAATAGAATAGTATACATCAGATCCGAACACCTAATAATGCTGGTGGTTCGGTAATTAGTACTTTTGATCGTTTGACTGAACTTTCAACTTGTTGTAACCTCATTGTCAGCATTATGTGAAGTTGTGAATGTTATGAAAGAAGAATATAAAATAAATACAAACCTGCATGAAGTGACATTTAAGCCATCAGAAGTGACCATCTGGCTTGGTAAAAACGTGATTCTGTCATTATCCATTGATGCAATGGACAAAGTGTTGTTGATGTAGCCAGCCATGCAGCTACAGCAGGAGAAGAATCCATTTGAAGTAAATGTTACATTGATAATTGCAAAATGTACACAATTTCCAGATTAATGCAAAATCTTACTCAATAGTTGTTGTGCTGTTAATGGCACAGGGCCCATAGTAATACCGATACACCAGTCGGGGAATGAAGTCTGAGGATACACCAATCACCAGCCCATTTGCAATGACAGCTAAGACACCAATAGCCTCCAAAATGTCTATCCACACACCTGAGATGAAGCAGATGGGGCATCGATGTGAACAACTATGTAATAAGAAGAAAACAAGTGAATTTTTGTCCAGCAGTGACTCACCAATATTGTTGGTTTTCTTGGGAACCATTCTGCGCTCCAGTGTTACCATCTTTATGGCATCCAAGCGGATCTCAATTACATTATTAAATAGAGCCAGAAGAGGAGCAAGTGGAAATGCTGCCACAAATATGGTGGTAAAGCTGTACTGGATCACTAAAAGTGGGAGCATAAAAGAAGAATATCTAGAAAAAGTAATCCTATATTACCATCTGTTGATTTCCTGACCATACAGCACATACCCATCTCTAAAAACTCGCTGAACAAGCTGAAAGAATTGACGTCTTTGAGTTGGTAGTTGTTGTGCCAGTCTCTGAGCTTGCAGTTCTCACATAGGTCAGCTCCATCTTTGGCCTCTGATTCATCTTTCAGATAGCAGTGAGCACATTTCCTCTGTAGCTTTTTGGTTCTTTTTCTTTTCAGAAACCGGCGGAACCAACTGATGCAAAAAGCGAACAGCTCTGATCAGCCAAGACTATCACTGTACATGCAGTAAGTAATTAGTAAACTAAATTGTACTTACGGGCCACTGAACTCAAACACATTGTTGAAAGTCTGCTTTAGTACCATTATAATGGTCATTTGGATGAACAGGTCCGTTAGACATCCACTGGGGTGACACTTTATGAGACAGTGTGAAATATTTTAGATGCATTCAGACACTTCAAGTAAAACAAATATAAGTAAAAATGTCTTCATGTTTGCTTACTTCCTCAAGCCTCCATTTTCCTGCAACTCGCACATATTCACCTGGATGGCCATTTATCCTGTCGACATAGATTAACACAAAACAAACAAACAAAAACATGCCATTACCAGTCAAATCTGCCAGGACAGCTGGTTTGAGAAGTTTATGCAATGAGTCTCAACAAAGTTTTACCTGCCAAGAATAAAGGCCACATAGAAGAGCGAGGAGAAGTAGGTGAAGAACTGGAAGGTGAACATCTTCACCGTGAAACTCTTCTCTGTTGCAGCAAATGATCTTGTTTTCTCTAACAACAAAAGAATTGATTTAGTATGCATGCAATTCACTGTTTGGCCACCAGATGACCCAATTAAATTCTTTGGATAAATATTGTTGTAGGTTTACTTTACATTATTGTCTGTGTTGAAATTCAGTTTTTAAAAAGGGTCAAAATCTAGTGTTAAACTGGTCAGTATTTATAAAATCCAACTGACTTGAACCTTGCAAGGCACTTCATAATTGACCTTTTGGTTCTCAGGAAGCAAAGATGAACTAGGGTTTACTAAACTCTGAACAGATGCTAAATTTTAATTATAGATGCAAGTTGCAGAGACCTGTTTTTAGGCACACTTTAAACATTTACATCTATTATTATTATTTAAACCTTTAAAGCACCACTGGGAAGAAAAGTCCCTTTTTTAAAATATATTGGTGAAGACCAATATAATATGGTGTACAACAGGGTTTTGAGTAAAGTTTCTACCATATAGTGATGCAAAATATCTCAGAAACTATATGTGTCAAATATAAAACCTTTGGCTTTTTAGAGTTAATAGTGTGTGTTTCTCCCATCTTGATGAGATAAAACAACTGTTGTAAAGGATCCGCAATTGAAGATCTCTGAACAATCGAGTACCCAAACAAAATGCTATGCAGCAGCGCCCCGATTAAACAATAGTCTACATCTGTCATGCTTCATGTTTCCGTGGTTTAAATATGACCCAAATACTTCTGCTCATACATGGAGATATACACATACCGCAGTACTATGTCCATGTGTGATAAGGAACTGGTTCTGGGTCAAGAATACTGAAATATCATAAACTACCTGTTGTAAAGATAAATATAAGAGGGCAGGTGATAATCACATGAATGTTGGTAAACTAAGTCTTCATGGTATCAGTTCATTGGAATTTGCGCCTGGAATTAAAATGTAACCTGCTTTTTTCTTTGGTGGATGATTCACTCAGTAACTATAGACTTGCAGAAAATGTGCTCAAATACCTGAAAAGGGTTGATATGCCAAACAGTTGCTGGTCTTGTAATCAGACTGTTTTGAGCCATGTCACGCAATATGCTCCCAAGTCTGTTTCTGTCATAGACAACAGCCTGTGATTGTGTGACACTGTAACTCATTGTTTTTGTTTTTTTTTATCTTCCCTCGATTTTTGTTCCCTGCTTTTTGCCTCTGCCTTGATGATTCCTATTGCTGAAAATTTGAACAGGAAGTGTAATTAAATTTGCAAGCCATAGGGTCCAAGCATCATTACCCCCTCTACCCATTTCATACGCCCATTTAGCTTAACTCAGCTTGGTGTAATGTGTTAAGAACATAACAAATATAAATGCTGTCATATTTGATGTAGATTTTATGTATTCTAATGAAATATGAATAAACCATGTTTCACTGCGAGAATATTTTTATCTGTAGATTGGCATGGTAACACGGTTTGTCTTATTAGACAGATTTTAATTAAAAGTTTGGTCCCCAACTTGTCAGGAAGATTCGCAATGAGTTCTGGAGTTAATGGCATGAATACTGTCAGACTAGTTCATTCAAATATGATGCAGGTAAAGGGTGTAAACTCCAAGATCACGGACACCCAGTTGCCATGGTAACAGGTGTTTGATTGACCTTTTGTTGTACTTGTCTTGGGGTGTTACACATGTGTGCGAAATTTTGTTGTCTTATGTCAAAGTAGATGTTTGGGACCCAATTAATTTTTGGAGTTTTTTTCATTTGTCTAAGTGGCGCTGTAGAGCTGAATTTGCGTTGGAGTCTTTGCAGACAATAGTTTGTCAGATTTTTCACTGGCCTTGTTGTGTGGACCAAATTTCACAACTTTTCATTGGTATTCAGGGGGTCATATTTGCACTCAATGGGCTTACAATAATAAACATTTGGAACATTTTGGCTCAGACCATAAATATACCTATTCCACAGAGCTTCATGGCCACAATCTCATTGACCTGTAAAGACACAAATATGACATAAAAAAGGTGTTATATGAATATGGGTAAGGTTAATGTGGAATACTTTTAAAATCACAAAAAGATCCAATTTTTAAGATATTTATACCCTTGTCATGACAGTGATGATGAGGTAATGGAGGACAGCTCCCAGCATCATTGCTCCAATGTTTGAGTGGTTGCTCAGAAACTCCCATGATTCCTGAGCAAAAACTCCAGCCATGATCACCCTGAATACCACCAAGACATGTGTCAAGCCAATGATCACCAGTATCTGTGGAGACAAACACCCACTTGTTCAACTTCAGCCTTTCAATGTGACTGCAAAAAAAAAAAAAAAAAAAAATCTTTTCCAGAAACAAATTTTAAGAATCTTTCGCAATGTATTTAGAATGGAAATCTGACATTTCAGATTTCAGATGGAATGAAAATCTCTCTCACCATAGCAGTGACACAGATCAAGACCAAGGTGCTGTGTAGGTAGGAGTGCTTGAATGGTTTTGTTTCACATTCGGCATCATTCACTATTTCCAGGATTAGTTCCTCCTGTAATTGAATTTAAAATGAAGAAAACAAAAAGAAAACTACAGTCATGAAACCCTTTCAGGACGGTCAGGCTGTTACCCTAATGGGCTGAAATATTTTAAAGTAATTATACCTCTTCCTCACTCCAGTCAGAGACTTTCCATTGGCACACAAATGCAGCCCGGTGTCTCTTCCATAACTCCAAAAACAGAGTTGCTGTGGAAAAAAATCAATAAATGCTTTCTAAGGTGATAAAGCTTTTTTCCCCATCAAGTGTGACCCAAATAATCTTTTTAATGTATGTTATCTTTGAAAATTTTCATTAAAAGAGGACCAGTCTTTGTAGAATTATTCCATGTATTTAATGTAAAACTAGTGTTTGAATTAATAGTTTATCTTCAGTAAAACGGAGTAATACACATATTTTATTGTTTATTGAGGAGGAGGTTGTCAATGAAGTGGTATCTCTTTGGCAGTGCATACCTCAGTGGTCACAAAAACTAGCAGTTACACAAAATAAAAGAAAATAAAAAGAAAAAAAAAAGATTGTATAACTTGTCCTGTACAGCTACAAAACATTTAGACAAATTTAAAGTTTTGGAGATCGATCCTGTTCCCTATAATAATTAATGCAAATTTGATCTTATTTAAGTGGCTGTGGAGTATGACTTATATATCACAATCTATCTTGAAGATGAATGTGATTGTTGAATAACTCACCCCATATTGCCATGAACATGGCAAAGAACACTGTTCCTCCATTGTCGAATATTAGGGTCACCTGTGGATAGAAAACACCTACATTCAGCACCAACAAACAATTATTACCACTCAGCTATTCAATAATAAACATAAAGACCTACCCTGGCATATGTGCAAGTCTCTGAAAGGTTCCACACTTTGCAAGAATTGTCACAAAGTGGACACATGATTGTGTCAGACTCACAAACCTCTTTTCTACAAGACAGTAAGGGCATGATTATGGAGGCGTAATTACAGAGGAAATGCTTTATTGTAACTCAACAACTGAGCAAAACCTGTGGAAAACTTACATGAGGGGTGAGTTTTCAAAGAAGTTGAAGCCATAGAAAAATACAATGACCCCTATGAGAGCAGGTGGGATTAGCAGATATGTGTACCAGCCCAACCAAAGGTAGTACAGGGCAACCTTCTCCCCAAAGTATTGCCTGACACAAAAACACATAGGGAGAAAATCATGAACCATGTCCACAAATATAATGTGGCTAGTGTAGTTACGCAAATTTGTGTTTAACTCTCTATGCAACCATATATTCAGTACTAATATTATATCAATCAAAGTTTATGCGATTTATCTGGTAAACTGACTTAATATGTGTATACTTTCTAAGTTTTATACTTTATATATTTCTGATGACGTGTAAAGCATGATACACAACACCAGATGCTCAATGAGGGCAATTTCTATTCCCAAGATAGAAGATGCTGAAATTTTATCTCATCACAGCAGTTTTTTTCTTTCTTTTTTGTGTTGCTTAGTGAATATTAATATGCTTTCCTGAAATATAATGGTAATTTTGTTAAATCTTGTACCTAATACTATTCAAATGTTAGCAGTGTCAGCTAATTAGCATGATACTGTTAGCATGTTATCGTTAAGCCTCACTTCAGCTAGAATTTCACCAAAGTACCCATTAATTTCAGTCCAGATTTTCTTTCTTTTTTCTGTCTTTCTTTAATTAATTAGCTTATTAACTGCAATATAGATAATACGTATAGTTTGTTTATCACCGGATTCTAACTACCAGGGAGGAAGGAACATCTAAAGATAGAGTCTGAGTTGTCCGAGCAATCTGAGTGCTTTCAAACAATTTAGCAATGTGGCACCATCACACAGGATTGTACCAAAGTGTGGTTGTTTTTAATATGTGCTTTGAATGTAACCTCTTTATACAATCACACAATAACTGTTCATTTCTGTTGTTTGGCTTCTTTGTCATCACAATTGCTGCACCCTTGACCCTTTCATTCACGAGCCCACTTGCTATACAAACAAGTATTTCTCTTCCACTCGTTGGAGACAGCATAAATAGCTCAGTCTTAATGCTATGTTTACAAGCAATAACAACTATGCTTGTAGTTCCACTCAAAACTGACAGATGGTGATTAACAGTGAGATAACTGAAGTACAATAGCAGAAAGAAGATGTTGGGTTTTTAAAACCAATTAAAGATAGTCAACATCAAAGCCAGTACACTAAAAAGTATCTTCTTCTGACCAGGATTTTTTGGGAGGGAAATTAACAATGCACATAGTATTGTTCAATCCAATAAATTTCTTGTTCCAAAGAAAAGTTGTGTGTTCAAAACACAGTTGGCTGTTAAAATGTGCACTAAAAATAATGATCATGCATCATGCCATAGCTGTCTGCTGATGGGCCTGATGTAAGAGCTGCAGTAAAACCCTGACATTTAGTCCCTGCTTCTAACATTAAGATGAACTGAATCTAATTAGCCTTTTAAATTGTCTGCAGCATTGACAGCATTTATAGCTTCTTTCTTTTACATTAATGCTGGCACTGTATTCTCAGTATGCAAGTGAATCCACAGACACTCTTCTTACTTCAGCCTACAACACACCAAGATGCTGCACACATTGTAAATCCTGCTTAAAGAATCCCTATTCCACGCTGGCAACATGTTTGCAGTTGTCTTTTGGCAGCAATCATGCTGCCATTGCGGCAACTGTATAAAAATCTGAATAATAAATAGGCTGTGTTTCAGTCCAAACCTGATATCAGTTATGGGTTGCCCTTGGAGACAGGCTGTCCATCGTGCCCATCTGTCCTTCAGCTCTTTCTGTTTCCTTTTCTAAAAAGAGAGGCACAAAAAATTAAAGAGAATTATGAGCACAAAGAAGAGCTTAAAACAGGGCAATGTTACACTGAGAGTAGAGCTTACAGTGTGACAACAGAAACTGGCTTCTTTTTGGAAAAAAAAACCGGTTTGGCCTGTTTATTTATATCATTAAGCATCGAAGACAAATATGACCTCAGAACTGAACAATAACCCTTCTAAGTTCAGTGTGCTGTTGCATTTTTAGGACACTTAATTGAATCTGCATGTGTTCAGAGAGAAAACAGAAGAACAAATATGTCAATGTTTTCATGGTCACATATGCATCACTGCATGCTCACACACATGCCCACTTACTCCCAGCACTGGATGACTCACTGCATTAATATGACTATCATTGCATCTCTGAGCAAATATTTTTTTTTTAGTAACAATTTGTTGTTTGAAAGGTCACTGCCAAGTTTCACTTTATAATTGTTGTAGCAATAAAGAAAAGAAAAACACAGTTAAGCATACTCTTGACATCTGACTGTTTTCTCTATGGTTTCTCAGGGATTACAGATGCAGTCAACTGCAGACACGTTTTCCACGTCTATTATGATCTGTTTTAATTCAGAATATTTCCAAAAGAAGCCGATGATGAAAAGCTCTTTTCAAGATTTCAATGATCAAAGCTCAAGTCATCATTGTAACTAGTGATATGATTATATCACACCTGCAATGTTCATTTTACCTCATGTAAGCAGAATTTTGCCTCAAAAACCTTCATCTTCATGAGATCCCGTAGGCATTCTGTGAATATAACATAACATAACATATAACATTAATATTTAAAAAATGAAGTCTTGTTAAATGTGAAGGATACGTTTAGTAGTTTTTCCTCTCACCTCCAGAATGGATAAAGGTGTGATTTAAGATAAAGTGAACAACCCTTATCCTGAAACCAGGATAAGAATAATTTGTAAAGACATTCTTAAAGCAAATGAGGTTAAAAATGTCAATTTACACAGTGAATCCTTGAAAACTTGCATTTTTACAATAACAGTTGAGAATAGAGATAATTTACAAACATCCCAACAGTATTGCAGAGTAAAACAAAAGCTACAGAATAAAAAAATATAGTTCTGACCTAATCAAAGTTTTTTGGACATGTAATAATGCAATTATATGTCACATATAAACAATGCGGGGGCTGCAAATAACAACAGAAAATGTTAAAATGCCAAAACTCCTAGAGGCATTTAGCTTACCTTGTACTGAGAGGCACAATGTTCTGAGCTGAGCTCCAGTTACAGGCATCAGACACTTTGAGCAGGTACCTGTATTTCTCAAATATCTTTTTCGGCGCTTGAATCCCGTAGAAGATGAGATCATCATCAATAATTTTCTGACAGGAAGAAATGAAGTGGAAATGTGTACTTTTTACAACATATAAAGTAAAGAGTAAGAGTGATTTGTTATTTGCAAAAGACCCACTGTCACTTTGAAGTTCTTCTTCCTCAACTCATCAATGTATTCAATATGTTTCTTGTAAACCTGTCGCTCCTGATCATCCATCATTTTGGCAACCAGGATATAGTCATAGGACAGTGGTGTGAGCTGCGTGAGAAAAATGGCAAATTTAGTCCACCTGATAATGTAATGGTTAACCATAATCTGCAAATTAATATGACCAGGAGAGCAATACATGTTCTTAATACAAGTAATGTAAACAATCTCACCACAGGAGGAAGTGATGTTTGTTCATTGCCATTCTCTCTTACCACTCCCATTAACTCCAGCAGTTCAATGCTGTTCTTTACCGCAAAGTGATAACAGAAATGTTACAAAGAAAAGTAGTTCACACAACTGTAAGCAACATGGCTCAAATCAATTCATTATATATATTATTCAATTGCATGAAAACTGAGTGATAGTTTATTTTTACCAGATAAATAGGCTTTGCAAATCTGATATAATAATCTTTTGACAATCAGTAGAAAGGTCGTCGCCTACAAAAAGAATCTGGTCTAACTATAACATGGAGGTGTGTCAAGGAATGCTCCAGTTAAGAGAAAAACATGCGACTAACCTGACTCAACACAGAAAACTGTTGCTGTGGGTTCATTGCACTTAAGTGAACAACATTCATTTTCATAAGTATTATGCCAAGCCATGCTAATCACTCCCAGCTGTTCAAATGTAAGATGTAAGTTTTAACTTAAAAAAAATAATAATAAAGATGTGACCAGCCTTGAAACACAACATGAACACACTGATGCTAGAATGTTTTCCCATCTGGAATGGGTCTGTGTAAATGTGGCCCTTATTCAGCTCTGTTGAAGCTGTCTGGTCTGATAAGAACATTACAAGCAGTCACGCCAAACACGACCCTTTGGTGATACAACACACGATTTTAAAGAGCGATCGGGTATGAAAACAGCTTCTTTACGAATCCACATGATTAATAGGATTACCCACCTGCCTCCTGTGGCCGCCAGGCATGATGAGCAATGTAGCGGCGATCTCCCAGATAATGAAAAATCTTCAGTGACCATTCACTGCCCCTTCAGCCCCAGTCAGGTTAGCTATAAGAAATATACATACATACATGACTGATCTTCAACAGACAGTGAACAACTTCCGGATTTCCTCTTGAAAGAGTGGTTTTTGCGGGGGAAGGTAAGCTATAAACGACACTACCTGTTGCTGGTCTTACCACGCTGATCTTCACAGCCGCCACCCTTTAATCTTCTCACAGCCCACTATGTGGTCAGAAACAGGAAATCAGCGCCTATCGTATTATACTGTAGTCACAGATTTAAAAAAGAGAGAGAGAGAGTGGTTTTGATTTGTCAGGTGCAATGGGATGGAATGTTTTTTTTTTGTTTTTTTTTTTCCCTGTATCCTCCTCATGGTTGGAAATTACACTCATCTACCACCAGGTGGCAGCAAACTTGCTGATTATAACTTCTGGCTTGGCTCTGAATCATCCCACACATCAGTCAACAAGGCTAACGCAGACATTTGCGAAGAAAATAAAAGAAAAAAACTTCCCTCGAATAAAAGTATCAATCCTGAAAAATATTCTTGTTCAAGTAATGTCCAAGTAAAAGTAAATAAGTATTTTAATGTACATGTGCGTAAAAAGGGAAAGTACCAGTTTTTTGGGTGTGCCATAGTTGTTAATTTAGAAATGTCAGTAGGTAAGCAACATGTCACAAAAAACGTAATGAAAGTACAAGTGCATCAAAGCTACAGTCCAAGTTAAAGGTTTTGACACAGTTTCCCATTAAATCCAATGGAAACCGTGTCCAAACTTTTAACTGGTAGTGTGCATTTAAGTATCTAATAGTTTGACTTACCTCTACCCCAAGGAATTACAACCTGAGAGTATCCCGAACAATATAATATATAAACTGAACTGGTTTATCTATGACAGGCAAATAAGTCATGTCAAAACTGAAACCTCCATTCAATCAATGCTGAAAAAAGAAAGAGACGAGACACGAGGCTGCCCACTGTTTAATTCCTTATTCAGAGTAAACTTGCCATATCAAATGTCGTGTGATGAAAGCATATTTCATCATAATGGAAAAGCTCATCCTTTAAATAAAAGTCTGTCTCAGCTGTTTTGCTTCTGCATTTTAGTTTCTATTTTTAAAAAAAGAGGATATACCAAGATATAAATGGTAGTATGGAATTCAGCCCCATAAATAAACATTTTTGATAATCATACTATAGTCTTGAAAAGGAGAAAGCTTAAAATTTAATATTAATTTATCACTTTTGTTCTGTTAATTATTGTAGTTGCATCTGATAATATTCATTTTATCACTGCTTTACTTTAACTTTAGTTTTACTAAAACACAATACAAACCTGTGTCTTTTTCAGTAGAATGCAACGTATTGCAAGGAAGGGCCAAGAGTGCACACTGGGCTACTTCTAAACATCTGACTGGCCCAACCAGAAGCCACCTTAAGAATAAACAATCATTTTCTAACAAATCTTTAATGTAAACTGACCTTTAACCTTTTAACATCAGATGCCCAAGTGCAAGTAAATGCAATAAAAATCAACTTTAATTTTTTTGTCTTACATCAGCACTACTAAGTTCATGATTACAGTGTAGTATGTGCAGTACCAGTTAAAACGTTTGGACACATTTTCCATTAAATACAATGGGGAAAGTGCGTCCAAACTTTCGACTGGTGTTTAGGCTTTCGGCATCATTTCACCTACAGCCTTGTGGGAGATATTTGTCTTTCTTAACTGCTTATATTTATTTAATTAATTCACTTAAAATCATACTAATGCTAAAGAAACACTAGTAAAACCAGAGTTTTGGCCCAGTGAAAGTTTTTATGATCAATTCCATATATGTTTTTGTGATAAGCTTGATCATCCCAAGTAAAGGAATATGTTTTATTGTTTGCATTTACACTGGACAAACACTTTCTGTTATTAAAATTAGTTTTTTTTTTGTTTTTGTTTTTTTTTTTAAAAAGGCTTTTGAAAAAAATAAAATGAATTAAAACAAAGGTTCATTTGCATGTGCCATTCATTCCTCAGTCTGTGCCACTATCTGGCACACCCATCAAAATGTTCTCAATCCACCTTTGACTATTAGACTTTCTAAAATGTTACTCACCATTTCATTGATCAGCACAATAAGAATTTGTTTAATTTGGTCTCTGTATCTTAGAATTACACCATTTGTGATTTTACCTTCCAAGTTGCACAATTTACAAAAAATGTCTGAACATCACTGCAGTGGATAAAAAATGAAGCAGCTTAGAAAGTAGACAATATTCTGTTTTAATTTAAACATAAATATTTTACATCATTACTTTATTTTCACACACTTGACTGTAATTCCTAATGATTCCCTTTGGCTGTCAAACACAGAAAGTAAAGTAACATGAATGGGTGGTCCTCCATGCCTTGTTATTAGAGAAGATTCTACCATTAGTTTAGGAAACCTTAAAGGGCAGTGCTCACCCAAGAAGACCCACATCTCAAAGAGTAGAGGTGATGTGAGACTAGAGTAAAAAATGATGTGGTATAGTAAATTAGCAGCTGTATTTCTGTACCCGGCCACACCCCACAGAGGAGGATAACATAATTACAGCCACACAGCACTGTGTAAACCACTTGAAGGGCAACAGAGGGGGGCACTGCTGCTAAATTTGACCAAAGTGGATGTAAAGACTGTATAAGTTGCTGGGAGGGGCAGCAATGAGCTGAGGAGTTCTTGAACTCTGTGTCAGAGAGGAAGAAATATTCAGATCTGTTACTTTCCTAGAGAGAGAAACTGAACACAGAGCTGCTTGAAAACAAACAAAACACTTAACAAAACATCCTGCCTGTTGAAGGGATCATTGTCATCAAGATACATAATCAGCAAAATATCTATTCAGCACAGATTTAAAAATAAAGAATTATTTAAACAATAGTTTTTAGGTGAGGGCTTTGTTAAAACAGGTCTTTCTAAAGACAAAAGCATCAAACAATCTTCAAACAATCTTCAGATCCAGGAAGTTCATTGAGAATATTTTGTGAAACAAATTAAGCAAATCAAGTATCCAAGGGAACACTGACTATAAACGCGAAGAGGGACAAAGAAACCCTGCAGCTTTATGATCTGTTTGTTCAACACAGCATCTACACAGAAACAATTTTTTTTCTTCAGATGGTTGGTAATACTTTATTTACACCCCCAGCTGCACTCAAACTATGAACCACATTTACCAAAGCAGGGCTCCAAAGTTTAATTAATATATCAGAGAACTGTTTCAGATTGGGTATAAAGCACATTCAATTTTCCATTTATTTGAATTTCTTTTTATCATAGTTGCAGTTTTCCTATAATTGTTTCTGTTATCTGTTGTTATCAGAGTTATCTGCTGATATGTGTGTTAGGAAGGAAATATCACTCCAAGGAATTTAAAAACAATAATCTATTATTTGCTGTATTCTGTTCCCAATAAAGCACAAAATTTTTCCTAGTATGAAAATTTTTCCCTTACAAAACAATAACTTCAGTCCTAAAGCATAACCTCACACCTCAGTCTTTTTTTTATTCTAAAATTACTGAAAAGTATGATACTGTATTAATCCCTAAATGGGATATCTTACTACTGCATTATAAACTGACAAATAATAGTTCATTGAAATAAATGTAATTCCTGTGGATAGCAATTACCTTCTCTATACTGTTATTGTTGGACTAACGGTGAAGAAGCCTCTGTCTGAACCAACTCCTCTGTTTTTTAATCACTGTTTTGTGTAGAGGGTTTGCTGTACAACAGCTTGTGCAATGTGTTTACACAGCAAGCTCCAGTGGAGTGATAGTTCGCTGCTATCGCAACAGATGGCTTCAAAACGAATCCCATTCCACAAAATTATTATTCAAGATGTGCAACATTTTGCTGCAGACGTTGAATGAACAAAACTCTCTCATAAAAGAAGAGCATTATTAAAAGAAGTTGGGACACAATTTATCCAGTTGAAAATATCTTCGAAGTCTCTGGGATGCTATTAAAAAACAGGAATAATGTTTTTAAAGGTATTCATCCATTACATGTTTTAATGGCAATCATGGTGGAGATGATTGCATAGCTTTCAGAACTTGTAAAATTAGTTTTTACTTAATTTTTAAATCAATCTGTATTTTTGTTGTAACTTTTTAAAAAAAATATATATATATATATTATATATATAATTAACTAACTTTTTTTTTCTCTTAGTTTTAGGCATTTTCAGGATGTTACAGGATAGAGGGTTTTTTCCAGCCATTTTGCAGAGCTGAACCAAAACTTTTCCCCTTTTTTCTGACAATAAGTTCTTTGTTCTTACAGAATTGACAAAAGCACTAAACATATTTCTAAACCACTTTTTCTTAACTTACATGTAAACTTTTTTTCTTTTTTTTTTTTTTAAACTTTGTGTTTAACATATTGTAATACAAATGTAACCGACAGATTTAATGAACACAAAGGGGAAACGTGCATCTCCAACTTCTCCTGTACCTTTTAGTTTCTCAATAAATACCTTGACTATTAGCTCAACATTAGTCTACTTGACTCGGCTTCCTGAGTTATACATATTTACATGTGGCCATGTAAATACCGTGTCTCTCCGCCCAAAGGTCTGAAACTATTGGCCTGTGGCGTGTGAACCCTCCCCTCGTAGACCTCCCTTTGGGCCGAGAGATGGAGCAGCAATGTGCGGTCAGTCGGTGAAGGAGGGCTGGCACCCCGGCGAGGCGGTGCAGGCGAGGCGAGCAGGGAGGCACGACGAGAGTGGAGCAGGGTGGTTTGGAGTTTAACCGTGGCCTGACGAGACAATATTCACCTGACACGGGATATTTTACTAAACGAAGGCCAACGGGGGCTGTTTGGCCACGCGGAAATATTCAACATGCACCGAATAACGGGGAAACCAGGAGGGGACAGTTTGATTGAGATGAGCCCGACTGACTCTTTGAACGGTGAGTAGCAGAAAACAGAACCAGCACCCAGTCTTTACGAGTACTGACATGTTGGACTGTCTTAGTTCCTCATATGTTAGACCCTTAGTAATGGCTGCAAACATGAGATTTCCCAATCTGTAGTCCTTAAAGAGAGTTTAAAAATAGTCTACAACATAAACTATAACATTTTAAGTGATATTATCTCATTGATGGTATTAATATATGCTTGAAATGAAAGATTAAAGCGCCTTAAATGAATTTCCTGCTGATAACTAAATGTAAACATCACTTTATAATCACTGTTAATTTTGTTTACTTTGCTTGTGACAAGCTGTGTGATTATAATGTGTGTTCAGGCCATGATAAAAAATCATTTCAACTAACATTTTAAAGTAGCCTCATTTGATCTCCCTCTTAAACACCCGTAACACTTCATAGTTTGCCTTTCTTTCCATTTGAGCAGCAGTGATTTACAGGCAGCCAGGCCTTAGCAGCTGGCCTGCCCACTGGAAACAGTCTGTCACCTACAGGGAGTCACTCTATCCACAGCACAACCCCAAATCCCTCTCTGTTCCTGGCTGACTGTGGATCCCAAACAAACACTTACACAGTGGCCTGTGTGATTTAGCCATTTATGGCTGCAAACTACTTTGTGCTGAATGAAAGATGAATAACTATGGATACTCTCTGGCCACCCTAATCAGCACGAATCGATGGTAAGTGTAGTGTTTCATCTGCAGCGCTGAGAACTTCACAGCAATGCGGTCAGGTGAAGTTGAAAATCTGAGGGATTTTTGCCGGATTGTGAACCTGTTATCTTGGTGTTGCGTGTTTATTGTGTGTTGAGATAACAATGGAAGTTGGTTAGCCACGCGTCACACAACATAACATTTCAGTAATACTTAAGTTCTCACAGCTTATTGCAATTCTTCGTTGACCACAATGCACATGCTTGTGGTGCCGTTGTTGCATGTCCAGTCTCTCTTTTTAACCATATTACATCTATGGAATGAGACAGAGAAAAGAGCTGAGAAATCTCTCCATCTGTGTCACCCGAGCAGGAACATGATAGGCAGATGCGTACATCATTTAGAGAAAATTAATTTTACAAGTTAAATATAATTACAAAGGCATGAGTATTGTAAGCACACACTTGTTATTGCTGAAAATATCCATCTATTACGTCCAGGGTCTTTTATCCAGATTTCCTCCTTCTCTATTGCTCTGTGAATGTCCCTTCATCTTTACAGTCATAAAAATCCCCATAGACCTATACAATCTTCCAACCACACAACATTAATTCAAACACATGTCACCGTTTAGAGATTTGACCTGTCCTAGACTCGAAATGATCCATTTATATCAGTACACCTTGCTGCAATGTCTGCTTTTTCAGCAAATTCTAACCCCAAACATGACATAAAAATATACTTATATGATCACTTTGTTATACTTATAGCTAACCTAACAAGTCGGGACGTCTCAGAGAACATTTGTACCTCTGTTGATCTTTGTTTTCCAGCATAGTACCGATTGCCATTCTGTTTGAAGATGTTGTTAGATCAGAAGGATTCAGACAAAAATGGATTATTGTGTGACATTACACTAGCTCTTAGCTTTATGTAAAATGGAACTGGGTGTTGGGGTATCTTCTGTATACATGTGAAACTTGTGCCAGCATCAGACTTGAACACTGTGCTCATAACTCAGGAAATCACACAAACCCTCCCAGTTTATTCACCAGCAAGATGTAGGAAGTGAGGCCTCTGGAGTAGATGGCTTAAAAGAATGGGTGCTGAAAAAATTTCACCTCTATAATGTAAACAGTTTAAGAACATTTTTTTCTACATGTTGAGTTGTAAGCTAACTTAATCAGTTTGTATTTATAAAAAAAAAAATCACTCAAAGATTGCTTTTCTCAGAGCTTTTGGTTTCTGAGGATTGAAAAAGAAGAGGCAGACACATTTTTGTGGCATTTCCACTGTGATCAGCTGCTTACTCTGGAACAAAGCCTCAACTGTGGAGGCTACTTAGTAGGAAAAGACTCTTGGCGGAACTGGGAAGTTCATGCTGCATCCAATTGAGCGTCCAACTGCGAAACAAAATTCTCAGCTGTTTGTTTCATTCTCCTGTGCTGTGAATGAAATGCATTCAAATCAAAGCCAGGATCATGTCTGTTTTATAAGCTAATAAAACAAAAAAGCTGTTCTGAAAAATGGTACATATTTAGCATTATAGTTTTTTAAATCTAAGGAAAACTCATAAAAAAAGTTACATCGTAAAACCAACGATTATTTAAGGGCTCGCTGTTTGTGGACAAGACCTTAGTTTTATGTACACATCAACAGCTGCGGACACAACAGATGTGAAGACGTTCTTATTGCACGTTTGCATGCTCCTCAAACAGCGCCTCCTCCTGAATGTCCTGTAAAGGTAGAAATAACACTGACATACTGGGGGGAGCATTTGTGAGATTTGTTAAGATGTTGAAATATAAATAGATGCTGTTCTGGTGGAGAATACCTGAAGTTTTAAAGAAAAAATTTTAAGGTTTCTCTAAAGGCAGCACCAATGAGACGATGCAGCTGTAGCTGTTAACTCCTACCAAACCATAGTGCAGTATGAGAACCTTGTCACTGCAAAGCCCCACTTTGTTAAAGGAAACAGAACAGACAATTCAGACAGACTCAAAAATGTTCATAAATTGGGGCACTTTAGGTTTACAAAGGCTAAACAGATTACAGAGATTCTGCACATCAAAATGGAGCTTGTGTCACAGGTTGTGCTGCAGTAAATGTTGCTTATTGCAGTTTCAAAACTTTAAGGTGCATAATGATGTGGAGCAAAGCTTAGAAAGCTTTGGGTGTGGGTGTGTGTGTGTGTGCATTTACTGCTTTCTGTCCAGTCTAAATATAATCTCAGAGACCATCAATTAGAACCGCTGCAATTTCATGTCAAATCAAAGACATGAAGCTTGGTGCATTGTTTTATGCTGTTTCTGTTTTTTTTATACTGCCTATCTTTTTTTCTTACAACAGCACCTGATGGTTGTCTTGTTTATCCTTCTGTCCATTTGTTTATGCAAATCTTTTCACAGAATGAGCTCTGGAAAGTTCTCATTTCATCTGACATGCGATGAGCAGAGCGTAACAGAGGAACTTTGTTGTAGTTAATGTCACTCTTCATCACACAGGCTGCTTATTTTCAAACACATTGAAGTTGTTGACCAGACTTCTCATTCTTCTTTCCTTCAGTCACTCCTGTTATAGTTGAATTGCAGCAACATGACTGTGTATATTCTTTCAGAGTGATCTTGTTAAGTCACCCTGTGTGCCCTGGGGGACCTCTACCACAAAACTCTGTACAAATATAGACCACAACATTGGCCGTCCGTCAGTGCTACCCTGTTTACTTCATGCACCAGCTCATATGCCTGAAACTTCACTGCCTGTTTGAGATTGTGCATTATTGTGACTCGCTGTTTTTCCTATTTTGTTTTATGGTCTGATAATTCTGTTTGTGCTCTGTATCTTGCAGACGAAATAAACGGCTATCACCAACATGCCTCTTCAAGCACAGGATCCCTCCAGCAGGGGCCATCCACGGTAAAAACTCATCCATCACCTTCTGGTTGCAGGAAGTTATTGTACACAAAGAAAAAGCTGTATTTAGAATTCCTTCCTTATCATTTCCTTTCCATTTTCCCACCCACATAAGCAGAATATTACAGGTTTTGTATCTTAAGGAGTCACAGTTAATAGTTAACTGTTTATATTACCTAATTGTTATCTGTTTATTACCATGACTGTGACTTGTCTTATGGCAGAGGTAATCATAACCCCCATCATGCTTTATTTTTTTTCCATTCACACTGTACATGAAGACTTCTTTAATGCCTGGTGTGTGCATAGAGACCTGTGAGTCTCTCAGCACCAGCTTAGCCTCCATGGCCCCCTCTGACCACAGTGACTCTCCGCAGTATCAGTGTCAAAACTTAGAGCAAACCAGTGATTCGACTGGGGTAAGATGCCAGTCGTGCTCCTGTGTCAGTGTGCGTTTTTGTGTCCTCTCATGTTAACTTGGTGCTCAAACGTCTAACTCACCAAGACCTGACTCGTGTTTGTGTGTTATTAAGTGTTTGTGGATGTAACTTTTAAAAGATGTGTAGCCTTGACGTGTTGCAAGTGCAGCATGCCTAATATACTGATCTATTCAATGCCCTCTGTGAGGTTGCTGCTACAATTTTAGCATTATGCTATTGAATTTGTCATGTTGTTAGGCTTTTCTCTCACTATACGCTCGGTTCCTCCACAGCTTTCGAGAAAGCGGGCGCTATTCCTGAAGTATCGTTCCAGGGTATGGCATGGTAAAACAGGCTTGTGATTGATGCAGCTTTTTGCATATGCCTGCTTGACCTCCAGACTTTATCTCCTCCTTGCATAGTTTCTGCTCAGTGCTGAGTTTCGCTTCCAGTACTAGATATTAAACCAAAGCCCGGACATGAGGGACGTCAGTACACATTTCTTTGTGGAGAGTTGATGCTTTATTTTTGCAAAGCATGTTTGTTTCTTTAGAGAGTTATGGAAACAAGAACTGATGTGTCATGAGAGTTAATTATAATGGAAAATGTATTAAAACTTGCTGATTTTCTCACCCGTGATAACTGTTCGCTTCAGTGAAGAGAAGGCAACAGTCTTGTTGTGTTACTGTATAATTGGAGGGTGCATATTTGCACCTACACAGTTTCACACACATTGCACTCCGTACTAGAACTTTCCCATCTGTATTAGTGTGTTGTGTGTGCACGCATAAGTATACAACATATATAGTATCCAAAGCCCCACCCTGTGTTTATAGCAGAATGAAAAAGTTTTAACCATGCTCACCATGAGCTTTTATAAAAATTCCTTTAAGTTTATATGTTCTTGGTATAACAGTGATATTGTTTGTTTCATTTGTGTCTTTCTTTTCAGTAATGTCTTTTTGTCGATACAGTCTGTTGGTTTCCCTGAGCAGGGCTATTTATTATGCACTGGCTTGAACTGATGTGTCTGTGAAGTGCCCTGAGATGACATTGTTGTAAAGTGGCACCATACAAGTAAAACTGAATTGAATTAAATTATATTTATAATTTGAGTTTTGAAGCACAGAACCTGAAGCTTGATATGAAGTTGGCTTAGCAGCTGCATTTATTCCAACTCAAATGACCCCAAATTTCAGTTTCCCAATCATTCGGTCTAAAAACAGAAATGTAGTGTTAGTAGTGATATTTTAAATGACCTCCTCCCTGAAACTGAAAGGCTGCTTATGGTACACTGTGTTTTACGTTTAATCCTCCTTAATTAAGAAAGAGGGTATGCACATGTTAAAACGCCCAGTAGTTAGGGGTTACTCAGTAAAGGTATAGAAATCTGTGGCTGGAACCAGAGGGGCTTGCCTCTGCAGATACACCGATTCCATATGGTGGATCTATAATTACGGCAAATTAGAGAGTTTCTGCAGCAGCGTTGCAGTTAAATAAAGCACCCATCCTGCTATGGTGAACATGGTCTTATTTTGTCCTATTTGGTTTGGGAGGTAATGCAGACCAGTGGTTATAATTTACAGTATGCACAATTTGGGATTAGAAAACCGTAGAAATGTAGAGACAGCGAACATGCTGTACATGTTTAACTACTTTTAGCCTGTTTAAAAAACAAAGGCAGGAACCAGGAACGTAGATGGACCTACTGAAGCTTTAGAAGTGAAAAACAGCTGTTTGCCCCCAACATTCCCTTTTTCCACAGATTTTCTGCTTTACCCTTGTCAGTGTCTTCACGTTGTTTGATTTGTTTATAATACACCACACATATCAGTTTTCTGTACTCTACAGATTGCCCCGATCTTTCACTGTTCTTGAATGATAAATAAATTAAATGTTGATATTTAATTATCTCGTTTTAATATTACACGTGTTAACTAAAACAAAAGGACATTTCTGCAGGACATTGATGAAACAGATCGCCCACGTTAAGCAAGTAAATTCACAAAATAGGACAAGAGCACTGCACATGGATACAGACTAGAATAATAAAAGCAGGGCATCAACTAACAAAGAGCACATGGATTGCTAATCCAAAGATATTTGATTAGCATTTAAAGTTATTATGTGAAATGTGAGCTTGTTGGAGGATTGTTTGTACAGCAGAGCACCCCAGCCCCTCCCACCATTCTCTCAGGTTGTGGCCTTATTAAATTAGCTAGCTGGCAGCAGCTCTGTTACCCCTGTGCTGATGTCATCTTTAGGACTTTGCTTTTCTCCTGCTATCATCCCCCCACCCCCACCCCCTGTTCATCTTGCTCTGTCTTTACTGGATGACTGAGTCTGTGATGGTCAGTGGGCTGGTTGGATCTCATCTGGACGGAGATCAATGGAGTGAGAGTGAGGCAGTGCTTTCCGGTTGGATTTTACTCCCTGGAGAAAGGCAATTTTTGCTCTGTGAGGGAGCCGGCCTTTCTGCTGATGCATCACAACCGTAAAGCAAGTGGGCTATGGAGGTAAAGTGCACTTCCTTTCCTCCATTCCACTGCAGCATTGGGCCAGTGGGCAGAGCAAACTCTGTCAGGATGACGATACAAAAACAACACTTGGCTGAGTTCATGAGTGTACTAGATGTGGCAGTTTTATTTATTTATTTATTAACTCGATGAATTCTCTGTGTTGTATGCCACTCGTGTGTAGGTTGCTGCTGTAGTTAGGTTCGGGGAGGTAGACTGAATGTAGCTATTTTTACCCTTGTGAACAGCTGAAGCAGCACCGACTGCAAGCAGCTCTGCCTTGTCCTCTCTTTAAACATTCCTGTGCAGCTCATTTTTTCAGCCTTGGAGCTTCTACAGTGCTAGCATTAGCTTATCATTCTTGGTATTCTTATCATAAATTTTGGTGCCTTAACAACTTTAAATTCAAAATGAAAACAGAATCATAGAGTACAATCATAACATCCGTTTAGGCAGGGCAAGTTTGTTCGCATAGCACATTTTATGTACAAGACATAAAATGTCAAAGTGCTTTACATACAACAATAAAAGCCTTACAGTTGGGTGCAGGAAGCTTTGAAAAGTACATTTAAAAAAAAGAAAATAAATTAAAACATAAAAAGCTAAAATAAAGTATATAAAATGTATGAATCAATAGTAAGTGTGAGAAATTAACAGATAAGAGGAAGGTTTTTAACCATTTAAAATTGCTGAGAGTTTCAGCAGACCTGCAGTTTTCTGGGAGTTTTTCCTCGTGTGAAGAGCATAAAAACTGAGCACTTTCTCTCCATGTTTAGTCGTGACTCGGAACAGAAAGTAAATTTGACCCTGATGGCTTGAAGAATCTGGTTGGTTCATAACAACCAGATCTTTACAGAGTTTACAGATAAGTTCAGAGTCAGAGATTTCTCTGTACTTTGATGTACAACATCAGTAAAAGAGTATCACAGATGCCCTGTGTTAGCATGCCATTTGTATTTGGAGTGAAAACATGGTTATCAATGTGTGTGTCCTGATTTGGAGGCTTATTCTTTAAATTAGCTTCTGGATGCATAATTTGACTGCTCTGGTCTGCTGTGGTGATTGCATCCCGAGACTTGTTGACACTGTTGCTGTCTATACCTGTTGTGAGTGTTTAAGTGTCGGCATTTCTGTGTTATCTCGTTACAGATTGACAAACAGCACCACAGTAAAGACTCTGTGTTTTTTCGTGATGGAGCCCGCAGGATTGATTTTGTCTTGTCTTATGTTGATGATAAAGATGATGAGAGGAAACAGGTAAGAAGTAGTCTCTAGCTTGTAACTTACATTTTCTTACTTCACCAAATGCAGCCATGTCCATGTTTTTCAGCACTACTAAAGTCCTATTTGAAGCCACGTAGCATTTCCTGAGATCTGTGTCTGCAACATTCCCTAAATAACACTGATAGTTAGATAACATGGCGTCTCAGCTCATTGCTTATCAGTAATCTTGTCAAGTTGTTTTCTATGAAGAAAAATTCTACGCCATTAACCATATAGATAGATTGTAGATCAATTTATTCTTAGTAAATCCACTCAATCAATGAGTAGTACCATATTTCCTTATATGTGCAATTCCTTATCTACACTGAAAGATGTTGAGTTTTCATAGTGAGCTGTCAGTTTTCATGGCAGAGTGTTACAACTCTTGGGCTGTAGGGACACAGCCGACTCACACTTTACCAGCAGTCTCAGTCTGTGACTCAACAGTAAAACTTCTGGCCTCGTCTGGAGCTGCCTCGCTTTTTCCACAGTTTGAGGAGGGGCAAATAAGAGGTTGTTTCCTGCAGATTATCCAGATCCTGAGTAAAATACTATTCTAAAATGCAGCTCTAAGAGGAAGGATTTATTTTTTTATTTGCTTGATTTTATTTTATTTTTTACTGATACAATCATTTTCCATATTCATGATTCTGAAAAGGTTCAACCAAAGTAACATATAATAACTTTAATCATACTCCTTCTTCTCTGACTTGTCTTTACAGCCCATTGCTTTACTGCAACAACCCTTACTGTAAAGTATACCTAGATTATTGACATAGTTTATCCGTGATGGTTCATAAAGTGCAGCAGTTCTACTTTTCAGGTATGTCTCAGAAAATTAGAATATTATGAAAAAGTTCAATATTTTTTGTCACTCATTTCACAATGTGAAACCGACATATTATATAGATTCATTACACATAGAATGAAACATTTTAAATATTCAACCCTTGAAATTTTGATAATTGTGACTTATAGATAATGATAACCCAAAATGCATTGTCTTAGAAAATTAGAATATTGTGAAAATCTTACAAAGTCATGGTGTCATACCCTAATCAATTAATTAACTCAAAACACCTGCAAAGGTATCCTAAACCTTTAAATGGTCTCTCAGTCTGGGTCACATGGCTACACAATCATGGGGAAGACTGCTGACTTGACAGGTGTCCAGAATACGATCATTGACCCTCCACAAGGAGGGAAAGCCATAAAGGTCATTTCTAAAGAAGCTGGTTGTTCACAGAGTGCTGGATCCTAGCATATTTATGGAAAGTTGAGTGGAAGGAAAAGGTGCACCAGCAAAAGGCAGAACTGCAAGCTTGAGAGCATTGTCGAGCAACATCCATTCAAGAATTTGGGGAGCTTCACAAGGAGTGGACTGAAGCTGGACTCAGCGCATCAAGTGCCACTACGCACAGACTAATCCTAGACATGGGCTACAAATGTCACATTCCTCGTGTCAAGCCACTCCTGTACCAGAGACAATGACAGAAGCATCTCACCTGGGCTGAGGGGAAAAAGAACTGGACTGTTTCTCAGATGAAAGCAAGTTTTGCATTTCATTTGGAAATCCAGGTCCCAGAGTCTGGAGGAAGAGTAGAGAGGCACAGAATCCATGTTGCTGGAAGTCCAGAGTGAAGTTTCCACAGTCAGTGATGATTTGGGAGCCATGTCATCTGCTGGTGTTCCTCCACTGTGTTTTCTGAAGTACACAGTCAACACAGCATCTACCAGGAAATTTTAGAGCACTTCATGCTTCCTTCTGCTGACAAGCTTTGTGTAGATGCAGATTTTTTAAATTTATTTTTCTAGCAGGACTTTGCACCTGCCTACATTGCCAAAGGTATCAAAAGCTGCTTCAGTGACCATGGTGTTACTGTGCTTGATTGGCCAACAAACTCACCTGATCTGAACCCCATAGAGAATCTATGAGGTATTAACAAGAGGAAGATGAGAGTCACCAGACCCAAATATGTAGATGACCTGAAGGCTGCTATCAAATCAACCTGGGCTTCCATTACACTTGAGCAGTGCCACATGCTGATCACTTCCATTGCCACGCCGCATTGATGCAGTAATTCATGCAAAAGGAGACCCAACCAAGTGTTGAGTACATGGAAATGAACATACTTTTCAGAAGCTTGAGATTTCTTTTTAAAATAACCTTTTTTTTTTTTTTTTAACATCGATCTTATGTAATATTCTAATTTTCTGAGACACTGCATTTTGGGTTATCATTATCTATGAGCCACAATCATCACATTTCAAGGAATAAATGTTTGAAATGTTTCATTCTATGTGTAATGAATCTATATAATATATAGGTTTCACATTCTGAAGTGAGTGATGAAAAATATTGAACTTTTTCATAATATTCTAATTTTCTGAGACATACCTATATATCCTCTGCATTAAGTCTGACCTCAGATCTTTAACAATTTTCTGTCCCATTACATTTGCTGGCTTTGCCTAATTGATTTCATTTAACTTTGTTCACTTAATAATAAAAATGTTAGTTTTCTGAAATTTCCAAATAGGCTTGAAATATTAACATTTTCTCAGCTATTGTTTTTTAATCTGATCATATTAATTTACATTTGCACATATTGTGTCTATATTGCTGATAACTCAGTGTTTTGCTTCTGTTGAAGGAGAGGAGGAGGGTGTTTGAGGCCAACTTAGTGAAGGTTGGTCTGGAGCTGGAAACAGAAGATAAATTGGTAAGATCACAGATTTGATCATTATCAATTATTTTAAATTGAAATTCTGATGCCTCTCATGTCATCCTAAATTCTATAATCTGAATGGCATGCACTCAAAAAACCACAAGTATCTATTACAAGAGAACATTTACATTTGCCTACTTCTAAGCTAGCTGCATGCTGACTGTCCTTGTCATCAGGAGTCAGAGGATGGAAAGACATATTTTGTGAAGATCCACGCTCCATGGGAAGTATTGACCACCTATGCAGATGTCCTGAAGATCAAGGTTCCATTCAAGGTCAATGACATCCCAGACAACAGGGAGATGCCAATGAACTGGCTGTCCACACCTTTTCGCCTGCCGGAGCACGTCATGCACCCTGAACCAGACTACTTCACTGCTCCTTTCAACAAGAGCAAGTCCGACTTCTTTCTTATTGACAACAAGGACACATTCTTCCCTCCCTCGACTCGCAACAGGATAGTAAGCAGAGTCCCGTTTGACTTGTTTGGGACATTCAAATCCCAAAATTATTTGAACATTTAAGACTGAACAAACTACAGATTTACTGATTAAAAAATGCTAACATAAAAGCCTAATTTCTTTCTTTATCTCATCAGGTCTACTATATCCTGTCACGCTGCTTGTACATCAGGGATGAATGTGGAGACAAAGAGAAGAAGGGAATCAAGAGGTTACTGAACAATGGGAGCTACACTGCTGCATTTCCTTTGCATGACGTGAGCTTCTATATCAACATGTGGTCATTTTCTTGCCATGAAAAGTGGTGCTGTTAGAGATGTAGGGATGAATTCATCCAACAAATTGAAATGTGTCTTCTGTGTGCCTGCAGTCGAGGTACTGGACAAGATCAAGAGACGCTAACTGTGAAAGTGAAAGATACAATCTCTACAAATACTGGGCCAGATTCCTCTGTTTCTTCAAGGAGCAACCCCTCGACCTCATTAGGTAGGATATCAGAGCCAAGGCCTCTAATCTGCTACTTATTCACTTATTCATTAAAGTAGCAGCAGGAAGCAAAAGAAAAATATTGCTTTATTTTTCTTCTTCAGGAAGTATTATGGAGAGAAAATGGGCATTTACTTTGCTTGGCTTGGCTTCTACACTGAGATGCTGTTGTTCGCTGCAGTAGTAGGAACGATTTGCTTCATTTATGGGTTCCTCACCTACGATGACAATGAGTGGAGGTGAGCTCTACAAAGGATAAAATCCCCTTTTTTTTGGTCTTTCAGATAGCATTGTATCATTTGTTCATCATGTTTTATGTCCCCCACAGTAAAGAAATATGCAGTGAGGAAATTGGGGGCAACATTGTCATGTGTCCTCTTTGTGATAAGAAATGCAGTTTCTGGAAACTCAACTCAACGTGCAACTCCTCGTGGGTGAGTGATTTTTGGTCATCATGACTCATATTCTACCCACAATACACAACATTTAAAGGATGACTAGTACACATTGGATAAAAATTAGTTTCCCATGAGCTCTTAATATCATAAACGGGAATTTCTTGTTTCAGCAATCGCATCTATTTGACAATGTCGGAACGGTGTTTTTTGCAATTTTCATGGGAATTTGGGGTAAGTGAAAATGTCTGCTTCCAGCATGATGTGTCTTTAAACCCAGTGCACCATCTAGTGGGCTTAATGGTTTAAATTATATTTACCACTTGCATGAGTGCTTCAAGCAAACAAAAGTAAATGGAGATATTGATTAACAAATAATAGCAGAATTTTATCAATTCTCTTTGTTTTTTTTCACCTGCATACTGTGGCTTGAAGGCTGAAACTGAAGCTTCACCACCACAAGAAAAATGAAAAATCGCATGAAAATAAGGTTTTCTAATCAAGACAATATATTTGATACAATTTTTTTTTTTTTTTGTGACGGTACGTGAAAAAACTGGATGATTGTCCCACAACTGTCCAGTGTCAGTCCTCGATGGCCGCGGTCCTCCTGGCCGTTTTCTGTGTATCCCTGTTGCAACACACCTGACTCCCATTGAATGGATCCAGCAGCCTTTGAAGTTCTGCATAATGACTGATTAATTTGAGTCTGGTGTGCTGGAGCAGGGATGCTTGGAAAACGTGGAGGATTATGACCCTTGAAGACCAAAGCTGTCCTACAGTGAAACATGTGGTGTGGTGGATCTTGTGTCTCTGCAGTGACGCTGTTTCTGGAGTTCTGGAAGAGGCGGCAGGCCCGTCTCGAGTACGAGTGGGATCTGGTCGATTTTGAGGAGGAACAACAGCAACTGCAGCTTCGACCAGAGTATGAGACCAAGTGCACCAACCGCAAGATGAACCGCATCACTCAGGTGTGTCTGAGCTAATGAAATACTAATATTAAGCGTAAAGTGCAGCTTCTGAGCTGTTTAGCTGTGACAAGACTGAATATAACAACTTAACCATTTTATGTGCTGGAACAGTTAATTATTTGTACGCAGGTATTAGAACTAAAAAGTTGGTTTGAATGAAAACTAATGAACTTGATGTTAAAATCAGTATTACTCCTATAGCGTCTGGTAAAATGAGCAGAAGCAGACTGTTGCAATATTCCATGACCACATCCTACCCATCTTTAGGAAACAGAGTTGGTACTTGAAAGAACGGCTACAGATCTCGTGGGGAAACTCTTTCTGTGCTGGGCTGCGGTGATCCTCTGGGTAAGGGTGGCCGTAAGCGTGGAATGCTAGTTTGGTGAAGAAGAGGTTTTGTTGTGGTGTACTTTGTGTTGGTAACAGATGGTTCTGGAAAGACTCAGAGGCATAAGTGTCCTTCAGTGTTTGTCTTGCTACCTTGTAAGGGTGTTTTTAACAAAGCATTGGTTCACCAGGAGACCAGTAGATAAAGAAAACACAAACCCAGTCAAAGAGTTTGGATTGGGCAAAGAAGTTTGGCCTCACATGTGAGGCTAGAAGTAATTTAAGGAACTTGGCCTTTCAGAGCTCTCTTTTCAGGATTTAACAAAAGGGTGACTTACTGTCCATGCTTTGCTCGCAACCTTTCCTCTGATTTAGGAAATGGAGCCTTACTTACCCATAACAAGCAAGTGTGCACGCACATGCCTGTCTGGAGCCACCGTCCTGTTGTGGGTGAGCATAGTTTTTTTTTCTTTTTTTCTGGTAAATATGATCAGTTTGAAAAGCATCCATTTTTTCTTTCCTTCCCGTCTCAAATGTCTTTTTCATCATGCCATTCACCATCATCACTAATATTCTTCTAACAGGGCTGGTATCTGTAAAACTAAATGTATGGAGATGTCTTAAAGAATTTAGACAGCTGATACCATGTTGTAACACTTGATGCTACATCAAGGGTAGTGCTTAGTGTCTAAATATTGTATATAAGGCAAGATTTTGAGATTCTCTAAATTTCAAACACTACACTTTTAGTTTTATCCTTACTGGCCCAAAATGTCATTCTGTTGTTTATTGGTGTTTAGAAACTGCAACATATGATGAAGTAAAAAGGGAGAGAATGGTAGATTTCGATCGGGGGCATGTGCGCACACTTTCAAGCATAGCACCACTAACATCTGCATGGGTTAATAAGCAATCACTTTGCTTTTTGTAAAGATGTTTTTGGCGTCTTGTGTTCCATGTTGTTGTCCGTTCATGTCGTCTCTGTTTTCTCTGCCCTGAAGATTTCATTGATCATTGCCTGCATCATTGGGGTTATAGCCTACCGTCTGGCTGTGTATGCAGCGTTTGCTAGCATCATGAAGAACAGTCCCACCAACAACCTGGAGGTGGTTGGACCCTACATCACCCCTCAGTTGGCCACCTCTGTCACTGCCTCTTGCATCAACTTTATTATCATTATGATCCTCAACCTCATGTATGAGAGAGTGGCTGTTTGGATCACCGACCTGGGTGAGGGCAGGAGTATGATAACATATTCATTATGAAAGTGTCTTAAATGTAATTATTGTAAATATTATTCAAAATCAACGTATTAAAACCTTTTACAGAAATTCCAAAGACCCACCTGGAGTACGAGAATAAACTGACTGTGAAGATGTTCCTCTTCCAGTTTGTTAACTACTACTCCTCATGCTTCTACGTGGCTTTCTTTAAGGGGAAGTTTGTTGGCTATCCTGGAGATTATGCCTATATGTTTGGCAAGTGGAGCAAGCTGAGGAATGAAGAGGTACCTCATTCATTATCGTGTAAATGTTTCACAGTGATGACATGAAGTCGTGAATGACCTGAATTAGCGTCCATTACTCTACTGTCCGTTGTCCATCTCGTCCTATGTGTGTTCAGTGTGACCCGGGTGGCTGTCTGATTGAGCTGACCACACAGCTGGTGATTGTGATGACTGGCAAACAGGTGTGGGGCAACATTCAGGAAGCTTTGGTCCCGTGAGTACACATTCATCATGTTTCAGAAGCAGTTTAACACTCTTTAACTAAAAGAAATGCATATTTTTAACGTAGCTTGTTTGTCATTGTTTCTCTGAAGAACATTACGGAGGCGCTTGTGTAGAAAAGTGTTTAACTATTTACTTTCCCTAATTGAAAAGATTGTTAAAAAAACAAATAAAAAAATAAAACAGCACACTGTTTAGACAATTTATCACTTTAGTTTGTTACTGTTAGCAAATATTTGCCAGCCTGGAACGAGGGTAGCTACCTACATTCAGCTTGCATAAATGACATTTTCCTGGTCAAAGGAAATTTAGATTTTATGTGCTGTTTCCGTAAATAAAGATATAAACCGTTGCTGTCACATGCATTGGGAAAAAGGTTTAATGTATTAACATACATGATCCGCTGTTAAGACAGAGACAACTGAATAAGAAGCTGTCTTACTAACAGAAATATAAAAAGCAACATACACCATTGGTGCAAGTCAAAAGGCAAGTTGAGTAAAGGCCTATGATAGATTTCTTTATAATCGCTTTAGTAATGATTACAAAAATAAATGCAATGTCATTTAGACTGTAATTAAACTGAGAAATGAGAAGGAAAACAGGAGAATCCCATCCTGAAAGCTCTCTGTCGCCCCCCTGTGCCATGCAGGTGGATGATGAACTGGTGGGGCAGCAGGAAGGCACGAAGCCACCCAGAGAGTCTATACAGCCGTTGGGAACAGGATAACGACCTGCAGAGCTTTGGTCAGCTGGGCCTCTTCTATGAGTACCTGGAAATGGGTAAGACACCAGCAAATTATCAGCTCATTTACAGAGAGACAGATGAAAGCTGAAGTTTAAAGGGCCATCTTAATCTGGAGTTTTAATCCTTATCAAGATCAAGTACAATTTGATCTGATTCAGACCCAGACCAAGACCATGATCACAGCAAAACCTGGTACTAAGCTCTGGAATCACTGCATTTCAGTGGAGAAATCGCAGAAAAAGTTAAATGCTATGAAGTCTTTCTGGTTTTATCAAACTATAAATTTGTCCTTAACAGATGAATAAATAGATGAGTCCTGCAGGTGGCGCTCTTTCCATTTCATCCTCTCCAACATTTCTTCTCTCTGTGTCCCAGTGATCCAGTTTGGTTTCATCACACTGTTTGTGGCCTCCTTCCCTTTGGCACCCCTGTTGGCACTCGTCAACAACATCATTGAGGTCAGAGTGGACGCCTGGAAGCTCACCACTCAGTTCAGGCGTCCTGTGGCAGCCAAGGCTCACAGCATAGGAGCGTGGGAGGAAATCCTCAATGGGGTGGCCGTACTCTCCGTTGTCACAAATGTGAGTGCTGAACTTGGCCGAGGAGTCTTTGCCAGATACAAAATGTAGATTTTCCTAACCCAGCCACGCCTGATTTCTTCCCTCTCTTGTAGGCTTTCATTGTGGCATTCACATCTGATATGATCCCCCGGCTTGTGTATATGTATGCCTACCAGCCACAGGGTGAGATCAATATGAAAGGCTACATAGACAACAGCTTGTCTGTGTTTAACATCTCTGAGATCCCACTGGCCAACAGACCAGAAGAGGGGGAGAATCCTAGTTGGTTTAACAGCTCCATCACCACCTGCAGGTAAGATTGCAAGTGTGGATTGCAAGCCAGATGTTTTCTCTTTTATATTTTTCTTTTACCATTGTTATTATAATCAGTTAAAGAGACAGAAAATTACTTTAGAAGCTTTTTCAAGCAACATGGGATTTAGGGGGTGTCAGTATGTGTGTGTGAATGATTGTGTGTCTATTTGTTTTCCTTGTTTTAATATTTGTAAAGGACTTTGAGATGGTTCTTGTATGAAAGGTGCTATACAAATAAACTTTGATTTGATTAGATTTGATTTGGTTAGAAAATATTTTCACTTATAACTGTTGTGGAAAAATACAAGTTCATTTTTTGCTTAAAAAAAAGCATAGCAACGCTGTCATGTTTGAAATATTGCTTTACAGACCTAATTGTGCAATGTCCTATATGATTTCATTCTCCTCTGCACAAGTGGACTTCAGAATGACAATCTCATCCCTGCATTATGTCTAAACATCTTATTTATACACTGGTCTTTCATAGGTATCGTGACTACCGCTACCCTCCTGGACACGAGAAGCAGTACTCCCACAATATGCAGTTCTGGCATATTCTGGCTGCCAAGTTGGCTTTCATCATAATAATGGAGGTAAATCCAGGCCTCGATCCATCACCAACACTTACAGAGATTTAAACCGAATCTTACACTGATCAGCCGTTAACTTTATGATCTCAGACAGGTGAAGTGAATAACACCCTTCATCTTGTTACGGGGTCAAGGGGTTTGCTGAGAAAACCTTTTTCTAGTTGTTACTTTGACCCACATCCCAACCTGGCCGCTCTTCCTCATGGTATTTGCCTCCACCAGCAAGACACCATTGTGCCTTGCAAACATTGGTTAAGGCTAAAAATACACAACAAAGACAACAAATTGTTGTTCACATAGCCTTTAAACTCCTTAGACATTAATCCTGTTGAATCTAATGGCATCTGTGGGAAACAAGACCAATCCACAGACACAACAGTCCACTGTGGCCAAAGGATCTGACCTGCATGGCCTCAGATGTTCTTTGTTAAAGCCAGGACTGGCTAGATGAGGATCTACTCAGTATTATGGAGGTGTTTATAATGTTATTGCTGATTGGTGTACATTCTTGCCTTGTGTAATAGTTAACCCCCGAAGTGTCAAAAATGCATCAAGTAACATCACTAAATGAAACAGGCTGTATGTCCCGAAAGAGAGCCAATACGTGTTACCACATTATACCATGAGATGACGGTTTGAAAGGCTCCCTGCTGAACTGGTGAGGATGTGTTTGTTGTCTGGGATACAGAGCAGATTAGAGAAAGCACACAAAACACCTTTTCGCTGTTGAAGAGCTTCAACTTTTGCAGCTGTTCGCCAATTCTTGCTCTATATACAAGAGAGATGAGCAACTTTACTCCCATCTAATCTAACGTGTTTCTTAACATGTGTTTTTATTTCTAACCACCTAAAAGCTACAGCCTGCGTCATCTAACGGGATATTTGCAGTAGTCACAGAATAAAACTGCTCTCTAACACATATTCAGCTAAACAATACCTATCAAATGATAAAAAAAACAAAAAACCACCAACTGTGTTTGTTTTGAGTGGTGAAGTCGCTCCAAACTTTCATTTTAGAGTTTCTTATTGACAGAAATTCCTAAATATATTCTTCTTTAGGTTTTTGTAGTTATGTTTGTATGAAATATCCTTTCCTCTTCGCCATTCATTCTTTGTATTCTTTCATCTTTAACTTAATAGAAACTTCATCAGCACTCATACTTGCTGTGAATTATCTTCTACCTTAACCCTTTCATGCATGAATTAATAAAAAACAGTTAAGTATTTTTTTTAATACAGTATTTTACCTCTACAGTCGTATGCGGTGATACTATTTTTGTTTATTAGTAATATTTAAAATCTATCGTGATTTATGATTAATTTTAAAGTACTCAATAAAATATTTCTGAAATAATATATAATCATATTATGCAAATCTTCCATAAAAAAAACAAACAAACAATCATTTCCTTTTCCTATTTTTCACAAAGGCAAACGTGCGTAATTACATAATGTTAGATTATAGCATATGTTTATTAATTCTCCAGGGAGTGGAAACCTTTTGGATGACTCACTAACATCCACTGAACTGGTTTATTTACAAAAATACCATCCTCATTCATGAATACGCAAGAAAAAAGCTTGTAAATAGGTGTCCGCTGTAAGTCCACCATGCACGAAAGGGTTAAATCACTTGCATCTTCTTCCTCCACAGCATGTTGTTTTTATGGTCAAGTACTTTGTGGCTTGGTTGATTCCGGATGTTCCTTCTGATGTGATGGCTCGGGTCAAAAGGGAACGCTACCTGGTTCAGGAATATCTCCACAACTATGAAGTGGAGAAACTGAAGATCCAACTCAGCCAACATAGCAATAATGAGTGTACCTGCACGCCGATGATCTATCCATCGCTACCCAAACATGAGGTGCTGTCAGAGTGTCTCTAGCCCAACGAGCTGCTGGTCAGTGAGCCAGACACGGCGATGTACATCTCCCTGCTTGTGCATTCTAACACCGATCATCATTTTGCGGTTTTCCTTTTGTTTTAATTAAGAGTTCACTCACTTCACAGCCATCCTTCCTCTATTTACCTGCTGACAGTGGAGAAGCACAGAGAAGCATGAAAAACTAAGTCTGCATGCATGCTGACAGGTTGATACACTTGAAATTTGAGTCTTCTTTATAAATATGGAAGTCTTGTGTTTATAGTTATGAAAATGAAGGAAATCAGAATATGCTGTAATGAGAGAGAATATCTTTCACACTGTGTCTAAAGCTGACAGCTTACCTTTGTTTTAATATAATACTATTTATTTTAAGTGCCACTATAAGTAACCAAAGACTGGATGCCTTAATAAATCACCAACTTATCTTTGGATCTGCGAGGGCAGAACGTTTGTACTTTAAGGACACACAGTGAAAAGTTCTAATATCTTATCAAAATATATGTTCACCTTTCATTTTTGCTTTAACAGTTTATAAAAAATGTGAACACCTGGTTGTTTCTCTGCATTATCACTGCATATATAATAAATTACCAAATTGCATCCTAATTTTAGAGGCTGTTTTAAAACCTGGAGAATTTTTAAAAAATTTTTTAATCTGATTTCATAATCCCCTTCCAGTTTCTCCAGTGTTCAGTCTGACATGTGAAGTAGTTAAAAAAAAATCTGTGCTGTTATTACTGTGAGCAAGGACAGATTTTGTCCTGCAGTGGCCAGTTGTTTAGCCGCAGAAGCAGCAGGTGGTGTATGTTACATGTCAGCCAGCACGTTGCAGCTGATGATTACCTGCTCCACATATGTTTGCTCCGTCACACTAAGCACATCAGCCATCACCTACTGCAGCTGTTGTGCTTTTGGTTTCCTCAGCTGTGTGCGTGTAGAAGGAAAGATATAGATTCTTTTTTTTATTTTTGCACAAAGCACTTAAAGCACGACTACCAAGGCGTCAAGACATCAAACTAGTAGTTTATATGACACTATACATTCAAGATCATTGTTTTGAAGCTGTCCAGTGGAATAAGAACTCTTCTCGATTTGATGCTTCGATGAAGATTTCATGTTTCAATGTCAAAGAGATCTTTTGAATGGAATATGAAGGACATTTAAATATGTATTTGATTGAAATATGTAATAGATATGTTATCGAAAGATTTAACTTATATGTACAGGAGCTGACTGAGTGCTACAGACTCAGGCATTTAAATCTGTTTGAGGTGTTTAGATGTGACCATGTTCCAGTTTGCCTTATCTATGCCCTGTGCTCAGCTGAACTCATGCCCATGGAGGCCTTAATACATTTAAATCTTTGTTTTCATTATTAGTTCTTTTACCTTTTTTTCTATTCTTGTGTACGCTCTTTTGTTATGCTTTATGACTTGGATTTTAATTTTCTAATGCTTTATTCAAAATGAAAGTGAATTAGTTTACTGTATGCTCAAATTGAATTTTTTGCTGTTTTATTTTGTTTTGTTCTCTATAAAATCTTCTTATACTGTAATATGTTACAAAGTTAAATCTCTTAAATAAAGTACCAGTTTAACCTGTGCTGTTGTTTTACATGTTTGGTGTAAACCTGAGTGCCGTAGAACTTCATCTGTTTCCTGATGAAATTAGACTTGTTCACAGAACAGATGGCCAAAGAGACTACTGATAAGTAATTCTGTGCTGCTGCTTTTTTTTTTTTTTTTTTTTACACTGGTGGGTGTGTTTTACACCCAAGTATGCTGGCAGGCTTATTTGCCTTGGCGACAGTGCAGAAGCCACTGTGACAAAGAAACAGGCAACACTCTGGTTTAGGTAGTTTTTATGGATTCAGTGTGATTTTTAAGTATGATTCTGTCATGGAAACATGGATTCTCTAATATGGACATGGTTCTCTAATATAGCAAGCTGTGATTAATATGTACATCTTTCTCTTTTTTCCATGTTACCTAAGCCCCTTAACGTTTACAAGTACATGAAACTTGGGTCTTGACTGAATAGATGACCCTCATAAATAGCAATGCGCGTCAGAACTGCCTGCTCCTTCTCAACCTGTCCTTGGCAAACCCCTTCCTGGCTGGTTGCCATGCTTTCATTCAATACCATCTGGATGGGCCATAGTAAAAGCTGCCCTGGAGGTTCTACAACTACTTCTACCTCAGCAGCATCTTCATCACAAAATATACCTGAGCGTCGTGCACTCGTCCCGCCCCCTCGTGCTTTCTGGACATGTGGAAGACATGTCTGCTGTGCGTAACTGTGATCACTCTGCTCTTTGTTGCGGGAATGGGTCTGGTCCTGGCCTGGCAGTTGTCACACCGTTAGAAGAGAAGTGTTTACATACTGCTGAGTGAGACCGCGGTGAAAAACCCTTTAACCCACGAACTGCCCCTGTTTTCCCGCCGCTACAGACGCCTAAGCAGATGGACACCGGGGCGCGCCGGTGCCGCCACAAAACGCGGAAACGAAATAGCCGACCAGCTTTTCCCTGTTGTCATTTTTTGTTTTGAAGGTGTACTTCTCCGGCCTAAACTATCCTCTTTTCGCCTGGTTGATAAGAAGCTGCAGGTTCAGGGGTTTTAAGGCGTTTTGCTACAGGGCAGATGGCTTCTCTAAAACACACCCGGATGATGATGGAAGGAAAATACCGGTGTTTTCCCACCTGTGTGCGCAGATTGAGCGGCAATGTAACTGGATGGGCTAATGTGCTTTTCCAATTGCAGTCTATTTCATAGAACTGTAAAGAAAAACGTCTTTTATTTGAGAGAAATAAATGCTTTCTGCAAGCCAATTGTTCAGTTTCATTTACTTTAGATACCATCTCATAGGCTACTAGCTGAGGCTGGTCTATCCTGACACAACACTGCCTCTGCGTGGTTGACTGCATACTGTAGCCTACTTTACACTTTGTCTCCACATAAACAGCAAAGACGTCTGAACAATGGAAGCACCTAATCACCCTCCTCTTTAAGTAAATAATTTATTCTGTTTATTCCCCAAATACGAAACAGCTACTTAATGCTACAGGTCCATCCACACCCAATGTGACAGACCTTACAAGCAAGCATCTTTGTTGCTGAGCCCGCGGTGCAGTAAGTGATTAACACCTAAAATCATCTTAAAATTAATTTCACTTCACTTAGGAATCAGTGAAGATGTCTGGTTAAGCAGTTGTGCTCATTCACAGATTTTCAAGTTGTAATTGAATTAGGGGAGAGGAGCGGTGCAGTGGGAGCAGAAGGGAGGAGGGGCGCCGCAAGGAGAGGCTGACAGGTACACGAGCTGCGCGCTGTCCACGGTACTGAAAGCTCCTCCGGCTGCTGCCACACCGGAGACCCTCACCTCAGGTTGGACCGGAGCTCCACTAACCTCCACCAGCTGGAACTCATCACGTACACCCCCACCACTTTGATGTCCGAAAAGAAAGGAGAAAATACTCTATCCAATCTTCTCCATATCTGTTTTGCTGGGTTTTTTTTCTCCTAATCGTTGACTGGATGTTAAAATGGCTCTGCAAGGATTAACATTGCGCAAGGCAGAAGCGGACTTATTTGACTGCTGTTTTGTGACTGTGAAACCAGCTCTTTCAGACTGAGCGTGTTTCCTCTCTCTCTCTCCATTTTCTGGCTCATCCTCCTCCGGACATCAAGACTTGTTCTGCTTAAACGAAAGAGGCGCAATATTTGGATTAATATTTCAACAATATGCTCTTTAATGCTGCACTTCCATTTGTTATAGTATCGTAGGATTGTTAAAAGATCATTTGGATATGGAGCCAGGCAAGGAGAAAGCTCTCCCCACCACCAAAGAGGGGCTTAAACAAATCGCAGGAAAGGCCCTGGGTGGTCTGTACAGGTAAGAAAGAGAGAGAGAGAGAGGGGGAAAAGAATTATTCATTTGTTGTTAGCACAGAATTAGACAAGTTCTGATTAATTAATGTAGAAAATGTGTGAATGTAAAGCTGACACGTAAAACGTCAATTAGTCCTGTATATTCTTTTCTTTCCCAGCAAAATTGTTAAATCAAAAGGGAGATCTCCTCTTTAAAGCACGAATCACGTACGGAATGCTGAAAGCAGAGTCGTGTGGCCCGAATATTTAAGGATCAGATATTTCCCAGGAGGATGGTACCCTCCACCAGCAGCTGTGGGTGTTTTTAAATAATTAATGAAACAGAGCGAGTCGTGACACAAGGTCGGAGGATATCTATTACCTTACGTATCCATCCGTATTAATTCAAGATCGATGAGCTTCATATCAGTAGACTTTCTATATATTTTTTTTTTACCATGAAAATCTACAGTGGTAGACTACACCTACAGAAAATGTAGTCCCAAGGAAAGCTGCTCACAGACCCATCAGTTTAGATTTACTGTAGAGAAGCTGGATGTTGTAAGAACTCATTAGAACAGAAATATTTTTACCTATAACTGGATATAATGATTACATTTATTGTTTTAATCGTTAAATATAAAAACAAATTGCTTTAAATAAACACAAAAAAATTGAGCTTTTATGCGTAATTTAAGAGACCTTTTGTGCAAGCACAAGTCGTATTCGTTTATTGTTAGGGTGTGCAATAGGTTTGACTTGTACATTTTGATGCTGTAACAGAAACGTGACCAAAACCCGTGAAAGAACAAAATGTAATGGATGCATTTCAGCAGCAGCAGGCCTGACATCTTCCCTGTGCGGCCTCACTTTTCAGTATGCAGCTAAGAATTTGTTGGATTCCCGTGAAGAAATTAAACAGAAATAAAACAGAAATAATTCCAGCTGCATATTGACGAGAACTGAACCAGAAAGGTAAAAATGAACCCCAACCGATGCTGATGCTGATAACACTGCAATGCGGTATGAGGGTCACCCTTTTCTTAGGTTCACAGCTGGGCTTTTTTTTTCCCTGCAAGAAACGAAAATAAACCACATTTTGATTTTATAAACACTGTACAGACTTTTTACGGCCTGCGGATATGTAGAGACATCGTTCGGGCCTGTTGTAGAAAAGCACAATAAAACTAGGAGTCTGTTTTCAATAAAAAAAAATAAAAAAAAAATTCTTAAAATGAGGGTAAAAGGAATAGTTGCACAAGTGGATATTTTTTTCTTTAAAAAGAGATGGAAAAAAATGGGGGTTCCGATAACAAACATCGATCATATTTTGTCTGGTGAAAAAAGAATGACTTGGATGTTCATATTCTACTGAACATCCAAGTCGGCTGAATGTAACCTAAAAAACAGAGTATCCTGTTATATAATGCCTTGTGGTGCAGGCGGCTTGAAAGAAGACAGCAAACAGGTGAGGCGATCGAGCTGACAGAGGATGGGAGACCCAGGGCGGACCAGGAGCGGAAGACACCCCTGTGTGACTGCACGTGCTTCGGGCTGCCACGCAGATACATCATCGCTGTGCTGAGTGGGCTCGGCTTCTGCATCTCCTTCGGTATCCGGTGTAACTTGGGTGTGGCCATCGTCAGCATGGTCAATAACAGCACAATCCATCAAAACGGCAAGATCATCATCAAAGAGGTGCCTGTAAACCCCGCCTCCCTCCACACAGGGACCCTCTTATCTGATAGGTGATGAGGGCCAGAACCAGTAAACCAATAGATTTTCTGTGGTTAGATATCTACTATAAAGAGATTTGCACGGGGAAAAGAAAAAAAAAAAGACAAGATTGAATATATTTCTCATTTAATTTAATCATTTAGTCATTTAATTTGAAAGAAAGGCAAATAGAATTAAATGGCATTTGTAGTATTTTTGTTAATGTATTATTCAATTTTCTAGAAAATTAACTTCTTTTCATTACTAATTCACCAGTATATTAATTATAAGAACCTAATAATAAAAGCTATATATAGGTTAGTTTGTCTCTATCTCCAGTTAACAAACCACGCGATATGTTTTCATTTATGATGACCGAATTACACTTATGAATATGAAATAATTCTGTTTATTTCTGTGCCTGCAAGAAAGCGAAATTCAACTGGGACCCAGAGACCGTGGGGATGATTCACGGGTCGTTCTTCTGGGGCTACATAGTAACTCAGATTCCAGGAGGGTATATCTCCTCAAGACTGGCTGCAAACAGGTAAAAACACTCGATTTCGAAAATCATTGTGTACGATTTGGAAATAAGATGACGTTTAAATAATGTTTATATCTTACTGAATTGAAGGTAGCCAGTAATACTTGTGCCCGTCAGTCATAGAAACCAGCTGATGAACTGGGGATTTGGCTGATGCCCGCCAGGCGTGCCTTCTCATGTTAATGAGCCCCTGTGGGACCACCGTGTCTAATCCTTTTGTTGAGCGGCATGGTAACCACACCAGCTAAAGCCTTGTGTGAATTTCGGTTTTAAGAAAAGGTTGTAGAACGATTTTAATGACCATGTATCATCACATGATGACGACTGGTTAGTCAGCAAGAATTGCGCAAAGGAAGGAAGTAAACGTCCACTTTGCAAAAAGTGGGAGAACTAAAACCTCTTAACAGGAAAAAAAAAAAAAAAAAGATATAAATCTGTATGAATTTGGAAAACAGTTTGCATGTTTTCTGTTAAAATGCTGATTTAAGAGGGAAGTCAGACAAGGATGCAAATCACAGAAGGGCTTTATGGTGCCAAGTATCTGAGCCACTGATGCCTTCTGTTGTGATCAGTCCTCTCCTCACTCCCTTGGAAACTGAATAACTGCTTGATATATGAGTGTGTGAGAGTGTGCAGCATCCAATTAGGAGTGGTTTATCTTCATCGTGAGTGATTATTCTTTGGTGTTGTGAATGTATGAACAATTTGCTGAATATTTTCCCTCTGGATAAAATGGTGCTTTTGATCTGATAATAATTGACACGCCATCAAATTGTTTATCCAGAGTTTTCGGGGCTGCCATCGTGCTGACATCCACCCTCAACATGTTCATTCCTTCTGCTGCCCGTGTGCACTATGGATGTGTCATCTTTGTGAGGATATTGCAAGGATTGGTGGAGGTACTTATATACAGTTTGCACATCAGATATCAACATTTAAAAAGGCTACAAATGATGCATCTTTGTCAAGCTGTTCCTGACCTCTGATGAAATTGTCCTGACATTCTGTATGTAACCACATTATACATAAATCCTCTGTCCACATTGAACCCTCCAGGTTTTTTTTTGTTTGAGTTTGACTGGAAAATGAGCCCCATTATAAGCAAGCTCCATTCATCATACTGTACACAGATTAATCAACAAACAACATGAAACCTTGAATAGCAGGGTGTGTGTGTATTGGTTTGCCTAGATGAAACAGCCCAATGTTAACATGAAATACATCGAACAAAAGAGATAAAAAAAAAAACAACACTTGATGGAGGCGGCTCCCTCAGCTCAAGAAGGGCTGTCATTTCAGGGAGAGAGATGCTATTATCAGACTGAAGGTCAGCCTCTTTTGTTATTTTGTTTAGCTGCATTCTGTCATTTCAATAGCTGCACATGACCATTGAGAGAAAGAGCTGCCTGTGTTCTGCACCACAACTTGTTACTACAAATTAAGCATTCGCATTTCAGGGTGTCTCCCACCGCAAGCCTCAGCAATTTGTGTCTATCAATAGTTGATTGTATGCCACTTAGTGTTTAATGAAGATTTAATAGGAGCAATTTAGATTTTTTTTTTCTTATGAAGTGAGGAGTCAGCTTGAATTTGCACCGACTCACACCTAAGCCATTAGTCTCTATTAGAAAGGTCAGCTCCAATGCACGTCAGACTGTTTGTTATTAACTACAATTTGTTCTGTAAATTTTTGACAAATTAGAAGAGACTGCATCACTCCAGCAGTGAAGCCGTGAATTAAAGTGAAAGAACGGGTAAAACAACTTTTGTTCAGGTAAATGATCCATGTCGGATATTACAGTGACTGTAATGTTATTTGTCACCGTGTAGGGAGTAACTTACCCAGCCTGCCATGGAATCTGGAGTAAATGGGCTCCACCGCTGGAAAGAAGTCGTCTGGCAACCCTCTCCTTTTGTGGTACGAAATGTACACTTTGTAGTGTGGTTTTTGAGGAAAAGCAAGATCGACTCATTGGTGTCAGAGGGATTTTATCATCTTATTACTCCACACACTGAAATGCAGGTTTAGAATTACAAAATATTGCTCACTAAATATCTGTGCTGACCACATTTGTGAGTAACACAGTGGAACAACACTGTTGTCAGGATAAACAGGCAGGATCACATTCTGCTTAGTCATGATAATGTGTCCTGTACAGGATCCTACGCTGGTGCAGTGATAGCCATGCCGCTAGCAGGTGTCCTGGTGCAGTATACAGGATGGTCCTCAGTCTTCTATGTATATGGTGAGTTTTGCTCTATTTTTACATCCTAAAGTGAGACTCAGCTACTCATATTTTATTAGAAAAAGGTGAAATCTGATGCAATAAGCTATGCGTTTTTAAGCTGTGATGCTACAATGTTAAATAAACTTTGAATTAGTAACAATATGTAGATAGATAGTCGTGTGTAACTGAAAAACCCAAACCACTTTGCCTCATTTTTTTTAATCCTTTCATATGTCTAAAACCATTAAAATACTCTTACCTATATTCCCAAGAGGTATGAGAAGTTAAGGTCCCCAACAGGATTCTTAGTTATGGGTTTGGACATAACTTCATGGCACATTTTGTTTGTCATACTAACATGTTCTTGTGTGCCGGTTAGGGTCTTTTGGAATCGTTTGGTACATGTTTTGGATTTTGGTGTCGTATGAGAGTCCAGCAGAGCACCCCACCATCAGCGAAGAGGAGCGTCGTTATATTGAGGAGAGCATTGGTGAAAGTGCCCAGCTGATGGGTGCAATGGAAGTGAGTTTCCATTCTTTGTTTCTTGGCATGTAACACTAGAAAACGTTCCCTACGTCCAGCTAATGGTCTGTTTGTCACACGCCTTCAACAGAAATTCAAGACCCCCTGGAGGAAGTTTTTCTCCTCTATGCCTGTCTATGCAATTATTGTGGCCAATTTCTGCAGAAGCTGGACCTTTTATCTGCTTCTCATCAGTCAGCCTGCGTACTTTGAAGAGGTGTTTGGCTTTGAGATCAGCAAGGTAAATGAATAGACCCCTCCTAATGCCTGTTTTTACCCCTGAATATATTCTCTAATGTGAGCTTCAATGAAATACCATCCAAGCAGTCCCAGTTTCCTTTGCCTGGCTGTAAAATCCCTGGTGGTAGATATTTGTATTAGTGGAATTTACAAGGACAGTTGATATATATTTCTCATTTAACGTGTTCCTATTTCATTACAGGTTTAATAAAACAGGAGAAACATTTGAATAGATTGTAGATTACACATACCATCCAGGCAATAGAATACAGCCAATCGCAAACAGTTATGATCTTTGCCCTCCAGTGAGAGTATAAACCATGACTCAAGCTACGCTGACAGGTCCAATTCAGGATCCGGATGAGTTTCTGCCCTTACTGAGCTGAATTATTACTCCATAGTGTCAGAGGTTGAAACTCTTGATTGAAAGGGACATTTGTTCCCAGACTGTTATGACAGTTTCGTTGTGGCTGTCACAGTTCAGCTTCAGACAAGTGTTTGATGGTTTCTCAGGTTGGAGCACTGTCAGCTCTCCCTCACTTGGTCATGACCATCATCGTGCCTTTAGGAGGCCAGTTAGCTGACTACCTGCGGAGCAACAACATCATGTCTACTACTATGGTCCGCAAAATCATGAACTGTGGAGGTGAGGCTTTCGTTATCAGACTTTTGTTTGTTCCTAATGATTGGAGTTGTTCTCATCCGGTCATTCTATCCTGTTTTGTTCAGGGTTTGGCATGGAGGCAACTCTCCTATTAGTGGTCGGCTACTCTCACAGTAAAGGGGTGGCCATCTCTTTCCTTGTCCTGGCGGTGGGCTTCAGCGGTTTTGCAATATCAGGTGAGTCTTAAAAGAATGGATTCTTGTTAGAATACCCAGAGTATATTCGATAATGCACCAAGCTTGGGGAATTGACCTCTTTTTGCTGCAGGTTTCAATGTGAACCATTTAGACATCGCTCCTCGCTACGCCAGTATCCTCATGGGCATTTCCAATGGGGTTGGCACCTTATCAGGCATGGTATGCCCACTCATTGTGGGTGCAATGACAAAGAACAAGGTAAGTCTTTCTGGATGGAAATGTTATGATTATAATACAGATAACTTAAATACCATGGATAAAGCTCTATAAAGAGCTTGAATTTGACTAAATAGAGTTAGACAAACAGTAAACAAATGAAAGGATTTTAAGAGTACTGTTACCTTCTCCAGGTGCGGTCAAGTGACAATCACATAGCTAACATGTGCTAAGTTGAATTCTGAGCAAGCAAAGGGCTCTCTAACGTTGGCTAAAGTTGTGGTTCTACTTTAACAAGCTTACTCCCAGTCTACATTTGGATAAATATAACATGAACAAACCAGAAAGATGTTAGATACATGATTTGTAGCTAGATTAAATCCAACAGATTTTGTTTGTTTGTTTGTTTTTATTAAAAAGGATATGTTTGGAAAAAACAAATAAATATACAGCCTCCCCACTTCCAGACTTTAACAACCTTATCATATCTGTAAAACATTGGTGGTACCATCATGGTTTGGGCTGCATCTGGACAAACTGGGCATGTTGATCAAACTGATGTTTTGCTGCACATTTTTAAAACGTAATTAAATACAGCCTAAATATTGAAATGAAAGACAAATGGCTTTAACACAATTCAAATAAATCAATTAATAAAGCAGTTACATAAACAGAAACAATAAAGAAAAGAAAAAAAAAGCTCATACATAAATACAACTCAAGAAGAGACAAAGTAAATGTTGTGAGACAAAATTTAAAAACAGGAAGTTTTGAAAGCCTCTACACATGCAGGTGCAGTTAATTCTATAACTTCAAGGCGATATTAGGATCAGAACAAAAAGAAACAAGCGATGTCTGTGGAACGGAGCGATCTAGAAGGCATGGTTGCAGGATGTTTAACGATACAAAGGGGTCATCTACCCAAGAATTGGGTAGATGAATTGAAGGGATTTTTTTATTGAATATAAAAATAATTGAAAAAATAATTGAAGTGAATTTCTTGTACTGATAATGTTAAAGTTTTGTACATAATCAAATTGAAATGTGTGGCAAGACTTGTACTGAGAAGTTCATATGGAGAAACCCACCAACATTACAAATCTGACACTGGTCTGCACAGATGGGCAGGTGGAAGTTTATATAAGCAAAACTGATCAATGATGTATGAGGAACCAAAAGCTAAAGGAAGAGTTGCACAATAGCGGTCAGACAAGATACTGAAAGCAGTTTATGCTCTTGTCACAGATTGTGTGTTTTATTCCAAAATATACAAATTACCATTGATAGTATTTTTGTCTCAGTTGTCTTTCTGCTCTGTCTTTATCTTTCTCTAAAACCAAGTCAGAATAAGGTTTAGGGTCAAAATTATGACAAAATCTTGAAAATTTTAACCTCAGAAAATTTGAAACAAGTTTTTTTTACGAAGCTTGTTTGAGGTCACAGAGTCTGACTTCCACTCCTAATGTTTCTAGACCCGTGAAGAATGGCAGTATGTCTTCCTCATCGCTTCCCTTGTGCATTATGGAGGAGTGGTGTTTTATGGAATCTTTGCCTCTGGGGAGAAACAGCCATGGGCCGACCCCGAAGAAACCAGTGAAGAAAAGTGTGGCTTTATAGATGAAGATGAGCTGGCCGAGGAAACAGGTGACATCACGCAGAGCTATGGAGCGATGGGCGGTACGGCTAAAAGCTATGGAGCCACAGCACAACTCAATGGTGGGTGGGTGCAGGACTGGGACAAGACAGAAGAATATGTTCAGGAGCCAGCAGGAAAGATGTATTCTCAGCGTGGCTATTCTTAAACCGTACAGTTGTGGTGAGTCTGCTGAAAAAGAGACTCTCCTTCACAGATTGCACAAAGAAGCATTATATATCAGATATTTAAAATCCATTTTGTGTGTTCAAGTAGTTTCAAATGAAAATTTAAAGAAAATTTAATTGCAATGCAGAACAATCCTCACTAGAATCTCATGTTTTTCATCACATCTGCATACAGTAGGGCTTCACTATACTCACAGACAGTAACTGCAAAGAAAACTGCAGACATGCAGTCTGCTTAGGCGACCAAACCTCATTGATCTACTTGAACAACGTGAGCCAGATAACACTGCATTTGACCATCATGTAGGGGTCTTTTTCTGACATACCACTCTGATTGCACTGAAACTCTTAAGTGTTCTAAAAAATAAGATTCTATTCTGTTTCTCAAATGTGTTTTATGTACTGTATATACCTGTATACTGTTTCTGTGAGACTATTGTGGATTTTGGGTCGTTGATCTGTGTTAACATAAATATAAAAGGCCATATTTTTCATGGACAGTACCTCTTCAGGGAGATGTCTGCTTGCAAAAAAGGTCTTCTTCTTCTGGAGTGAAGCCTACAATAACATTATAAGACAAAAATAGCGTGAGTGAAATTGAAACGTAGAGTTTTAGTGTGTGTTTGTTGCATGAATTTGCTCAGATTAATGTTTCAGATGCAGCTGCCTCACAGCCACTGATAGTCCTCATCCAGCCAACAGCTTTCTTCTTAAATAAGTGTCTTCTGCCATTGTGAATAATAAGATAAGTTTTCAAGATCAGGTTCAGGTTTTAATGTGAGACAAATGAAAAATATATTTAAAAAAAAGAGTTTTGAGGGCAACTACGCAGAAAACATTGTTTATTGATGTTTGGTGTGTACTGCAATAAATTCTGTGTACCAGCTACTACCCATCACATTCTGTTCTGTAACGTAAAAATAGCTTGCTGTATCTAACTGTACTTGTTTTGGAGTCATGTGATGATCAACATTTAGGTGTGTGTTCTTAACAATTTCCTAGTATCTGGAAAATCCAGCTTTAGTGCTCATGATGCAGGAGATGTTGCATTTTGGCAGTGAGGAATCGAGTGCTATGTGCAAACAACTAAGTTGTTGTTCCTTGGTTGTTATCATGGCCACTATGAGCACTTTACCGACATGTTGATATTGTCATTTTTGAGTGCACCACATGAATTAATAGATGGCTCTTCCACTTGACTTAATTTGCTGTTTAAACTCTTCTCATTTGCTGTATGAAATCTGCAAGGATGTTTAAAATATATGAATATTTAAGAATGTTTATGATGACCAAAAGATGCTATTATGGCTTTGTGCCTGAAGGTTCTGTAAACAGATAAATGTGATTTTATGGCTTCTAATATTGTGTTTAATGAAGAGGTATGTTGATGTCAAAAAGTGTTATAAAAATACTCATATCATTTTATAAAAAAAGATAACCAAAAAGCCATATCTTGTCATTGTGATTTTGTTTGTTTTTCTGTGATTTACTGTCTTCCTCACAGACTGGATGTAAACTATTTAACCAGGTAATAACCTTCGTCAAGTGTCCCCTGCTCTCCCCATGTTTCTCATTAGTCAATCAATGGAAGAGGTGTTTGGAGAGCAGGAGAGATTACTGGACCTTGTTGCCCATCAAGTATAGTAATGTTAATGCTATTACAGTTTACACTCCCACAAACTGGGACCAACTGTCTCTGCAAAGACCTCTGACTTTAATATGCAGTGAAGAAGCTGCTGCTGAGGTGTATAAAGCTGGTGTATAAAAGTGCGATGAATCCATTAAATTTCCTCAACAGTAGCTCACACGTTTATGTAAAGGAAAGACAAAAAAAAAAAACCCTGCAAAAATGAGAATATTAGGTGGAAAATTAAAATCACTGTTTCTTTTTGTCTGAGAACAACTGAGGTCACTATTCATGTAACACATTCAGTTATTGATCCAGCTCCCTCATTAAGTTCAATCAAATGACAAATCAATATTGTTTAACTCCTGAAGCCACTGACATTTAAAAACCTATAGTTGGTGACAGTATAGAAAGTTGAAATTTATATTAATTTGACTAGTTAACTTTTTTATCATAAAAATATAAGAAATAAAAAAAAAAATCTAAAACCAGAAAATGGTGTTAAATATGGAAATCAAAGTGATACTTAAAGTCAATGAAATATTAAACTGTGACAGGGGAAATTAATTGAAAAATGCTTGGAGATTGTTTTGGATATTTTCACTCTTTATTCTTAATGTTAAGTGACAGTTACAGTTAAGTGACTCCAGATGAAGGCTTTGCCATCAGTCTGAACTCAATGACTCGATACAACATGGAAAAACATTTCCACAAGTGTTTATGTAAAAATTTCCAATCCTAACCTTTAATATATAATTAATCAGTCATTTCGGCTTATGAATTTCTCTCAAGGATGGTTCAAGTATTTCTTTCCTAAATATAAATAAATAATTACTTTTTAATTTATGCTTTCTTTTATTATGCTTTTACATTGTTAACAGAAAATCTTTTCTAAGGAGAAATATTGAAAATGAGCTGAGGTTATTAATTCTGTGTGGTATGGGATTTGCTTGCTAACGACACATATACACAACAAATAAACAACTTATAACGGCAAAACTGACAGTCATCACTGTTTTACTCTTTGAGACTGGGTCTCCAAAGGCTTCAAACATACTTGGTATAGTTTATTTTATTCTTGCTGGCAGAACATTTAAGGGTTAAATTAACAGGAAAGAAAATGTATGTAAACTATCAATTTCACAGTTAATGGCCCTTGATATATATTTGGTGAGGTGTGTGTCTTCCTAAATTATGTCTCATCTCTTACATTTATTTCAGGGATATGTCAATGTAGATATAATATGATCCCAAAGATAATAAGAGAAACATAATGCACCAGGATACCACATGAAGTGTCACAGCAAAGGCTCAGAGAGGCTTAGTGAAAAAACAGGACATTTATGTGATGTCATTGAAGGTTAATGAGTAAAAATTCATACTGTAAAATATATCAAAAACTACAATGGAATAAAGTGCACAAAAGTGCTTTGGGTCTAAATACTTCCTGAAGTAAATGAGCTTACATGTAGCTTTCACATACACAGATGACATTGTTGATGCAAGTACTTGAAATTTTAACAAATACGATCAAGTAAAATAACTTTTAAAAAAAAACAGCTAATGCTGCATTTATGCTGCATGTCCAGTACATCACTGTGGAAAATGATAATCCAACACACATCTCTCTTAGAGCTTCCTAAAAACATGATAGGCCGTGTTGGTGTGGTTTCTACAGATGTTATGACTCTTGCTGCAGCTTTCAGCTTCTGCAGGTGGGACTGAGTCATGTGAAACAGATGCTAGATATGGTAGCAGTGTATGAGTCTATAATTTAGTCCAACTAGCTTCTTGAAAGACTTGATTAAACATGATGTCGGTTTGACTAACCCATTAAATGTGTAGGTTTTCCTTGTGCACTGATCGCAGTGCTGTGTGAATATGCACTGCGGAAAACAGCTGCAGCTTCTTCAATAAATAAACATTAAGCTTTGCAGCTTGTCTCATATTTAAGTGCAATGTAGACAGGAATGAAGCCTGTGTGGGTGGAGTTTTAAGGTGTTGACCACTGGTTTTCTGCACATGATGGACAGTCTGTGTGCAACATCCTTTATTTCCTGTGTTGACTGATGGTTGGATCATAGGGAGCAGCTCCATGTCGGAATCATCCCCAGTAGCAGCACTGACAGCAATCACAATAAATCTCAGTTTCTCTTCTGATTATTTGTCGAGCTGAGGAGGGATGCCATTAACGACTCACCGCTGCCTGCCTCTCAGTGTGCATGTTAATTTGACAGCAAACACAATTGTGTCACCACTCATGTGGAACATGTTTTCTCATGCCTAACCAGCCAGAGTGGTCATGGCTGTTACACCTGTGACATGCCTGTTAGGACGACCAGTAAATCAGCTAAATCTATCAACATTTAGAGGTGAAACTCTCACTGCTCTCGCCTGCCTGCAACACTGACTCTTTATTTTTTCTGCATCTCAGGCTTAGTCATTGTGATGTTTGTCTGGTTGTGTAATCTGAGGCTGAGAGAAGGGAGGTTGAGGAATTGTCAGTCAGTGGGGCAGGTGCATTTTAGCTCCTCTGGGACTGTAATGGGATGAGGCCCAGCCAGAATGAGCGTTTGATGACGGGGTTGCACACTTCCCTTGAGACTTTGCCTGCATGCAATTATCCTCCTGATCCCTCCTCCAAATGTCCACATCACACTCCTCTCACTGCTGCCCCAATATTTTTTCATTTCCAAAGTACAATTCTGCTCCATTATATGCTAAAAGATCTAATAATTATAACCCTGCGTTTCACAGCGACATTGAAGTAATTACTTTTTTATAACAACCGCCTGCATGACAATACACTGCTTCGGGGCAAATGAATTTGCACACACCTCCTTCCCCTCCCTTGTTAATGGCTTTATTAATGGAGAGCAGCCAGCCCAAATTGGTTTTACATATAATAACATCATAAATCACTGCTTTTCACCCACTATAACATATGTGCAAAATTAAATAACTATTCTGAAAACATAGCTGTTTCCAAACTTCTTTGTTCTCTCTTTTTAATGTTTTGAAATAATATTCTGCTAAGGATGCTCAGCCAGCACAAAAAAAACTCCTTCTGTGATATGCAGATGGTGCCCAAATCTTCCTCCTGCTCAGCTCCCAGTAACAATGGAGGACTGTGTGCTACCAACACATTCATCTGTGCTTACTTCCCAGTCCCACTTAAACATTTGTTAACACCACTCCAGCTTTTAAATCACCAACTGTGACAAGGTGGTGATGTTTTCAGAGCTGCAGAAAATAAGAAATTCCCCAGAAGAAGATTTCTGCTTCGACTGGGTTTCCTGCACAAAACCTGTTTCTTTCAGTTGCATGTGATGTAATCTTCGAGGTCTGGTTCCCCTCCCCCAGTATCAGATAACACTCACACCTTCAAACATGCCCATATCACACAGAAAGACAAAGGATGATAAGATTTAACACGATACTAAAAGGGATGACAAAGCATTACAAGTTGGGATGGATATCTGAATCAGTAAAGATGAGATTAATAAAATATTTCAGTTGTTTCACTTTTGCTTTGTATTTTTTGTTTACAAAAAAAACTGCCAGCTCATAGTTTCAGCATCAGGTTTGTAAGGCAATTAGCCAATTATTTGTAATTATAACAATTTTTCTGAAGCCTTTAGTGATGCTTTGTTTTGCCTGTAACCTAAATCAACTGCAAAACACAATTACTTAATTTCTATAGTCTTTAAATTTCATTTAAGAACAGTAAAGAAGATATAAATGGGATATTTTGCTTGAAGATTAACTTATACTTTCAGCTATTTTCATCCTTTACCTTTCTGTTTTATCAACACTTCAGAGTATCTCCTATTCTCTCCTCAAAACTTGAAAATGCTTAAGCAAACACAGCAGCTGCCCGCAGAGTCTGACAGTGCAGATTTTAGAAAGTCATGAAGTAAACAGTGCAGCTGTTGTTGCAGGCTGAAACATTTATCAAAAATAGTAACATTTACGTGAATCTTTTTTCACATTTATTGTTACAGCATTTCTGTGCCTCACTGCATGCTACATGATAATCATCTGCATACTCTGAGTGGGACACAGGTGTGCACTGGGGTCCGTCTGCCACAGTGATCAGTCACTGGGGCCACATAAGGGCCAAGCTGGAGCGGCTTAGGCACGTGCCGAGGGAGGGCTCTACTCTGTCTCACCCACCCCCTCGGAGGACTCCCTATTCACACCACCAGATGGTGGCTGGATCTGAGTTTTAATGAATGTTGTCCTTCATGACCCTTCAGGAGGCGCTGAACAGCAGTTTCCCTCCTCAGCATGTCTCGCTGCAGTCTTTCACCCCATGCTGACAGAGAACAATATGACACTGGATGGAATATCAGTTAAAGGAGGAACAAAATGTGGGTGGAGTAGAAACAATCATTTACATCGAAATATGGTATTTTCTTGTTAGAGTTGGCGTACATCAATACATAAAGGTATAGATACATAAGGTATAGAACATAACAGCCTTTTCAGTGAGAACATATTTTTCTTTTCTCCTACTGGTTTTTTACATGTCAAGCTTTCCAAACAATTCGTTTCAAAAAGAAAGCAGAACAAATATTTAGACACCGGCAGAGTGAACTAAATTATTGTCTAGCTCGTGGAGTGTGTGGGGTGTCACACAGTAACACATCTGAGTCGTCACCATGGCTGCACACCCGATCTGCCAGTTATGTGTTAAGGATGCTAATAAGAGTGAGAATTTTTAAGTCTAAAACTCTCATTAGTGTTTGGAACTAGGAAACCACTCAGAGTGCAAACCTCTGCCGAGCAGCTCATTTTCACCCCGATTATGAATATTTGTTTTAAAAATGTCTGCGTTGACAACTCCTTCCAGCTGACGCCCAAAATTTAATGGAATCTAAGTTAAATGAAGACCCATTCTCAGAAAAAGAAATGCCAAAAATACACTCAAAGACACAGACAGATAATCACAGGCAAAACCGAAACCTCTATAACAATATAACAATACTTAAATATTGCCTTTATGTTTGTTTTAAATGTAAAACAGTGCAATCATTTAATTAATCTGAATATATCTTCAGCATAGAAGAGACTCAGACTGACTCAGTCGTTGCTGGTTTACATCCATCCTGAGATGTTTTCTTTATTGGTTGAAAATAAATTGCTTGTGTACAAGCCGCCCTTTATTCACTGACCCTTGTCTGTCTCTACGTGGATTGCTTTCACGGTGTGTTAAATGAGCCATAGCTGTGTTGGTGTTTCCCTCCACATGGCAGCCAGGGCTCTAATCTGCTGCCTGTCAGAGACATGTCACACATCAGCTTTTGTGGTTGCTCTGATTTAAGATGCCTGATCTGACTAATTGATCCCTCGCCACAGAGGTGTTCTGACACACAGACGAGGCCTGAGATGTGTGAATTGGCAGTTAACTCACATAGCTGGCGTTATGCTGAAAATGTACCGGTTTATATCAAAGCTCAAGGGGTTGTTGGTAAATGATATGAGAGAATTTAAAAATCATTTTGTCCTTAAACCTGCAAAGAACATCTATAAGTGGAAATGATACACTGCCTATATGAACTTTCAATCTAATACCATCAGATCACGTGGTGCCATGGCTAAAAGGACAGCATGTAATGTCAAAATCTATCTAAATCCAGTAGCTGGGGTACATATCCATCCTGATAAGAAATCATTAAAAATGAAACCCACAATCTCACAAGAACAATTAATGACAAAAGTATTTCAAAGGAGAGTTTAATCATTAAAGTCTTACCAGTGCCACAAAATAAAATAATTGTCATTCAGCTTTCATATAGACGAATAAGGAAGATTAATGACATCTTTCATGTGTTTGTTATATTTCATAAACTTACAAGAAATTCAGTAAGATCAGTCTGTAAAAACCAAACATAAAGACATGCTTTCATATTGAAATTACTTAGTGGCATTCCTGTTATAAATATTAATAAAAAGAGAGCAAAGTTATTAAATGTCACTGCTGTTCATGAAACAACAAATAAGGCCACATAAAAACTAGCTTTTAACAATTAAAGTTACAACTGTAACTACCTGACCTTAAGAATAACATGGCCATTTCCAGAAAATATGTGCAAACTTTTAGTTTATATCATTAAATCATCAATTTTTTTTTTTTTTATCAAATCTGGTTATATGCCATTCATTATCCTCTAAAGAAGCCTCAAAATCACTTGCTTAATTCTGACAGCAGGTCCCCCCACACGCTCAAACCGCTTACATCAAAGTCTCCATCAGAAACCTTCAAGGCATTCAGCTCATCTTCTGTGCTCGCCTTCAAAGAGGGACAGGCCTCAAAAAAGTCCAATAAAAGCTCAGCAAGTTTCTTGAAGGACACTGCAAGGGTTGTTCCAGTTTGAACCCAATCACCGTCATGCACACTGTACTCCATCTTTGATGCACACTTTTTCAGCTCACGGTAGTATGCATCTCTAAATTTCGGATGTCTTTTTAAAAGGTCTTTAAGAAGCGTAGAAGGAAGTTTAAAACACATCTGTTGGAGCACATTGTGTTGGTTCTGCAGCCAGTTCAGGAGAAAACCCTGTGAAGCAGTTTGTGCAGCAGAGTCTTCAGTCGTCAGCAGTGCTGTGGCGATGACTAGACAAAAATGTTGCGCTGCTCCTTCAAATAATTGTTGGACTGAGCATAAAAACTCCTCTGCCTGGTGGAGGTCATTGCCTTGGCCCAGCAGAGCATCCAACCTCTTGATCAGCATCTCACCCTGCACTTCAGCATCAGCACCAACAGAGGAAAAGCTTGAAAGGGGACGCAGGACTTTACAAGCTGATTTACATTGAAGAATATGGCTGCAGAACCCTGTGACATCCCCATACTCATTGTCCATTACGTTAACAGGCATATTTTTGTCAAAAAGTATCTTCATGATGGAGCTGGGCAGTTTGGGATTGTTCAACAAGCCCACGAGCAACAAGTGCTGGCAGCAGGGAAGGTCCGAGAAGGACACACGTGAATATCCGGGTACAGCTTCTTGCAGATTCTGATTCACGATGTGCAGCTGCTTCTCCATAAGTCCTCTTATCGATGAATTTTTGTGAAACCTGGAATGAATGTGCTCGCAGTACTTGGCCCAGTGAAAGGCTCTGCACAAAGTTTGCTCGTTCCACTGCTTCACCGATCCGCTGTGAGCTGCCACAGCCAGCAGCTCCACCGTGCTAACCAGGTTCTTCAGCACCGCCTCCATGTGGCGCTCTCGGCATTCAGAGTTTTGATTCCGATCTCCAGAGATGAGCAACATCTGAAGGAGAATATATAAACAACATTTACTCAAAACTCCATTCGTCTTAGAATCTGCTATAATTTTATTAAAATACTTAACTAGTTAGCCATAAGTTAGCAATAGCCGACAAGCCTGTGGATTCGTAAACATGACTTCCGGTAACAAATTTCTCGGCATTTCTTAAATTTTAGTTTAAGGACAGTGGTCTGCAGCAACTCATAATAAATGTGATAAAATGTGAACATGACACATTAACACGAGTAAACTATATTGTTGTAAAACTCACTTGTCTCTTCAGTTTCCCACTCGGAGTTTCGGTGGGGTTACGCCGCTTCAGTGCGCATGCGTTGTTGAATGGCGAAATTCAAGCAGACACGACCCCCCCCCCCCCCCCCCCCCCCCCCCCCGCACACACACACACACACACACACACTACCCCAAACCCCCCACTGCCCCGAACGATGAAAAAACGTTCACATTTTTTCCTTTTTCTCCATTCGTTAATGTTAACTTTATTTCCTTAACTACATTTTCCTTAAGCCTAATCCACATAACTGAATACAACTATGAAAGATCAGTAAATACTTAACAGTATTCTTTCTTATTTCCATTTTAACGACCAAAGTAACGTGATTTCTGTTCTTCGATTCTATTCTTTGTGACCGTCATGAGACACATCAGCTTCTTTTAGAACACAACGTGACCCTAGTTTAGCAGCATTTGCAGAGAGTAAATAAAAAAACCCACAATCATTTCAAAGTTTCACAGGCTGACCTGTTGAATCCAGAAATGTTATGTCAAGGAAGCAAGAGGAGGGACGTGGTGCGGCCAGCAAGATCAAACTTCCCTCCCATCATCATCATCATCATCAACTGCAGCATGCTGTGAGTGTGTGTGTTTGTGTGTACAGTCAGATCTCTGGTACGCACCGTGAGAGCTCTTCACTTCACATTAGCTCAGTGTTTTGGAGTTAAACCTGTGCTCGCTGCTGTGAAAACCATGAAAACTGGAATTCAGCAGCTCACTGACGAGTGAGAGGAAGGTGAGCAGCAACTGGGTAAAAACTCTTCTGCACATATTCAGTCTGTTCTATGCTGTTCGTAATCAATATGCATATCCTTTCTTTCTTTCTTGTTTTCTTTCTTTTAGTTTTTGTAAATTTTTTAGTCCCTTAATGCTTTAATGCTTTTCTTTCAGAAAGTTTTATTCTTTCCAGAATAATGTCATCTTTTGCTTATTTAAAATTGAGGTTTAGTATTTTTATTGGTTGACTGGGGATTTTCAATGCTTTATTGATGTAAAATTCAGTGTAAGGTACTTCTAATTGCACAGAATATTAAATATTTGCCTGGGCAACTGCTTTTTGTCGCCCTGGTTTTAATTAGTGTGTGCTCAGATTTCAGACATAACTCACAAGGCGTCCTCATTTGATCCTATTTTCAGAGTGGTAAATTCTTTCTTGTGGTTGTTTTTATTTGTGACTGTTGTAAAAGAGGAGACAAGTCAAAAATGTTATTGCAGTTGAATTTTTTTTCTCCAAAGAAGAACAGAGTCTGATGCATCTCCACCCAATATCAAATTATGTCTTTGCACTAAATTCAAAGTAAAATGTGTGCATCTGTTTTCTTGACATATTGTGTGCCAGACATGCTGCTTGTTGATGGTAAGAATGACGACCACACACTGAGGTTTGTAGTTAGATGTCTGGCATTGCTTATTGGTTATAAGGCTGTAAAATCAGCAAGAAATCAGTGAATAATTACCATGGCACACTAATAAACCATCAAGTTCTGTACTGGAATATGAGATTTGATATTTTAATATATAAACAGGCTTGTTGCTGTAGTTTTTCTTTTGTGGGAATTTATGTTATACACTGGTTTTATTGATGCATATTACTGGAGACTTTTTTTTTTTTACTTTGCCAAGTATCTACAGTAACTGACACAGTTTGGTACCTGAGTACTTCAGTAAAAAAACATGAAGTGTTTCCTTGTGTAAATCATCAAATCCACTCTGAATCAATTTACTGTTGTTATGGGGGAAGACATGGAAGGCAATGAGAATTAGCAGTACAGAACCACTGTTGTATTTTCTAATGGCTGTGATTCGACAGTCAGAATTCCCATCCTTATGCCTTTCCTGAAGCAATCAGCAAACTGGGGCATGTTACGACGGCTTTGAAGAAGTCATGAGGCTTTGGACTGACAATATATATTTATATCTCTGTGTGTCTTAATAATCATCAAGAATCAGATTCTGACCTCTTTTCAGAGAATAACATCCACAGCTTTAACAGCGTGGTGTTTTGGGGGCTAAAGTTGAAGAGGTCAGGCTACAGTATGGTGAGAGGAAACATGTACGTTTTATGATGTTTCTTTGAGACTTTTGAAAATACGTGGGGCAAATTTAGCAGACCGTTTATCCAAAACCCTGTCAGAAAACCATAAAACTCTTTAAAAATATTGATATTTAGCTCAGTTAAGCAGAAAAATAGCATATTTGTATGTTATATTTATCAAACAATAAATGAGAATAACCCTCCAAAACAATTTCTGCCAATTCGGTGGATTTTTAATGACTAAGTCTTTAGAAAAACTCAAACTGAAAGATGAGTTGTTCTCAGTGTCTGGCACAGTTTAGATAAAAAGGTTAAAAATAAACTGTTTAACAATCAATAATTGAACAGAAGCTGACTGTGTTTACAATATGTCACATTTTCTTGTTCATTTACATGTAGCACCAGGAAATGAGCTTGTCTGAAGCTGTTCCAGTAGCCTTGTTCTGTCAGCCGCCACCACACTGGACATGGGAATGTAGTGCCTATGCGTGACCACTGAGCTCCAGAGTTTACTATGTGTATGTATGTGAGAAGCTGTTGTCCTTGTGGACATAAGATAACCTCAGTCAGACATCAAGGTCTCAATGTCCAGTTTTGCACCACAGTATGATTTGGTTACATGTAATTCCAGAGGGACCCTGAAATGTCTCACAGATATAAAGGTCACATTCCTCACATTGTGTTACACAGCTTCAGTATTCAGAGGAGATCTTTAGCCATCGCACACTATAAACTATTTGTTCATGGTAGCTTTGCTTCCTTGTTTGAATAAATTACTTTAGTAATTTGCATCAGATGTCCTGTTGCTATTTGCCTGCTACAGAGGCAAGTGAAACGGTCCTGTTTGTCTAATATGTATCTTTACTACAGTTTCAAAATTTAACTTAATTGAAATTCATTTCAGTTATTGGAAAACAATGTCATAAGATAATGCCAGTTAAATTAGAAACCCATCATAGGTGTAGTAGATAATCTGTACCTGAATAGATTTTTTCCATCTGGTGTAACCTTTTTTTTAAGTACATATTCTAAATAACTTTTTTTTTAAAAGCATATTTTATTTATTCTTTCGTGTTTTTGATTGTGACTTTGATGTCTACATCAACTTCCAGATTGAGCCTTGAAAAATGCATTTGTATGCTTGTGAGTGTGATCCTTCTTTTTACACAAGGTTGTCCCTTCTGTGTCTGCATCACAACATTGTTTCCTTTCCTTCTGAGGTCACCACAGCTTATATTTGAGTGGATGAACTGTTGATTTGTGTTTGTACTCTGCTGATAACTTGCAGATACTATTTATCTAAGTCACCCATTTGTCTCTGAAGTACATCTTGAAATGAGTCAACTGACATCTGATAGCTCTAAGAAATGTCTTATTCGCTCTATGAAATCACTTTACAGGAGAGAAAGCCACTGCTAAAATATTCTCTTGATATTGATGTCAAATGTGGTCGATCCATGCAAGTTCCACTGCAGCACTGACTGCATTGGACTGATATAGATCCTTTGATAGACTCTGTTACAGATGGATATGTAAAGTGAAAGAGCTCTTTGTTTGGGAAATAAAACTCTTATTGTATGAGTCTGGCTGATATGAAAGTGTCTCTTGTCCAATGAAGAAATGGATTAGAATGCTACTGTCTAATGTCACCAGGTGGATTGTAATCCATACGAGGATTTGGCCTTGAGGACAAAAATTCTCAAAATCACAATTCTCCATATTATTAGGTCCCTTTTTTTTCTTTTTGGAAAATGACTTTGAAGAGCAGCTGTTTAAAAGTGTCATTGTGTGAAATCAATTATATCATGGATGTAAAAAAATTTCTTAGCGCGTCTTTATTTGAATTTAGAAATTCCTTAGACCCTGAACACAACATATAAAGAGTAGCAGTATAAGAGTAGAAGTCAGTAGCCAGGAAACTATTATGCAGCTACTGTGAATGAGAAATAACTGATGCTATTTTTTAAGAGAAAAAAGAAAGATTGTTCTCTGATTTACTGAAATATGAGGACTCAGCATCCTCTGTTTTAACTCACAGTCAGCTGAAGAATTTTGGGTATCTGTTTCTGAGTTAAAATAAATGATCTGAAGGTGACTGTAGTGTGGACTGTTAAAGTTTAATACGCGACCAGCAGCATTTTTGGCCACATTAAATATAGTTTTAGGTTTTTATTTCTTATGGTTGTCCATACCAAGATAAGTCTCATTTCAAAGTTGCATTTACACTTAAATTATCAAATTGTCAAATTATGTAATTGTATGATAGGATAAGAGCAATGACATTTTATAACCAAAAGGTCAAAGGTAAACTTTATTCCTACATCATAATGTTCTGCTAAAGAAAAAAATGTAGAAAAAAAAGGCAATTCTCTCAACTATTATTCAAAATTACAATTTAGGAACTGATGAAGGCATTTAGCTGTCTACCTAGCTGGTAACACTAATTTCAGGTGGCCATAAGAATGAGTGTACATCATGATTTGTTTAATTGGTGAAGACATACAGACAAGGTCATAGTTGTACTTTTGACACTGCTGAAGAAATTATCTTTGTATAAGGAAGGAAAAAGTGATCTGATTAATTGATAATTAAAATAACTAAGTTCTTACCCAAATAAGCCTGGAAAAAATGCATTGTATCAATTAAGCATTACACATCCAATCATACATACAACAGAAATAGACATACAAATGTACATCTACATGCATACAGGGAACAAACTACAAGCGCCAACGTGTGGTGGAAAGCAGATGATTTTTTAAATATCGGTACAAAGTATACACCAAAACAGTGGCATCAAAAGCTTACATGGCATTCATGACATTTTAATAGATTGAGCAACATCTCATTAATTAAGGCAGTTTGCACGTTGTGTCACTTCTTAAAATATACATGCACGCAGAAAGGTGAAATTCTATCATCCACGTTTTCCAATATTTCTTGTTCTAGGTCATCAGTAGAGAACAATGTGTAGCTCTCTGAGCCCAAAACAGCCCTGTGGCCCCGGGCTGACTGACATGCAACAGTATCACCAGTGGCTCTCCAGTCGACATGAAGCCAGCCTGCTGCCCATGAAAGAAGACCTGGCCCTTTGGCTTTCTAATATTCTCGGTAAGCTACTTTCATACACAATATGCTAGTGTAGCTCCTGAATACTGGTCCCATCTAGATAAAAATAAGTATATAAGAAGTTCCTGTATATGGAAATCTGTGAGCATCAGGGTAATGTGTAACCAGTTTGCAACATTACAATCAATTATGATGTGAAGAATTACTCTCATTAATACAACCAATTGCAGTCACAACAATGGCATTTGATGTTTCTGCATTGTAGTGCTTTATGTGGATCAAATGTGTTGTTCATTATTTACTTCACTCTCATTTTTCTACCTCTGCGAAAAAAAAAACAACCAGGGTGCATTTACTGATTTATTTTAATGTGTATCTAGAAACAGTGTGGCTTGAAAAATCCTGCAAATTTCCTCATTGTGTCTTTTGCATTAACTTAAGTGGTAATGCTGACGTGGACACCTCTACAGGGCGCTGGAATCAATCTGGACCTCATTACAAAGCTTTCTAAAGTCAACAGAGTGCATGAACCAGCTTCAGTGTTTCCACACTTTTCCATACATTACCTTAAATGAAGAATGGACATCATTAACTTCTCTTAAATAATGCACAGCCACTGGTGAAGAATGAGTAGTGAGGGAAGCACAAGCATTGTGAAGTGCACTTCAACAGTTCAGCCACAAATAGATAAACAAAGCACACTGATCTGATTTAAGGAGAATTGTTGATGAAAGGTACAAAGCTATGCCTGAAATATGGTTAAGATTAATGAAAAGACTAAGTAAATAACCTGGAGAATTCTAAGTTCATCTCCAAAAGATGCTGCTAGGTGTGATTGTGCTACAGGCAGTAGCGGCACACAAGAACTTGCAACAGTTTGCTCAATTTTTGAATGTCAAAGTTTCTGTTAACCAATATTTTATTAGCGTTTAAATATTTCAATGGGCTTGAGGTTCCCCAGTGTATGCATATACCTATATTTGTATGCTGTGGCAGTTTTTCGCCTGATGCAATGCGTAATGTTGTCACCCGCTCTCCTTTTCAATAAGATGCAACATATGCATGTTGTTTAACATTGAGATAACAAAAGATTAAATACATACATACATACACACACACACACACACACACACACACACACACACACACACACACATACATACATACATACATACATACATACATTCATACATAGTGATTAACATTTTGAGGAAAGCAGTAATTTAGAATAAAATTCAAAAGGCTGTTATCCAATGTTTGTATTAGAACAGTATTTTCAATTCTGCTTTGGACTTAATGGGTGAAAAATATTCATCAGCAATTTTCTGTAGTGTTTCATTTAAACATAGGTGTGTTTAACAGCTTGAGTTTAGTATAGTTGGCATGCTGCTGTGTATACAACCATTTCTTAAGATAACTCTAAACAGGTTTAGTTCCTGGTACAGTCTCCTGTTTGCTTTTGTGTGTGTGTGTGTGTGTGTGTGTGTGTGTGTGTGTGTGTGTGTGTGTGTGTGTGTGTGTGTGTGTGTGTGTGTGTGTGTGTGTGTGTGTGTGCATGTGTGAGCTGGGTTAAACAACTTAGAAGTCTTCCCTGTTGTCTCTGGTGTTATGTTTACACTAAAACCAGCCATGCCAGAAACTTCTGGTCTGCTGTGATGATGGGTAAAGGACCCACAAACTTCAGAAATGTCAATGAGTTTCCATTTAGCACACACTATTGCTGATATAAGTTATTAGGGCAGTTTCAGTTGGGAGGAGCTGCAGATGGGAGGTATGTCTTAGTATATACATGAGTCATGTTGTTTATTGACCTTTGAGGTTAAAGAAGTGGGGGAGCTTTAGTAATTCAGCATATGAATTGAAATATCTATTAAAAACCTTTTAGCTATATGCTTTTCTCACACACAGGGAGCGATGGCTTGAGTATGAGCAGAAAAAGGAAACTCACTGAGTAATTCTCAAGATTCAATCACTCTTTTTGGGCTCAGTTGCAACATTTGGAACTCATTAAACATTGAACCCCCAAACCCCTCCTTTTATAAGAAACAGAAAGGTCTTTTTAAAAAAAAGAAAAGAAAAAAAAAAAGCAATCTCTCCAGTTTCTTTCCACAGACACCCCCTGCCACCACCTCCTATTTCACAATGATCTAACTTAGAAAGAATGGTCCTCTGGAAGTCAGTCAACTGGACACCACATGTTGATCACCAATATATCTCTGCAACTGTGCAGAGGCGTAATATGAAGCATTGTCCTGCACAAACAGATGCACCATTTGATACGTCCTTGTCTTTGCCATCCAATGGTGTTTTACCAGGAAATCCCTCCAGATTCTCCCACGTCCTGTAATATTTCAGAGTTTGTCTCTGAGAACTGCAGCAACAGAACGGCTCAATCCTTAAAGCTATACTGGGAGTTGACAACATTACATCAGGTTCAGCCTCAGACTGGAATGGACTGGAGATTGAATTTCATCTCTTTATATATTTTAAATGAGCATTTTATGATGGATTTATGGTGCTGGACTGTCTGCCTTCTTTATGTGTCCCCCGCTCAGGTTTGGAAATCACCGCTGAGAGCTTCATGGATCGGTTAGACAATGGTTCCCTGTTGTGCCAGCTGGCTGAGACACTACAGGAGAAGTTCAGGCAAAGTAATGGAGACCTGCTTGCCCTTGGCAACAGAAAGGTATGAAGAAATTGGGGAATTGCAGTAGCCTGGCGTGATACAGGTTACAGTGAAAAGCTAATTTAGAGACTAACTCTTGGCTGACAACATTCAAAGACTAACTTTCAGTGTGAATGATTTAGCAGAGGATTGTTTCAGAGCAGGACAACGTCATTTAAGCAACAACCTATTTGATTAGATTGAAAAACAGTCATTTTGGTCTTTTTAACAGCTTCTTGGCTTAAATCCAGCATTAAAAATAAATTTTTTTGTGTTGCCTCTTAAATTATACTTTAAAAAACAGTCTTGAAATGTATTTTATTGAAACCAAACTGATGCAGGAGTTTGATTTACTCTTACTGGTTATAATAACTTTCCTTTCACAATCAATGTAAAAAAAACAATACTGTTCCTTTTGAATCCCTCTCATCTTAAACATTTTAAAGACATGCAGATATAACATCGGGGGGGGGTTGTCTGCGTGTGTGTGTAGGGGTGGGGGAGGTGAGGTGTGCGTGTGTGTGTTTGGCAGGGGGGTGGTTGTGGGTCGAACTAAAAACTTAAAAATAATCACCTATAATTAAAATACTTTGCAAAGAGCTCCACGTTTTAAGAGCAGAATGAACAAAGAGTGAGGTGTGAGATGGGCATCCTACAGCTTCCAAAGTGGAGAGAAAGACAAAGTTTTTTTTGTCTTCAATGTTTTCTGACAAACCAAAATACAAAATACAGATATTTTAAGTTACTTATTTCAGTCGCCAGTCTATAGAGGTCCAATAGACACAGCCTCCAGTACAAGGATTTCACAATGAAAAAAGTTTATTTTGATGAAGCATTATCCAGATGACTCGATACATTTTTACAATATTAGTGACTACACTGATCAGGCATCTGGTGCTCAGTGAGACTACAAGGTTTTAACGCAGGGAAACACTGATGATCCTACTAGTTTAGAGGGAAAGAAGCCAAAGTCTCTTTTGTTGGTTTTTCAGTGAGAGTTGTTGGTGTTTTCACTGAGGCATTACTGCACTGATGACGGTGGGTCTCCTGATCTCAGCGTGAGTGCAGCAGCACAGATGTGAGGAAATACTTGAGGTCAGTGACCGTGGGATGGCAGCGAAGCTACTGAAATAGAGGAGCCTATTGATTGTGGAGACCCACAGAAAGACGGCAGAGGAGTTCTGACACAGACATTCTGCAGTGAGCGTGATATATTGTCCATGTTATAACTCATATTTAATACTTTCAGTTTAATAAGATATGAAAGATTCATGCTGTTTCCCATGTCTGATACTCTTGTGTATTTCCTCCTATGACACTTATCATGGCAACTGTTTCTTGGCTGATAAGTTCTAGGATTATAAGAATCCTTATCTGTTTTCAGGCCCTGTTGTTGAGTTGATGAGATGTGTGTAGTGGGGCTACTGTTAATGAATGCTGAGATAGAAACATTAAATCACACCTTGGTGATGCTGTTTCTTAAACATTCTTCCATATGTTTGCAGAAATCATTAGTTTTCACAGTTATGATATTTTTCTTCTTTTAATAGTCCGTTTCATGTAAAGTACAAATATAGATGAATGCGATTACCTAAATTCAACTGGAAATCATACTAAGACAGCATATCAAATGTTGAAACTGAGACACTTTGCTAAAATATAGGCTCATTTGAGTCTGACAACTGTTGGGACTAGGGTTACAGAAGATTGGAAAAGTTGTTTAATGCTTAACAGCTGGTACAACAGTCCATAAGCTATTCAGGAACAAATCAGTAACATAACTGGGTATATAAAGAACATCGCAGGGATGAGTCTTTCAGGGATGAAGTTACAGGAAACTCACAACTGTTTGCTGACAACTGAGTCAGTGGTTTCAGAATATTCTTTTTTCTCTCTAAATCCACAAATAAAGTTTGCATGATAACATGTAACAAACAAACATACAGACAACACCCAGATGAGTGTGTCCCGTCTTTGAGTCCTACTTAATTAAGTTTTGTGAAATGTTTTTATTTTCTTTATTTTAGGTGCTCTATTCTCTAGGATGCATAAATAAATACCAAGAAAGAGCATCAGGAAAAAAATGGGCAAACAAAGAAGAGTGAGCAAGCGAGCGAGCGAGCTGGTGAGCTAGTGAGTGGCCCTGTCCAGGGTGTTCCCTGTGGGTTGCTTAGTAACTGCTACGATAGGCACCAGCACATTTCTCAGATTCATCTTGATAAGTCTAAATTCTTTTCATGTCATTGTAGTCTGTTTTCATTTAAACTTTTCATGACTCCTGAAATTTTGGAGAACATAGTTGGATAAACAGTAAAGTGTATCAAAGACAGTTCATCAGAATTTCCAGTCTTCATGCTAAGCTGCAGAAGAAAGCTGCTGATTGCTTCGTGTTTAGTAGACAGATGTGATGACAGTATGCTATTCTCATCTTAACACCTGCAAAAAGTAAATTCACTTCACGACATCTCAATCTTTTCCTTTTAAGCATTCACAAACAGCTGGGTCGTTACAATCCTCTTTAATAAAAGAAAATAGTGTGATTGTATCTGCCGCTGTTCATTAGAAGAGATGTAGTTCCCTGTCCTTATTGCTACCATCTGCACAGAGATATTGTTTCCAGAAGGACTTGTGTGCAATTACCCACACAAAGATGTGGATAATACAACAAGCAACAGCACAAATGATAAAATGCTCTTCTGATAGTTATATAGAACACCACTAGCAATAGAGTCAACCTTTTTTCCACAGTAATGCAAAAAAAAATTGAACAGCACAAATGAGAGCCTGGAATGAGAATAAAAATACCCACAAAAGCATGCATATTTCCCGCATGAGCTCACTGCACCTTTCTCAAAGCACAGACACATATCCTGTATAAAACCACAGCAAAGCGCATAAATCTCCCCAAATGGACCGTGTGGGGGCTGAAACCCATAAGCATGTCATTTGATCCCAAATCATGGAAGGCCTGGTAAAGTAGCACTGCTTTTCTAACCCGTCATCTCTCATATTGATCTGTATGAAAAAGGCTCTTGATCCTGTGCTGAAAACGGAGGCTCGGCAAGTGAAGTAGACAGTGCTGTCTACTTCGTCTCCATCAACGCAAAGACCCAGCCAAATTTTGTGTGGCTCTTTGTTTTAAAAGAAACTCCGGACTGAGCAAGCAGATACTTATTCTAACTAGTTAAATGCAGAATTAAACAAGAATGCTGTGATCTGTGTACAGTTACTGTTTATCAGTGAACGTGAGAGGATGTTCCCCCATCTTCTTTTGGTTTTTGTTTTGTGTCTTTGTGTCTCCAGAAGAGAATTCCAACTCGGAGGATACCCTGTAGAAAGAGTGCTCCTTCTGGCTCTTTCTTTGCACGGGACAACACAGCCAACTTCCTGGCCTGGTGCCGCGAGGTTGGAGTTGGAGAAACATGCCTTTTTGAATCAGAAGATTTAGGTACGTCTATATTTTCTTAGTTTTACTCAACAGTGCATAACAAACAAGGTCCGGGACCTTACAAAGAAGCTAGCACTCAGTAGTCTCAGATTTCTGTGCCCTATGAATGGGCGGATTGTGCTTCTACAGTATCGCACAGGTTGGAGCGCTTCCATCTCCTCTGTGCTGAGGTCCAGAACCTTCACATTTCTGTATCACCACCTTTGACATTTAACAAAAAAACTCACAAGGGATCCAATCTGCTGGGAGTGCAGGAGTGGGAGCAGCTCCACCTTACAACAACACATCTTAAATACTGTGCTCATGAACAAAAGTAAAATAAGTGGAGCACAGACACAACAGAGAGTTATTGGGAAAGTAGGACAACATGATGCAAATGTGTTCATCAGCTCAGAGTCAGGATAAATCTTATCCTCCCTCTTTTGCACTTTAATTTATTTTCTGAATCTTGCTGACATTTCTTGCATTTTATTTGACGGAAATAAGCTGGAAGTGATTATATTTCTATGCTGGACTTTTGTCCTTACAGTTTAATATATAGTATTATTCTGTGGCCATTTCTGGCCACAGGTCTCTTTAACTACTTAAACTATGCAAATCATTTTCCCCAACAGGTCAAATAACCCACAGTAACATATGATCAACAATGATCTGTATCAAATGTGATAATATACTGTGAAAATACTGCAGCAATCACGAACAGCTGATGAATGTCTTTCTTTCTTTGCTTCTTTCTTTCTTTGGATGAATTGATCAGTTCAGCAGTAGATGTTACAGCATCAGGTTTGCTATCATACACTGCATATATTGTCTATATTGCATGGTGTTGTTTGTTACATTTATCATGCTTCTAGCCTCCACACTTCCCTTCTGGTCTGCCATTTGGCAAGGTTGAAATTAACATTTCAAGTCTACTTGTACCTTCCCAGCCTGGACAACACTCATTTCTATTTAATTTGGGCTGAGCAGGATTAAAGAGAGCCATGTTTGATTGCATGAAGTTCATGAGTTTGTTTTTTATGTGGATCTCATCATCACACAGCCACCCATTCTCACTTACCCGCTTGTTCCAGATACATTACAATGTGTTAATTACCTATTGCTAAAGGGTGCTTTCTCCTTTCAGTTCTTCATAAACAGCCGCGAGAGGTGTGCCTCTGTCTTTTAGAGTTGGGCCGGATAGCATCACGGTTTGTTCTGGCTTTTTATAGTTTTTTCTGTGTTGATTTTATTTTATCCTAGATTTTTTTTCATTTACTTTTTTAGAGCGTGTTCTATATTACTTCCACTTCACAACAGCCTGTTTCCTTGTGTAGGTACAACGTGGAACCTCCTGCTCTTATAAAACTGGAGAAGGAGATTGAACAAGAGGAAAGTGCGGCACCTCTACCGCCTCTATCACCTGTACCCCCAGCTCAGCCCCTCCCTGTATCTCCCTCATCGTCTCCGTCTGCATCCCCGTCTCCATCCTCATCCTCATCCCCAATTCCAACAAAAGTCACATCAAGCAAAAAAAGTACTGGGAAGCTGTTGGATGATGCTGTAAGTTTAAAAAAAAAAGTTTACCTCTGGTTTGGTTCAGCATTTGATATCACAGGGGGGCACAATAGTAAAGTGTTTACATTTGTTTGTGCTACAGGTAAGACGTATTACTGATGAGCCACCCTGCAGGTGTGTGAATAAGTTTTGTGTGGAGAGACAGTCACAAGGACGATACAGAGTTGGGGAGAAGATGCTCTTTATACGGGTAAGTATATTATATTGTTGTCTAATATGACATGTTTTAGCAAATAGTTTAGTTCTGAATAGTTGCAATAAAGTATTTATGACTTGAATAATACAATGAAAAGATGCTAAATTGAAAGTGAAATAATAAATTTCATCCAAATCAGTGGAGTTAGCACTCTATAATCATCTTCAGAGACTACATTTTGAGAGCATGTCTCTGTACATGTATTTAAGCTGCAATAAATTGTTGAACAAGGTCCTGGTTTGCTTTTAGTTTAAAGTGCTTGAGAAACACAAGTTAAGGAATAAAAATATGCGTTTGTAAATATATGAAATAACTGTATTTTATGGTATTAACAAATTTAAGAACATATCAAAGAGACAAAATATGACAAAAATCCTGTGGATTTTTATTTTTGCATTGGTTCATTAATTGTTGTTTTTCCACCTAGTTTGCAGTTGGTAACGTGAAGTCTCATTGAGACGCATGCCCTTTTCCATTTACACAGCATATGGCAGTATGATGATACCTGCTGGCTTGGGGATGAAAGTCATCCATTGTGTCTGGAGACCCACCCTTTGCTGTGAACTGTCATTTACACCTCATGGTGTTTCATGCAAATATAACAGAGCTTTCTGTATGTGAAGAAAAAGAAACACCCATCTATTTCCATTTGATCTCATGACAGCTATCAGTTAGACATTTTTTACTCTTACACAGTTCTGGCTGCTACATTTATTGGATCCGATAATCACAAGTGCTCCATCAGTGCAAGAAATGTTAACCTACTGCCTGAGTGGAAGAATGATGAGCTATTGAGAAAGATAAATGAATGATAACAAATTATACAAGAAGCATCAATGTCCTTGGGATCCTGGTTACTTGGCAACCTGCGACCAGGATTCACACCTCCAACAATGTGATTCATGCCGACAGTGCGTTTTAGATCTCCAGGCGTGCAAAAGAGAGTTTACTCTTGGGTGTCCTCTGCTGTCAGCCCATGATACTGCAGCTATTCCTATCCAAGTCAAAACTAACTTATTGTAAAGACTTGAATGAAGAAGACTGTTTTTATAAGACCCTATTTTGTAATAGAAAGCTTTTTCAGCTGGAAGAGCATGTTGTGAATCTGAATCATATATACTGTAATGCTGACTGAATGCTTCAGTCCTCGTGTCCTGGTGTTGCTGAGCAACCAAGGACAAATGGTGAGAAGCTCAAGGCGTTGGTCCAGCTCATTCTGTCTGTACACACTACAGAGTCTGGCTTAATCTTTATTACCAACATAAAAGATAAGGACTTCAGATGCTCAGCTCCACCCAAACACCTAGAGTACCCTCTTCCACAGTGAAAGGCCTTTCATATATGTGATATGTATACAGAGTCAACCTATGTTGAACTTAATCAAAAAGACTCTTTATAATAAATATATGAAATATACACAATTTAAAGGTGGCAATGAAATGACAAATACAACTTAGCTTAAGTACAGTGAAAATACTTCAACTGAAATTACTCCCATTGTCCCCCACTTCCTGATCGCCTCTCCCCAACCACCACCACCAAGCAGCTGCCTCTCCTAAAAAACCACCACTACCATAGGGGTTGTTACTGTCCGTAGGCACTTGAAAGGACAATCCAGCAGATCTAATAGTCTCACCCCACAATAACCCGTCTAACCTGAGACTGACCTTTCCTGCTCCTGGAATAAATGAGCTGTTTGTAGTTTCAGTATGAGAAGGCAGAGGAACATCATAGTGTTTTTGATAAGTGCTGTCCCAGCTCAGCCTCGGGTCTCTCCACTTCTATGAGTTGCTGAGAAAGGACTTGACTCCAGTGTGGTTCTCGTCCCAAAGCAGCATGATTGAAACCCCTCTGCATCACAGGTCCATTAAATCCATAGTAACAAGGCCTGAGGCATGGTGCTGGTGATTGGAGTCAGTGTCCCACTGCTGCATTGTAGATTGATTCTTTTAAGAGGCTTATAAATGTTGTATGTTGTGCTACTGGAGGGTGGGGAGTCTCATATCTGGTCATACTGTTGTGACAGCATCATGAGGTAGTTTATCATTTTTATCAAACTATTTAGTTTGGGTTATTCCAGAATTTTAGTTGTATTTGTTTTTAATTACTCATTCAGCTTCATAATTGTACTCATTAGAACATGTTTATTTACTCTTCAGTGAACAAGTTGTTTTTGCGGAGGTGTAATTGTGTGTTAACAAGGAAAAACCGCAATAAGACTCCACAGTAAGGCAGACATGTTTTATGAGAACGGCCTCTTGGGAATGCAAGTGTTTGATCATCCAATATACCAGTGCCTTTTTTTTCTTCTCTTTACTAAAACAGCTAATGTTGCCATGGTAGCAAACCGAGAATCTGCTCGGATGCAGCAGGTGGCATCATTCTGAAACAAATGCTGCAGAAAAATAGTTTTTAAAAACCTTATTGTGAAAGATTATTAGCAATAACATTTAAACAAATATATTCTGATGGAATATCCTGAACATTTGCAGCCACATTAACAGCCTGAATCAGGTCAGTGTAGAACTTTGGTGTAAATCAAACTACTGAGTAGACTGTCTTAAATTTCTCTATCCTCATAATTCTACTTATTCTCTGCTGTGAAAAGCCTTATTACATGGATCGCAGCTACATGTAAAATGCAATAAATTGTCTGCAAAAGTTCATCAATTCAAAAATCTTTTCTGCAGCCTTTGTTATGGTGAGATATTATCTTAGATTTTTTTTTTACTTTGATAGAGATTTAATAAAAACTCAGGAAGATCGAAAATTATTCACAGATCTCAAATTCTAAATAAAGGGATTATTTTTGTAGGCAAAAAGTTCATTTGTGATATGGCTTCTGTATATTTATCAGATATCTGCTGCATTACAATTGACTCCATTATCCAACTTCTCCCTACAGATGCTGCACAACAAGCATGTGATGGTGCGGGTTGGTGGAGGCTGGGAGACCTTTGAGAGCTACTTGCTGAAACACGACCCCTGTCGCATGCTCCAAATTTCCAGAGTGGATGGAAAGACATCCCCCATCAGCACCAAGTCCCCCAACATCAAAGACCTTACGCCAGACAGCTATTTAGTGGTGGCAGCCCACTATCGCAGCAAGAAGTGAGGACATATAACTGCAAAGTGCCATTATTTAAAGGACACATTTGGTGGAGGGGGGAGGCTATCATGACTGTTTGTGATTAAACCGATCCTTAATATTATGTTTGTTTCATCTGTCATTTGTTATCCTATTGACTTTGGTATAATTTAGTTTTACCTTACAAAAGCCAGCTTTTAAAAATTGTGCTGATCTTGACATTATAATGAGGTAATAGGTGCAAGCAAAAGAAGTTTTAGATTTTCCAGATTTTTGTTTTTAAGCATTAATTGTACTTGAAGCAGAGCAGTACTTATTGTCACAGGAGTATTTAGAGGCCTTTGCATGTCTGTACATGTTGGAAACTTGGTTGATTAGAATTAAGATTTCAGCACTTTTTTAAGCCAATATTTCTTTGCTACAAAATGTGGAACTTTTTTTTTTACGCGTGTATACTAGAGATCAGGTGTTTTTTAAGGCAATGTATTGTGCCCTACTGCCCCTCCCTTCTCCTTCATTTTTTGTTCTTTCTTTATGTTATTTTCCTGTCTAACGCTGATTTAAATGACAGTGCAAAAGTAAACTGTTATAACCTTTAGAAAATAGCCAGTCTTATTTGTATGGTGCTCCTGCAAACATTGCCAAATCTCTACATTGTCTAAGATAATTGTAAAATGTTCAAGGTTTTTGTGTTAATGATGCATTTGACCAAAAATGAAACAATTCTCATCTCAGTGCAATGCAGTTTTATTTTAGTCATCATGATAATGTCTTTGATTCGATGGCTTAAAGCCTTCAGCAGATTTACTTGAGGTCCGTATGCAGTTTGTTAGATGTTACTGACCTCTAGAGGCAATGCAGTCATTTCAGTGGGTGAAAAAAGCATCTCGAATGCTTACATCTATTTTTGACTTTATTCCTGAAATAAGTCATATCCTGAACTCACTGGTTGTGTAACGTTTGTTTATAAGTTTTTATGTGCAGTGAGAGGAGACAGTTTTTGTGTAAAATTTCAAACCTTCATAACTTATTACTGTAGGTCAGGGATTACCAAGTCCTGTTCTCAAGGGCCGATGTCCAGCAGATTCTGAACTTCTCCCTACTGCAAGAACACCCGATTAAGCTATAAAATTGATGTCCAACGGCTTATTGTCAAGTTCTGCAGTGTGTTAACAATTTTAGGAATTAGGTGTGTTGCTGCAGGTACACTCAGGGCTTGCAGGACACTGGCCCTCGAGGACCAGAGTTGGTGATCCCTGCTGAAAGACATATCTTCATTCTCTGAATATGTTAATCAAATCTGCTTTGCTTTTTTTTTATTTTTTTTTAAAAATAAAATAAATCTTGAAAAGGGAAATTTTCTTGAAAAAATGTTTTATTTTATTTTTATGAGCTGTAGACTTTCAGTATCCAACATTAATGTGACTCACTTCAATGTTAAACCATGATTCAACAAAAAATTCACACAAAAGTAGCAGAAATGTGATTCATTTATTGTTGCAAATATCATATATTCTGTTCTACAAAATGGCAAAAGCACCAGAAGCATTCAAGGATCAAAAGAAGGCTGTAAGAAGTGCATTTAATAGAGCAAAATAAAAGTAAATATTTCACTACATTTTCTTCCAGTTCCTTCTTTTTCTTTTATCCTATTTCCATTGTAGCGGGCAAGAGTGAAATAAATATTTGCTTTTCACCAAATACTGACAAACTGGTACAAACAAGCATCTAACAACGGATGACTTGTGGCAATTCCCAAAACATTTTATATATCATTTAAATAAAGCAATGATCTTATTAGTGTTATGCACATATTATAATTTTAACTAATAAACTTAAATTATGCATACATTAAAAAAAACTAGCAGGGTTGTTAAAACAGGACAACTGGTGTAAAGTGCAATGGGTCCTTTGCAAATAGTTAATAAGACTGCACACACACACTGCCTTCACTTTTATTGGCTGGAGAATGTTTTAGTAATTGTTCAAAATTTAGACACAGATGGGGGGGGGGGGGGGGGGGGGGGGGCAATAAGACTACCTTGCGCTGTTGTCATCTCAGAAAAGTATTCCCCATTGGTGGTATTTGCACAGTACTAGTTGCAAAAATACATTAGTGACAAGCAAAGCAAATTCAACAAGAGACACCAAGGGACATTTCAAATAGTCTATGTAGTGTCAAGAAGCAGAGTGCCAAACAAAGTTAGTATCAACCAGAAACATTTGAAGCAATATGTTTTTTAAGAGTCTTACATGTCCATTAACAGCTACAGAGCTTCCTAATGCTCCACTATGAAAACCTAGAACAGCAAAAGTTATGACCAACTTTATCAATAAGCTCTTCCATGTAATCTCATGATAGTCTAGTACAATATATCTAATCGGCTGTCCAATAAAAATTGACTAAAAGGGGACATTGTGTTTGCTTTAACATCCTGACTTGTCCAAAGGTTCAAACTTGTTTAAATTGGCAAGTGCAGCTATGTTCAGTCTGGAACAGGTCCAGACTGCTCTGCATTACATTTTGACAAATGCTAACACTTGTTTATGTAAAAAATAAACAAATTAATATTTAAAAAAAAAAAAAAAAAAAAAGCAGAGAAAGAAAAGAGAAGATGACAGCAGTTCCAACATCAAGTAATGCTCAGAGTTCCTTCATATTTTCCAATTCAATTCATCCAGACTGTGACTTTTTTAAAAAGCATAGATAATAAAACACTTAGTACTAAACTCTGGATTTTAAAATGTTATTAAACTCTTAACTGTTTACACAAAGGCTACATTTTGTTTGCCATTATAATGCAGAGATTTTGCCAGATAACTGTAATCGTAGGCTTTGTAGCTTATAAAAGTATTTACTGCCAGACCGATAACCGCAGTCTGTACAAGCTGAAATGTCAAAACAGTGAAACATGCTTGTCTAAAGCAAAGCAAACTCACTGTGCTACTCCATCTTACAGAATGGCTAACATGTTTTTTGGCTGTCCCAAAATGCTCCATGAAATGTTGTACATGGATGTTTCTATGGTGCATGTTAAGCATAGCTTGTACACAGTCCCTATGACATCCACAATCTGACTGTTAAATCTTCAGTGACATCAAACTCACTTTAACCAGACCTTTCCCAAAACTATCTTCATGGCCTCTTTCAACCATCTTGAAAATTTCCAAATGACTTTTTAGGAAAAAATAATTGAAAAGGACATGGCCATCTGGTCTGAAGACAAAGTCCCAATTGGATTTGTTTGCTGTTCCCTGAATGTTTTCTGGTCTAATAAGTAGTTGCAAGTTTAAACAGCACATGACGATCTTTTTCCTGAACAACCGTCTCAATTAAATTAAATTAAATAAAAGGTGGTTGTGCTTTAATGCTGGGAAAATACAAAACTGACAACATACTTTGTCTATACAAAGCTCAATGATTTACTCCAAGGACACTTCAGCATGTGAAAAGGCAGTGAACTGAGTCACTCATCTTCATCGTTCATGGATAGAAGCATGCACAGTGTCCATGTGTTCTTAGTAGGTCAAACATGCAGTTTCAAAACCGAGTTAGCAATGACTAAAACACTAAACTTAAGGCTTGAAAATATTAGATAGCTTTATAGCATCATTTCATAGTCTGTATGGCAATCACTGCTTGCTTGATCAATTTCATTTAATCTATAAACAGAGGGGCAATAATGTGGAAATAAAAAACAAGTTTTTCCATTTGTACCAGAACTGGAAAAGACTAAATATATATCCCATCCTGTTAAAGACCGCTTTGGAACCCAGAACCTTGCAGTACATTGCTTCAGGATATTTAGCCCACCTGCCACTGCAGAAAGAAAAAAGGGGACAAAAATTACAGTGATCCTCATTTGTCAAGACAGAACTTGTCACCTCCCCACAAATCCAAACTCTACTTTGTGTTTGGAACAGTGCCGCTTTACTGGCAATCACTAATGGCATTAAAATAAACACAAAACTAACCTTTAACCCACCACCACCAGAAACTGAGGTGGTCATCGCCTGCTTTTCAATCTCCTCTTGTTTTTTCCTTTTTCTTTCAACCGCTTCTGGATTTTTAACCCCCCTGTATGCCGTCTGAAAATCAGAGGATATGATTAAGTACCAACAGAAAAATAGTTTAAGTGAAAAGAAAGAAATTTACTTCTTTGTTATATAAAAAATGTTGTATGAACAGGTATGCATTTGTTTTAAAAAAGCAGTTTTAATTGACTATTTTGCAACCATCCAAATGCAAATCCAAGAGTTATGATAAGCCACAACGAGCAAGAGAGCATTCAACTGCTAATATGGCAGTGCAGCTGTGGGAGGGATCAGCTTCTTTTAACTGTGCTGCTTACTAGAACATGACCTGTGGGGTTAGAGCGCAGCACCTGGGCCTCAAGCAGAACATGTGTAAATTATAACAATGTCAGAAGATTTAAAGATAAAAAAGTGACTTAAAGCAAAAAGTTGTGAATTCCAAAGGTGGGTTTCATTTTAGCCTATTTCCACTTACCTTGATACAACTTTAGCATGGCTCTTACGGGTTTGCAAATTTCTTTTCTGCACAATAGAAAATTACTCACCATGCTGTAAAGTACTTTAATCTAAAAAGTGGGAGTATGGAGCTAAAATGTTTATACTCAGGCATAAGACTACATGATATAAAACATTACAGTTATTATAAAGGTTTTAATATTCAGTTTTTGGTGCAGCTTAAATTTGTTATTTAAATTAAATTAAATTGAAGGTGTTGATGTGTTTTGTTGTTGACTTGTATGTGGTTATGTTGAAAGGCATCTCTAGCAACACCAGAATTAATGTTGTCATTTTCATACATTCACTGAAGTCCTGTAATTTTTAGACAAAAAGCATGCATCATAACAAACGTGAGAATAATTTGAAGCCAATTTTGGGAAATTTACAATGCCTTGTCCACATCACAGAGAGTAGGTATTGTCTGACTGGCTATAGATGTGTTTAAAAAATGTGTGTGTTTCTGCTGGTTCAGCCTCTATCTGCATCACTGTATATTAATTTAAATGGTTGTGAGACATATATATGAAAAAATAATCAAAGTGACAAGCAAACTGGAAGCTTGTCCATCACTTTTGATGCTCTGTAAATTAAACACTGCAATTTAACCATGACTAAGCTTTTGGACCATGTTTCAGGCATTATTCAGGCATTGCTCTGGAAGATTTCCAGTCATAAAGTCCTCAAACATGAGGTTTCCTGATTTTTTTGTCCATGTGTGGCAAAACAACTGTGGGAAATGTCACACTGAAGTCTGGTAACACTCTTATGCTTAACAGCTTGAGAAACACAACCCAGCATATGCAATAAAACTACTGGTTTCAACTCTACAGATAGTAGCAAACTGTTAAACATTCCTAAATGATATAATTGCAGTACAGATTTGACCTTTTGAGTCTGTGTGTGAACATATGTATTGTCAGTCGAATGTTCTCTTAAGTTATGTATGTGGTCAGATTTTTTGACGGCACTGCAACCATGCAAAACATGGCCACAAAATTTGGTAAGTAGCCTATCAAAGGTTTGCATTAAAAACAGTTCTGGTTATACCATGTAGTTGATTGTATTGCAAAAAGAGAAGAGGATTTCATTGTCCCTTCTCTACCTGTCATTTTAATAAACATTTAATATTTTTAAAAAAGCACTTTTCACAGAAAAGCACAGTGCTTTACATCATAAAACTAAAAAAGGGCTTTGTATGATACTATGAAGAATCCTTCCCTGTTAACAATTCCTTCCTGACCACTTCCTGGGTTTTTTCCCCCCCATATATTGTTTAGTTTATCCATCTACCACGAGGCACATCACATGGTATGATGCTGTGGCAAGATGGTCTCTTGTTTTATTGAGAAATAAATGTGCCTTAAGGGCTAGAATAACTACATGGGTTTATTGTGTTTAAACCGTTTGTCACGAACAAATAAAGAAAATCATTCATAGCCCACCTCTTTTTGTCTCTTCTCAGCAGCTTCAGCCAGTTGCCGTCTCCTCGTCTCCTGTACAGATTAAATACAGTTTATTAGCAAAAAAAAAAAACCAAAAAACTATTGCAGTGTGTTTACCATGTTGGGCCAGACAGGAGCATCCTCTACGAGTTTACTGAAGCTGAACACCTCTTATTCAACAGCAGGGCCTAGTTTTAGTGTCTTCTGGATTATTAATGATATTTGTGTCAGCCCATATCTTTCCATCAGTTCTTAATCAATACTAAACTTAATCAATTAAGACAGGCAGACTTTCCTGGAGACACTATTACGACAAAAGTTGAAGTGGGAGCTTACAGGATCTGGAGTGACAACAACGTCGTCCGTCGCTCCTCCAAGGCACGGTAAGCACATTCCCATCCTGGAAATGTTTTTACCACAGTAAAAGGCAACGTAGAACAAAGTTGTTTGAATCTCTGTTTAAGCAGCTATCTAACAAGCTGGTTTTCAGGGGGTTTCAAAACGCTAGGGTGGTAGACAAGGCAAAAGAAGCGGCAGCTTCTACTCCCACCCACTGCTGTTGGATCATCGGGCATAACGTTACCGACAGCTTTTAACGGTTCAGTTAGCCATTTTAACATAAGCGTCCCAGCCAACGACTAGTGTAAGCTATAGCTACAAGCCAAGCTGGTTTCTCCAAAGCGCATAATAAATTATCTCTCCTCACACCTCTTGTTCAATCGACGCTGCATTTGGAAATAAGAAAGGAAAAAGCAAAAATATAAATGACCCAGTCAAACGGCGTGAGCCAAGCACTTTTCTGTTTAGGTTTGTTTTCTTCCTTTAGGCTTGATTGTTGTTGGCAGAAAACGTTGTTGGTGTATTAGCGCCGCCAATCGGACTGGAAGATTGACCAAGCTAATTATACTGTAATCATTTTTCTTTTTTAAATTGTCACATTGCCACCACCTTTGTTCATCCGGTCTGGTCCAGTGTCAGAGACAAAAGAGCACCCAGCACAACAGATTGCAGGTACAGACAATTAACTTCATTAGAACAATAATGATCTTCTGAAATGTCTGAAGATGCAGCTAAAAAGAAAGACGTCAGCAGGCATGGCGCTACACCTCGTTCAGCATGTCCACACTGCAAACAAACAGTGCACCCAAAGGCTCACAAGAGTAACTGCACAGCACCACACATCACACAAGGGGGATTCAACATTGAATCCAGTTTAGGATCACTGCAACCACAGGTAAGATCACGCCCACGTATGACGACAGGAACGTGGAGCGCCACCCGTCCGGCTGGCTTCCCTAAATAACTGTGCACCGGACTTATAAAAGTTCTAAAAACAATTAATTAAAGTTATGCTCTTGAAATAAACTAAATATATGTGTGAGGGACCGAGCCGAAAAAACCAGAGAAGCACAAGGAATGTTTTTAGAAAAATATAATGTCTACATTTATTTAACAAAAATAACAAGATAAATCTTTCAGTGCAATAACTGTGGGCCCGTAAAACAGGTCAAAGAAACCAAACGTCAACCTAGGTATCAACATAAAGACCTCAAACACTAACTGACACACAAGGGACACATATATACTGGCTGATCAGGCCATTTTGACACACGAGGGGGGAGACAATACAATACTATATACCAACTGTAACATAAACTTAACTTATCAACAAGTGTTACATATAATCAATTAGGACAATAAACTAAACAATCTGAAATACCTAAATAATACAAACCAACTGACAATCAATAGAAAACCTAAACCCCTCCTATACTTCCCTCCAATAAAAAAAGATGGTTCTGCCCAATTAGGCCTCAGCCTGATTTAAGGAGCTCCAGTGCAGCCAGGACTCTTCTTCGGCAGGCTTGGGAATACCAAGGAACTGGCAACTCAAAAGGAAAGTATATTAACTGAAAGCAAAGCAAATTGATAAGGTGACAAAATAAACCAAATTAACAAGGTGACAATATAAGTTAACTAAGTGTGTGCACCCAGTTAGTTAACCCCCTGTCAACCCAGCTAATAAAAATATGAAAAATGATAAAGTATCTTTAAAGTGTTTACATAATTGAGAAGAAAAAAAAAAGTTACCAGAAAGTTACCAGACCTTTACTGTGTGGCAGCTCATGCCGCCCTCGCAATATGAATTATATGAAAAAAATATTGTGATGTCTTATTCTGCCCGGGTCTGACGACAAGACCCTCCTTTGGGGCCGAGGTATGAAAGTCTGCAGGGCCGAAGGAATGTGCTGGCAGGGCTGATCAGCTCTGTATGCTTTATTGCATTTTATGTGGGTGCAGTCTGGACGTAGGAGCTCGGAGAACACTCACTAATCCCCTGTCCCTAGCTACGTAATGGAGGCGTCCAACTTCCCTCTCCCCAGCCACATTTGCCAACTCTCCAGGAGGATCCCAGGGCGTTCCCAGGCTAGCCAAGAGATGCAATCCCTCCAGCGTGTCCTTGGTCTCCCCTGGGGTCTCCTCCCAGAGGAAGGCTCCAGGAGGAATCCTGACCAGATGCCCGAGCCACCTCAACTGGCTTCTGTCAATGCGGAGGAGCAGCAGCTCTACTCTGAGCCTCTCCCGGATGACTGAGCTCCTCACCCTATCTCTAAGGGAGAGCCCAGCCACCCTGCGGAGGAAACTCATTACAGCCACCTGTATACAAGATCTTGTTCTTTCAGGCATGACCCAAAGCTCATGACCATAGGTGCGCGTAGGAACACTGAACGACTGGTAAATCGAGAGCTTTCCTTTCTGGGTCAGCTCCTTCACCACAACAGACCGGCGCAGAGTCCGCATTACTGCGGACGTCACACCAATCCGCCTGTCAATCTCATGCTCCATCCTTCCCTCATTTGTGAACAAGACTCAGAGATATTTAAACTACTCCACTTGAGGCAGGACCTCACTCCTGACCCAGAGAGGGCAATCCACCCTATTCTGGATGAGGACCATGGTCTCAGATTTGGAAGTGCTGATTCCCATCCCAGCCGCTTCACACTCGGCTGCAAATCGGTCAAGTGAGAGCTGGAGATCATGGCCAGATGAAGCCAACAGCACCACGTCATCCGCAAAAAGCAGAGACCCAATCCTGAGGCCACCAAACCGGATCTCCTAAACACCTCGGCTGCGCCTAGAACAGAGTCGGTGATAAAGGGCATCCTTGGCAGAGTCCAACCCTCGCTGGAAATGAATCCGACTTACTGTTGACAATACGGACAAAGCTCTGACACCTGTCATACAAGGACAGGACAGCTTGTACAAGGGGGTCCGGTGCCCCATACTCCCGGAGTACCCCCCACAGGAGTCCCCGGGGGACACAGTTGAATGCCTTGTCCAGGTCCACAAAGCACATGTAGACTGGTTGGGTAAACTCCCATGCCCCCTCCAGTACCCCAAAAAGGGTATAGAGCTGGTCCACTGTTCTGCGACCAGGACGAAACCCACACTGCTTCTTCTCAATCCGAGATTCTACTATCCAACGGACCCTCCTTTCCAGGACCCCTGAATAGACCTTACCGGGGAGGGTGAGGAGTGTGATTCCCCTAATTAGAATGCAGCCTCCGGTCCGCCGTCTTAAAAAAGGGGGACCACCACCTCAGTCTGCCAGTCCAGAGGCACTGTCCCTAGATGTCCATGCGATGCTGCAGAGGCGTGTCAGCCAGGACAGCCCCACAGCATCCAGAGCCTTAAGGAGCTCCAGGGGGATCTCGTCCACCCACGGGGCCTTGCTACCAAGAAGCTTTTTAACCACTTCAGCAATTCAGCCCCAGAGATAGAAAAGTCCACCCCTGAGTCTCCCAGCTCGGCTTCCTCACTGGAAGACGTGTTGGTAGGATTGAGGAGGTCTTCGAAGTATTCCTTCTACAGACCCACAACGTCCCGAGTTGAGGTCAACAGCTCCCCCATCCCCACAGTAAACAGTATTGACTGCGCACTCCTTCCCCCTCCGAGTTGCCAGATGGTGGACCAGAATCGCCTCGAAGCCATCCAGAAGTCATTCTCCATGGCCTCGCCAAACTCCTCCCACGCCCGAGTTTTTGCATTGGCAACAGTCAAAGCCACATGCCGCTTAGCCTGTTGGTACCTATCAGCTGCCTCCAGAGTCCCACAGGTCAAGAAGGCCCAATAAGACTCCTTCTACAGCTTGACAGCATCCCTCACTGCTGGTGTCCTGCAACGAGTTCTGGGATTACTGCCACGACAGGCACTGATGACCTTATGGCCACAGCTCCAGCTGGCTGCCTCAACAATAGAAGCACAGCACAGCCCACTCGGACTCAATGTCCCCCGCCTCACTCGGGACTCGGGTTGAAGCTCTGTTGAAGGTGGGAGTTGAAGTTCACACGGACAGGGGACTCTGCCAGATGTTCTCAGTGGACCCTCACAACATGTTTGGGCCTGCCAGATCTGACCGGCTTCCTCCCCCACCACCTGAGCCAACTCAGCACCAGGTGGTGATTAGTTGACAGCTCCGCCCCTGAGGGAGTGTCCAAGGCATGTGACCACAGGTCCGATAACCAATTGCAAAATTGATCATCGAACTGTGGCCCAGAGAGTCCTGATGCCAGGTGTACACATGGACACTTTTATGTTCGAACATGGTGTTTGTTATGGACAATCCATGATGAGCACAGAAGTCCAACAACAAAACACTGGCTCTGATTCATTCCCCAACACTCCCTCCAAGGACTCCAGAAAGGGTGCGTACTCTGAACTGCTGTTCAGTGCATAAGCACAGACAACAATCAGGACCCGTCCCCCTACCGAAGGTGGAGGGTAACTACCCTTTTGTCCACTGGGGTAAACCCCAATGTACAGACACCAAGCTGGGGGCTTATGAGAATGCCCACACCTGCTGGGCGCCTCTCACCATGAGCAACTCCAGAGTGGAAGAAGGTCCAGCCTCACTTGAGGGTACTAGTTCTAGAGCCCAAGCCATGCGTCGAGGTGAGTCCAACTATATCTAGCTGGAACCACTCAACCTCGTGCACAAGCTCATGCTCCTTCCCCACCATAGAGGTGACATTCCACATCCCTAGAGCCAGTTTCTGCAGCCGAGGATGGGACCAGCAGGGTCCCCGCCTCTTGCTGCTGCCCAGCTCATGTTGCACCCAACCCCTACGGCTCCTTCCGCAGATGTTGAGCCTACGGGAGGTGGGGCTCATGTAACCCTTTCGGGCTGAGCCCAACCGGGCCTTACGGGCAAAGGCCCAGCCACCAGATGCTCGCTCTCATGCCTCACCCCCAAGCCTGGCTCAAGAGGGGGGCCCCAGTGATCCGCGTACAGGCAAGGGAACATTTCCGCCCATGGTCGTTGTCATCATAGGGGTCTTTGAGCTGCACTTAATCTGGTCCCTCCCATAGACACCTGTTTGCCATGGGTGACCCTACCAGGGGCATAAAGCCCCTGACAATATATTGCTAGGATCTTCAGGACAGACAAACCCCTACACCTTGATAAGGTGGGGGCTCAGGGAGGAGGCTACAATACCATTAAGTTAAATCTGTTTCTCTTTTGTTTTTCTCTTTTATTTGTTAAAAACTAACTGCATTGCATTTTGCATTCTGTTTCCCTTGAAGATTTTCGTTGGAAAAACTGTATTGCCTGCCTTTGCTGATGACTCATGAAAGTAATTTCTCAATGTATTTGTCACAACAGAACAAAATAAATAAGCAAGCATAATAACTACAAAGGGCTGCACGGTGGGGCAGTGGTTAGCACTGTGGCCTCACAGCAAGAAGGTCACTGGTTCGATCCTTGGCTGGTTTGGTCAGTGGCCTTTCTGTGTGGAGTTTGCATGTTCTCCCCGTGTATGCGTGGGTTCTCTCCAGGTACTCCGGCTTCCTCCCACCAAAGACATGCATGATAGGTTAATTGGTCACTTTAAATTGCCCCTAGGAGTGAGTGTGAGCGTGAGTGTGGTTGTTCGTCTCTCTGTGTGTGGCCCTGCGATGGACTGGCGAGCTGTCCAGGGTGTACCCTGCCTGTCGCCCAAAGCCAGCTGGGATAGGCTCCAGCTTCCCCGCGACCCTGAATTGGAATAAGCGGTTCGGAAAATGAATGAATGAATGAATAACTACAAAGCACTGCTTGAGCCTGAAGGCCAAAAAAAGATATCAAGACAAAAATACATAAATGGGCAAAAGTACAATGCAAAACAGGTCAAATATGTTGCATGTTGTTTAAGAAAACTTCTCCTGATGCACAACTTGGGCACATCATCACTGTTGTATCCTAGAATCCATTACTAAATTGCCCATCAGGGATAAATAAAGTTGTTTGAGTTGTCTCCTGGGTTAAGCTGGGCGATCACCTTGGCTCTGGCAGACTGAGCATATTCTGTTGTTTTGTGAACTACCCCCACTCTCATGCATCCTTTCTCAACTAACACCACTGATAGTGACTTTTATCTATTTGAATGATTTTGAGAATAAATTATATTTTGAAAAAACAAACACATAATAATAATAATAATAATAATAATGTTTGCCAAGGAATGTTTTACTAAGTTTTAACCAAGTACATAGAATACTTTATTTTCTCCAACTTGACTGGGCATCTAGAGTATCACTGACCCCCAAACCTGTACCATTCCCATGACTCCAAGCAATTGTTGACTTTCAATTTTTTTATTTGAATTAAAATAACAAAATACAAGATTTGCAAACCATATTAATGCCCCACTACTGAATTTTGGCACATTTTCTCACTGTGATGCCCTCTAAAGAAAGCTAATTTAGCATCTGTCTTGCTTTCTGTTTCTTCTGTGGGCTCTATCTAGCTAGTAAATTTAATTCCAATGTTGACTCTTATCTATTCAAAATTTATTTTAAAAAAATACTGTGCTCAAAGAGTCAATAATAATGGCATCGTTTTATCTATATTTCACAAGTATGTATATGATCATGAAACAAAACAAACTAGAAACTAGTAATATTAATATTGCAGCTCATGCAGTGCTTTGGTGGACATTTCTCACTCATTTAGTCAGCCATTAGCTTTGCTATATGCCAAAGTACTTCAGAGTCAAATGTCATATGTGAAGCCAGTCAAAGTTTAGACCTCAAACTGACTGTAATGCTGTTCTGGGACATCGAGAGAACTAAATGAATGCCCACTAACCTCAACGAACTGAAGTACTATTATACAGAAGAGTGTGCTAAAAGTTCCCCACAGTGATATGAGAGGATGATTCCACAGAACACAATTCAGAAAATGATTATTTCAAGTGAATGCTTGATTGTTTTGTATTGGTTCTAAAAACTGTTGAATAATTTCACTTAATTCTCCTGTTTAACAAGATGGCGCAGAGGCTATGAAATTTAGGCTCCGTAGAACACTCATAATGGACTGTTTCACTTGGAACCTTCTGAGCCACTGGTTGCTATGGTTATTTCTATCTTTTTGGAGGGGGCAAAGAGGGAGGGAGAATATAAATTACCGCTGTATATATGTAACAGTTTCTTTTTTGTGTACTTAGTATTATATGTATTTTATTGCAGATTAAGACACCCCTAACTTTCAAATTTGCCTGGAAACTTCAGAGCTCAGTTATAATGTGGGTAATTTGAATTGTAGTTGTGCTTACTTTGCACTTTGAGAACATTTAAAAGAAAACCATATGGCTTATTGCAAAAATGGTCACATTGTTCAGTGGGGACAGAATACATTTTTGGCATAAAAAAGTTTAAGACAAAAGGTTTTTGAATAATTTCCAGGATAATATTTTGAAGTTAAACCATCACAAATTAAAAATGAAATCCAAATTTCTTAAAATGAAAACTGAAATTTAGTGTGAACCCTAAGCCTAAACCTACAACCAATTATTTATTCATTCAGTAAAGGTTTAATTTTTCATGACTTTATAAACTTTGGATAATGTTGATGCCAGACGTTTAGCACTCCCACTGAGGCTGCATTTTCCTATAAAACTCTTGTGGTTTGCGTGGGTACCTTTTAACGTTTTATGCTGCGAAAGGCATTTTTTTAATCACATCATTTAATTTAGTTGTATCAGTTTTCTTAATGTTGCATGAGGAGCATGGCAAAAAAAACAAACAGAAGAATAAGAAAAGAAAAAAATCCCACAAAAAAAGCAATATCCTGCGATGGACTGGCGAGCTGTCCAGGGTGTACCCTGCCTGTCGCCCAAAGCCGGCTGGGATAGGCTCCAGCTTCCCCGCGACCCTGTATTGGAATAAGCGGTTCGGAAAATGAATGAATGAATGAATGGACTGGCGAGCTGTCCAGGGTGTACCCTGCCTGTCGCCCAAAGCCGGCTGGGATAGGCTCCAGCTTCCCCGCGACCCTGTATTGGAATAAGCGGTTCGGAAAATGAATGAATGAATGAATGAAAAAGCAATATGTGTACTTTGGTGCCTTGCATTGTCAGTTCTAAGTTATAAATAAAACAATATTTAAATTCTTCAGTTCACAAAAGCAGATTAAAGCAATCCTATCTTTGAGAGAATACAAGCTTTTTTCTCTCTTTTTTTTTTATTTTGTCGGTAACATTTACCAAAGAGAAACCCCGATGGAGAGAGTGATGCTTCATACAGCAGCAGTACTGTCAAATCAATACTCTACAATCAATAGTCTGAGAGTTTAATGTTGTGCTCTTATCTGTCTGTCAACATTTCAAACTCCACCTATTCATCTTTACTGCAGTGTCCGGTTTGTCTCACAGCTTGAAGTACTGCACTGTGGGAATAACAGATTCATGAAATTGGATCTATCAATAGGAGATTTATTCTGTAGGTGTGATTTCATGTCATGGAAATCACAGTGTCACTGGCTGATGGCACTTCCTCAGGTAGGTTTTCTTCACTCTAAAAATTGGGTCTTGGATAAAAGTAATACTGTAAAAGTTTTTTAAAAAAAGTTAACAATTGAAGTGAACTAATAGCCACTGCATGAATTAATAAATTTGTTATCAGATTACAGTAAATTGCTTTGTCTTACTTATCAAGCATCCAGTCAATTTGTTTAAGATGTTAATATGGTGTTTCAGAATGTTCAGGTTACATATTTTCTCTCAGACTCATATCGTAAAGTCATATATAATATATTGCTTAAATCTTAGATGTTTAGTCTTTTGGAGTAAAACTGGCAAAGTCTGACACGCGCAGACAACCTCACTATGCATGAATTGTACTGAAGATCTATTATATGGAAACTGATCCTTTTGTCTTAAAGTATTTCACAGTGTAATGCTAAATAAATGAATGGGCATGAAACTTAGTGAAGAAATCCTAAGTGACATGCAGATATATTTCTTTCCATGTGATTATCATGTTAATGAAAACTAGATTAAATGGTCACATCTGAACATGGAGTATGGTATTCATCGACATGAGGTGCTTCGTGTGCCTCTCTGGTACTTGTGTAAATTTGATCACGAACAGAATTCAAAAGCATTCAGAAATGTCAATTGTTTTTCTGTGAGGATACAGTGGTCAGACAAAGACTGGAAAAACAAAGGCATGACTGTTTTACAGCAGCAATGATGTGCAACTTAATTTATATCAGTGAGGTAACCAATCCATGGATTTTCCAACTTTTATTAGCTGCTCCCAATCATCACTGCCTCAGGAACAGATGGAAATGGTTAATGCAGCATTTTCCATTAAGATAGGACAGTGCCCTTCTGAGTTGTTTGTATAATACACAGTAGTTTAAATCTTTATATTTGCAAGTATTCTCTGTTGTCACTGACAACTTTACTCTTATACTTATAGTGGATATAAATGGACCATTATAAATTAATTACCATCAGTCTGCTAATAGATCTCATCATCATTTTTAACCTTTTAAAGGGTTTTAATGCTGTTTGTCTGAAGCATCAGCATAACTTCTTCTGGATAAAGTTTTGGCTTTTCTCTAAGTATGTTGTCTTCATACTCAAAGAAGTTCAGGGCCATGTATGCATAGTCTGGATTACAAAAGTGCAAGCAGGAGTGTTATGACTCCAAACACTAATGTAAAGCACATACATCAGCTAAGAGTGCCTGTCATGTAAGGGAAATACTGCACTGTAAATGGCTTCTACACTTGAGGTACAGCCCCTTAAGCTTACATGTATTACTGCTGATAAACACGTCTCTCTTACTCAATTACCTGCTGAAGATGTGCAGCTAGCTGCACTTAGAACAAATGACAAGTTCTGCTTTTAGCAGCTGATGTTCATGATTTTGTAAACCAATTAATCATATTATGAAATGTCTCAAACGACTGAAATTTCAATATGTATTTGGAAGTATAATAGTAGCCTACTTACCAGGCTTTCTAGATGTGATACCTTTCCACCTAGGTAAATTAGTCTCTCATGGAGTTAATTAAGTTCATTGACACCTCATCAAATATTTATTGCTGTTCTAGGGATGATCTTTTTTACCTTGGGTTTTAAAAAATAAGTGTACATAATCAATGGGACAGGAAGTTCATGCAGGATGCAGTCGGTCATCAATCGATCTGTCTAATGTCTCAAAGTTTTCATATAATCAGGACTGTATTCACTTAGCCTGCACAGCTTTAATGGACACATTTTAAGGTTGAATGTGTGTGTGTGTGTGTGTGTGTGTGTGTGTGTGTGTGTGTGTGTGTTTCCTGACCAGTCCATGGAGCTTGAGTAACCTGCATGTAGTAATTATTACTGAGATCCCCTAACTTTACTTTACTGGCTGAAATTAAAACTGCAAATTCAAAATGTTGCCTTTCAGTGACAGGCAACCAAGTGGACTCTGTAAAAAAAAGAAATTCTGTAGAGAAGTGATCAAAAAGGGAAACAGGGCTGTCCAGTCCTTAATCATTAATCATGTGAGATCTGCAGGAGAGCACTGCATTTAAAACAGACACGATTAATTCTTCAGTGGAAATCAATGCATGGATTCAGGAATGCATATTAAAATTAATATCAACAAACACACTTCATTAGTGCACGTACACATCCAAGTTACAACTTTACCATTCAAAACAAAAATAAATATAATTTCAGAAATGCAACCACCTGCAACAATCGTGGCTTCATTAAAGAGTGACTGCTGTAAAATGGAAATCTATAAAAGCATAGAGCTGCCACTTAGTTTCAAAAACTACTTGTCATGCAGCTGGTTTTGACAAACCAGAACTTCATTGTCTCACATTAGTGTCAAGTGTCAGAGAGCAAAAAGGCTGTTTGAATTCATCTTAAAAATGTATGAGTGCAGTAATATGAGACGGTGCTGGCAACTGGATTGCTGTAATCAGCTGCTAAATTAAAAAATCAATTTGACATTCATTTAGTGACATTAAAATCACATTTTCTTCAAAAGATCCACAATTTGAATTGCTAAAACTGTAATTTCTGTTTCATGAATATTTTTAATATGTTGTGTGTGTATGTGTGTGTTGTTGCAGGATCATGTTATCCAGACAATTACATGTTCCTCCCCCTGCTAGAGAATCAGGCCTGCAGCTCCTCTGGAGCCGACAGACAGACTCCTATCAATGCTGCCATCAGCCACTCAGTGTCCTGGAGCTCCTCGTTTGCGAACAGCTCCTTCTCCGGAGGCCCAGGGACAGAAACCAACCACCATGCCAGTGAGTATGTCCACAGTGGTTTTTAACACAGATATTATTGCCGATCACAACATTGTCCTCATTTGCTGAGCATATTGCACCATTTTTAATATTCTTAGTGTGTATTAACAAAGCTAAATTCTTAATGCTGGGACCTGGAGGTGATTATATTGAGAGTTTTCGTTCCCAGTGTTTGTTTAAACTTTTGACATAATGCATGATATGACATGCTATAAAATAAGAAATCATACGCAGTAGATTAGTGATTAAATATTTGTTGGCCAGCTGCATAGTGGGTATTGTCCAATTTGACCTTAGCCTCCAATTAAATAAATGTAAATGTTTAATGTCTACAAATGGGATTAACTTTATCAGCATATCCATCATCTCACATCACACCATTAGCAGTAATCTAGTTTAATGAGTAGACATTTAATGTGATCTGTGTTATTCCAAATCCTCTTTATGCTATGAAGCAGATGTTTTAGCCATAGTGAAAGAGCTTTGATCATTTCTGTGATTTAATGTCTCAACATTTGCTTGTAAATGTTCCTTTTGCCAGAGTATGCCATTGTTAGTTTGGGTGATGTCAAAAAGCTGTTTGTGATGGCTGCTAACATTGCTAGTCTTCTGAGATTAATCTTTTTGCATATTTATTTTGTTTTGTATGTTTTTTTTTTTTTATCTGTAATTATAGCTTTGCTTTTAAGTGAAATATAATGTGACATGCTTTTTACCTATTTGGAGGCTGCCAAATGGTAATTCAGTGTGTGTATTTAAAAAATATATATAATTCATGAACACACATTTAGATGCATCTAAGTTAAAGAGAATAATGTAATTAGTCTGTGGTTCCTGGCGATGGACGTTTACAGCCTAGTTAGCCTTTTCTTCCACATGGTGGCAGTATTTTATTTGTCTAAAACCTTCCCCCTTTATGAGCTGCCATCTGACCTAAATCTCGACACTAACGGCCCAGGAATGGAAAAGGTACCATTTTAAATGGGACTGACCCTGCTGTGGATGAGCTGCTTATTTATTTATTGAATACTCGAGTGAATAAATGGATTTACTTGGGAGATGAATGACATTTTATAGAGGTTGGCTTGCACAGGCATCATACCAGTCCTCAATAAACATAAAAACAGTGGGAGGGGAGTAGAGGCATGCTGTGCTGCAGGAAAGCAGATGGTATTTGCATCTATGGCAGATGCCAGACTACTTCTCTGAATACTCCCTCAGACAGCTATATATATGTATATATATATATATATATATATATATATATATATATATATATATATATATATATATATATATATATATATATATATATATATATATATATATATATATACATTTAAAAAAAGTAGGGTCAGAGTTCAAATTGTAAACCGTGACAGGGGCAAAGCCTAAACAAATTACAGCAGACAATTTCCACAGAAACAACTTGAATCTTTATCTTCCAGGGATTTCAGATAATAATTACAGGTCTGGCCGTCTGGTGTAGGGTTGAAACTGAAAAAAAAGAACAGTGAGATAAAACTATGGCATCTCTTGTAGGTTAATACATCACTGTACTTTTTTCTTTTTCAGAATTACCTCTGTGTATAATAGTGTTTCACAACCAGCTACATACTTTCTACAGTGTCAGATCTAGAAGTTTTTAAATCTCAAAAGAAGCAGTGCAATGTGAATGTAGTAACAGGTAGACTGCTAGATTTTCAAACAGGTCAGTTGAAGAAAACTTGTTTACTGATTTAAAAAGAAACAAAATTGCCTCAAAAATTAAAATAAAAAATAAAATCATAAATACCACAAACACCAACCCAAAAAGCTATCTGCCAGCTTTAATACCAGGCAATCAACCTTGATACCAGCCCATCTAAACTCCCTGCTCTGCATCTGTTTTCATGACTGATGCGCTATTTACAGTCAAACAAGGAATTCCTGCCACCACAGCAGCAATGTGCTGGCAGCTGAGCTGGGAGACTTGTAGTGACTTCTAATATTGATTGTTTGGAGTTTTATCTCACAGCTTCACAATATGAAATGTCTGCCACAAACAACATAAAGGAGCATAATTGTCTTAAGTTGTTTATTTATTGTGACTGAGGCAAAAGATTAGATGATGTGCCCTGGGTATAAATCAGATGTCTCTAAGACGACTTCTTTTAAATGTTCGGTATGTTAATTGAAGGGATTGCTACATTGACTTAGTAGATTTTTAAATTAAATTTGGCTGTATAATCTTTCATTTGGCTGAATATCTTCACTGTAGCCTACATTTGACACCTGATCATTGTACAGTAATGTACACGCAGCAGTCAGCTCTGATGCACGAGCCAATCAATATACGTCCTTGTCGGTCCATTTCAGATGGTAATTTCCCGCAGTTTATCAGTAAATCGGAACGGAGGAGGACATGTCCATCTCAGGACCTCCCCTACCGCCCGTCACCATGACAACAGCCGTGAATGGTGGCGGTTGGAGAGCGGAGTGGAGGGGGGCGCATGCGGAGCTGAGACAGGTGTTGCTGGGGTTTGCGCATCGCCTGTGAGACCGTTTGGCAGGATGGGAGCCGAGTCAACACCTACGCCAGCCCGCCATAGTTTCCCATGTATTCTCCAATTTTGTTCTTAGAAACACGGAATTTGATTAATTACGTTGGAAAGCAACTGAACGCCGCCATGGTGCACCACTCGGGCTCAATCCAGTCCTTCAAGCAGCAGAAAGGTTAGTCGCTAATGTGAGGATTTCGGGTCCGGCCAGGGTTAATTTTCTTTTAGCATTGTGGTCACTTTTTATAAATCTTCTGACATAGTTTGAGTGAAAAATGGTATTCGGAGGTTCTGGTCTACTTGCTGTGAGGGTGACGCAGAGTTGGAGGCTTTGCAGCCTCTTGGGATGAAGCCTGTTTCTGAACCCAGCGCGCTTTGAAATGTTATCCTCTAGTTAATTTTGCACTGACTTTCTTAATTAAGTTATTATTAAGACCCAGTTTACATATATAAAGCACTCTATGAGCAATTATTTTTTATACCGATATATGACATGAAAAAAATAATATAATATACCAGAAAAAGCTATTAAACATTAATGCATTGTGAAATATTAAAAGGAAGTTTAAATCGCGTTTGTTTAATCGCATATTTTCCACAATATTTTTCATACGATTGATAGGGAGGATTTAGTCAACTTTGAATTTTCTTTTTTTAAACTATATTTTCTGAAATAGATCCCTGAGGTGTGCTTTAGTAACTTCATAGGTTCACATCACTAATATTGTGCTGGACTTGTTTGCAAATGTACTTAGATGTATGAGTAGTTTGTGCTATAGATGAGATAACTTCTTTGGCACTTGTCAAACAAAGCTGCATTTGAAGTTCTCACTGTAATTTAAAATGAATTTTCTCTTTTTAAATGTCCCGTCATACAGTAAAATAGTATATATCTCCACTTAACCGATCATTGAAAAATCAATATGTCATATCACACTCCTCTTTCTGTTAGTGTGTGATTGGCTCATTTGCATTTTGGACCTTCAAAAATTTCACACTTAACATTTGACAAACTGTGCTGTCAAGGAGATATGCATGGTCACTACACACTGGTGTAAATTCAATCCAATATGTATGTGAAGAGTAATACCAAATACCTGCAGTGCAACTCAGTTACACCAGTGGAGGAGTATTGATTTTCAACTATAAATAAGGCTCCTCAGAGAAAATTAGTCCTACTTTGATTTTTTGCATTCCTGACTGTCTAAATTTAGAGAAATGGAGAGAATGGTTGTTTCTTATGCAGACTCAGGATTAAACGCGGGGCTCATTTCTGTACCTGGTTGAGGTAAGGTGAATGTGACTCTGGTTTATTCATGAACGCATACTGGGCTAAGCAGCTCGTGACTCAGTATGCTGAAGTTGTGAGCAATTCTCTACACGCTTACTTCTTTTGAACTTGGAAACAAATGTGGATGAAAGATATTTTCTCTGATATGATCTCTGCCATTACCCATTGAACCCAATTTAGATTTGTTATAAATTTGAATTATAATCTAAAAGGGCTTCTATTTTTAAAATTATATTCTAAATTCTGCTTTATTTTATGAATTGCATCACTTTAAGGGATTATTTGTTTCTGTGTTCACATTGCAGACAAAATCCCCACTCACTTCCTGACTTCGGTCCAGCTAAACAGGAAACATGCTGCAGATGGTGATATCAGATTTATGGAAAAGTTTCAGCACCGACCAAAGGAAACACTTTAAACTTGAGTGACTGTTAAGTGCTACATTAAAATGAAAGCAAAGATGTGAATTATGGCCAATAAAAAAATATGCTTAAGACAAATTCTGCTATTATTTGCACTTTTTCAAACATAATCAACAATCACATATATTAAAAGGCTTAGAGCTGACTGTCCTTTTTTCCATTTAAACATTGACTGGATTTATTGTGCTTGAGTGGAAAAATGTCATAATGTCGATCCACAAAAGTTAATACTACACATACTGGGTGCCAATTGCCTTGTCACACCTTTCCTTTGGAACTTTCTTCTATTTTTCCTGGCTGACACGTTGAAGCTCAGTCAGATTAAGTGGAGAATGTCTGTACACAATCATTTTCACTTCTTTTCAGAGGTGTAGATTTCAGGTACAGACTTGAGATTTGTTACTTTGAGGCTTTTGCAGAAACCACTCCTGTGCTTTCATTGTGTGCTTTAGGTTGTTTTATCGAAATGTCAGTTTTCATACTACTCTGAGATACTGAGCAGAGGTTTTCATCTTGGCTAGTCTTCTTTCTCCCATTGCTGCATTTTACAAGCGCAATATGTATGGGGACAGTCGTGTCCATCAGCTGTTTTTGTCAGACCAGGAATATTAGTCTCTTATGGCCTGAGGGTTTTCCATATGACTGCACTACAGACCTTATTGGTGAATTAACTGCACTGATGTTTCTGTATGATTCTTCCATCTCCGCTGGCTGCCCATTAAAATGGATTCAATGTGCACAGAGAGGTACAAAGTCTGTTCCTGTTTCCAAATTTCTTTCATTTTAGAATGTTCCGATGTTTCATTTTTCATTACTAAATGTTGCAGAAACTTTCTTTTATCACTTGCTCAGACTGATGCCTTGACACAATTCTGTCTTTCAGGTCTTTGTACAAGTCTTTCAACCTCATGGCTTGATTTCCTACTGAAATACTCTGCCAATTGGGAAAGCTTTTGTAGACAGACAGGGTTGTGCCTTCATCATTCAGTCCAATAAATGAATTTGATAAGGAGCTGGTGGACTTTTTCAGTTGCAGAGGCATGTTATGGATCACTGATAAAAGTAAACTGTAAATTATTTTTGGACTTCACAAAAAAGCGTCTAAGCGTCTATGGAAAAAAAGTTTCATTTTAGTCTCATATCTTACTGATATTCTATTAATAGGTTTCTCAAAAGGCGCCTCGTGCTGTTGAATGTATTGCTTGAGAACAAATATGAATTGAGTTTCTTTTAAGATTCATCTAAATCACTGAAAGGTGTGGAAGAAGTGGAAAATGAAAACACTTGAAGGGTTTTCAAATGGACTTTCTATCATTCATATAATCCTTCATTTAATATAAAATTAAACCAAATTGTTCCAAGAAAAATTATTCTGCGTCATCTAATAATTCTTAATCGAATTAGAAAGACTGATCATACTAATCATTTGCTCAGTTTAATCTACATGTTCTGCAAATGCTGTGAGACTTACTGGTAAAAAAAAAAAAGAGATAAACTTTAAACCTTTAAATATAACAGACAAGAGTTTTATTCCTTCTTATATATGTTCTCCTATAGCCTACAGACATTACAGGTAGCACGGAGCCCTAAACGACAACTTTTATTATAGTTTGTAGTAGTCATTACTTTTATTTTACATACTGTGTAATCTTAATAAAAAAATAAACACAGTAGTTCTCAGTTAGTCAGACTTTTCTCTGTCTGAATACAACTTTCGACAGCAAATGTTCATCAAGTGTGTGAGTGTGTGTGTGTGTGTGTGTGTGTGTGTGTGTGTGTGTGTGTGTGTGTGTGTGTGTGTGTGTGTGTGTATTTTTGTGTAAACTGCCACCTGTCTTCTTATGCAAGCCGGCAGATGGTTTTATAGATACAGACATTAACTTCAGGACAGAGTTTTGGAGGGCACGTGCACAATATCTTCTTCGATTTTTTTTTTTCTTTTACAGATTTAAACAGGACACTGTTTTATTTATTAGACAGGCAGAAACTGTGTGTAAGATGGTATGGTGCTATCTAAAAAGTTTGTGTTATAGAATTGAAACAGGTTGGTAACTATTTAAAAAAAAAAAGACAAAACAAAGAGGCTCATATTTCGTGCGTGTGTGTGTGTGTGTGTGTGTGTGTGTGTGTGTGTGTGTGCGCGCGCGCGCAGTAGCCTAACAGCTTTTCCACTTTTATAGTCTTTAAATAGTCAGTGGATTTTGCGTTGCTAGGTTATAAGAACAGTACAGGCAGCAGTTATGAGGGAATCAAGAGAGATCTGATCATGTCTCCATCATATCACAGATTTTTTCTGCTCGTTTTTATTATGAAATCAAAATAGTCCTATGTGAACTTTGTGATTGATAATGTATATTGAGGACTTGGCATTCATGTGCCCTGTGTTATGCAGTGCACAGACGCAACAGTGGCTTCACAGAAAATCCTGTGACTTTCAGTCCAACTCACAAGCAATCAGGGGCTAAGAACAGGGTATGATGATAACGGCAGGAGGGATATACAGATTAAAAGAGAAGGAAGATGTTTAATCTCATCAAATGATGCAACCCAATGATTGTGCCAGGATTGCATAACAGGGTTGGAAATCACAGACAAAAATCGCCATCTGCTCTGAGGTGTGTTTATAGTGAGGCTGTCTGCAGCTGCACGTGACAGACAGCTGCAGACAGCAACCATGTGTCCTGCCGAGTATTGACTATTTTGAACTGTTTATATGTTTGGATTTAAATTGTTTTGTGTTAATCTGAGTGCCTAATTACACTTTCAATGTTTCAGTGTTGTAAGAAACAAAACATCACAAGGTACAAGAAGGTAATTACTGTAGGTTTTATTGGATCATATGTATTAAATTTGAGTTGCTCAGCTTTAAAGGTTCATATTAAATTCTCCAATGAATCACAAAAAGGTTTCTACTGGTTTGTAAGAGTTATTTCTAAAATATTGGCAAAGGCAAAATTACCTGTTTTTATTCTTATCAGAATGAAACAGTCTGTCAGCAAATTTGTCGCTCAGTGAGTGTTTTTTTTAAAATTGCCTCTGCAGATGAAAAAGTCAGAGATGTTTGCATATGCATAATGTTCTCCATAATGACTATGTTGCTCAGCCTTACTATAAGTCAGTTCAGGAGTATACTTTACTCCCTTGGTTTATGAATAGAAAATCTAATGATTCTTATTTTTTTTCTCCAAAATGCTGCTTTAGCTGAATTCAGTACAAACCTGCATTACAGCGTTAGCGGCACTATAGATGTTTGTTACAGTACATGGTACGGTATATTTGGCTTATTTAAGATACTGTAGTACTTGTCAGACTCATTTTGATTAACATGATTAGCACATAATACTGAATTTTATTTTTGCATTAACTGGATTAGGAGTTTGCAATCCCACTTCAGTTATTATTTGTTACTCGTTCAACTTCATCAGAAACAATGAAATGTGATTGGACTATTCACTGGAAGCTTGATACCACTCTTAACACTCCCAGTGAACTGAGGTCTTTGTGTATGTTCTTTGATACGCTGCCAGGTGGAGGATGAAACACTAACTGCATGCAGAATATTTCTGACCTGTAAGTGAAGCTGATTTTTCCTCCGTCTTGCTCTAAAGCATCAGAGGAAATCACCTGGTGATGCATTTGGTTTTCAAGGGCAAACCCTGATAGTCAAAAGCTTTATTCTGAGGGAAGTTGATTATTTCCATTTTAATATCAAGACTTGCATAATTCTATTTGGAATAAAGGATATTCTGATTCAATCTTGTATCCTTTCCTTTACAAGAATATTTGGCCAGATTTGTACATTTCCAGTTAAACTAAGCATCTCAACATCAAATTCAGATTAATACAAACTCATGCACAAAGGGTTGTTTAAATTGAAGAGGACTTTATATCTTAAATCAGACATTACATGAAGGCCCCAGCAGTCCCTGAACCATTTTTTAATACTTTTAAATTCTCATTTTCTTTATTTTGACTGGGTTTGAAAACTAATATGAACAGAGACAATGCTTTATATTAGATCTGATTGTTAGCCATGCCCATATTCTCACAGCTCCAATCCTTTTTGTCATTCAAATGAATGGAAATGATGTTGTGGTTAGACAGCTTGTTATAGCAGTTTGATTTTTTCAGAAGATAGATGATATAGGTATTGGAATTAGGAATATATTAGAACCACATTCTAGAAATGAATAGCTACTTTTGGGTTTCAAAGGCTCCTAAGAGAGTGAAAAAGAATCTTAAAACTGTGACATAATGAGAGCTGTTTGAACTGGCTGAATTCTAAGGAAAGGGACTTCATTGTTTCCGTTATTGTCTTCTTGAACAGCGAAGACTTTGGTCTATCAAAAGAAAAAAGGAAATCTCTGCACCATTATTCCATGTGGCTTAAATATTCAAAGGAATGCTCAATTATTTTTCATCCAATCATAGCTAACCGTAATCCGTGTAGAGAAAAATGTAGCCAGTCTGTGACATAAACGCTCTTTTTCGGTCTTTCATTTTTGTAGCTTTATTCAATTCATTTTATCAATTCGGTTCAGCTTTATTTGTTGCCATTTTACAATAATATCAACTCAAGCCACTTTAATGACACATCAATTCGAGCCAATTCATAATAAATAGCCTAGTTTAGGAAAAGCAAGATTGCATTGTATCTCAACTTCGATGTAATTTCCCTTCCTGATCATGCGCAACACTTTCAGTTTTGCATCTAAAGTTGTAATAGGAAGGCAATTATTTATATATATATATATATATATATATATATATATATATATATATATATATATATATTATATCATATTTTAGTGTGCCAGTTTGATATTCCTAATAAATTATACAATCATGCGATAAGATTACAAGATAGAAAGTATTTATAGAGTATTCGTTGAACATGTTTAGTTATACAGATGTTGAGTGTAGTCAGATTCTAATCTTATTTTCATTAAATCAGGGAAAACATAGCAAGAGGTACATCTCTCTGTCCTTGTACATATAGAAGTTGACCAAGCTCACATCCCATCATCTGGATTTGACTTATCAGGTTTTGATAATATTGATTTTATTCATTTTATTTAGACAGACATATTTTCCTTGGGTTGTGAAAGTCAGATTTAGGTCAGACTAATACTTTTTGCTTAAGTAATGTAAATGTTGCCCTGCGATGGACTGCCGAGCTATCCAGGCTGTACCCCGCCTTTCGCCCAAAAGACAGCTGGGACAGGCTCCAGCTTCCCCGTGACCCTTCACTGGATCAAGCGGTTAGGATAATGAATGAATGAAGGAATGAATGAATGAATGTAAATGTGCTGTTTGATTTTTTTTTTTCTGTAAAGAAAAATTACTGCATAACTTCATGCCACTATTTGATCTGGAGACTTGCAAGGGGTTCTGTCACACAGTTCAACAGCTGGAAGGCTGCTCAGAGATTGCATACTCCAGTTGTTCCAGCATGTGTGACGGTTTTAGACCTGACACTGTCTTACTCCAAATCTAAACTTGGAAATTGTAATGAGCAACATTACCGCTTCCAACCAAGTATCCTCTGTCTTAAAGGATTCCAGAATAAGCTCAGCTGCGGTGAGGTGTCTGATAAAGTACTGTTCAAGTAATCGCTTCAGTGAGCCCATCTGACAGCTGGCAGAAATAGTGGACCTTGGAGTGAACCTGTGCAGGATATTACTAAATAAATCCTTGCTGGAAATACAGCCTTCCCAGTTCTTAACCAGAAAACACAAAAAATGAACAAAATGCATTGTTAACTGTTAATCCTGAAGGACTCTTTGGATCATAACAAGCAAGCCCATGACATGCTTGAGTTGGTATTGAGTTGGTAAAGTCATCTAGAATTGTGAGATGTTTGGAGAAAAAAGGTGGAACAAAATCAATAGTAGCCTACGTTCAAACTCCTGTACAACATTACAATGTCCTGCGTCTCATTGAGGGTGAGGCGTGCTCTTTGTCCTCTTTGTCTGTCCTCTGTAGAAGGGATCCTCTGATGTTTTCTGGAAAAGCTAATAGTGTTGTAGTGAAAAAAACGTCCTGATGCAGAGTGTTCTTCAGTTGAAAGCAGTGGAACTGAAAGTGCTGCAGGCTGAACATAGATGAATAATTGAGGGTATTGAGTGAAGAAACTTAGAAACACGACGGAAAACAACCCACTGACCTGAATTCTTTTTGTGCTTCATCCTTGCATTTAAAGTCTTGATGCTCTAGGGCTCTTACGTTGACAGTGGAGATATCAGACTCAAATCAACATTTTGGACTAGTTTACCATAGTTTTAAAATGCCTTTAGTCACTTTTATATCTGCATTACCCCACCTAGGTATGAGTAGGTTGTGACACTGTTTGACACTGTTCCTAACAAAAGACAAATAGTCAAGAGGAACATTTAAAACTGATTTAGAATTTCTCATCTGTACATTTATCACAAACATTTGCAGAATAGTATACAGTCACAGTAACATCTGTATGGAATAATGCATGCATGTGCACAGACCAAAGAGGGAAAAAAGGATCATTTAATGTGATCATCAGGAGACAATTATGAACACGCTACACAGGAGAAAGCTTCCCTGAAGATCATCCAGGTCCTCATTAGATCAGCCTGAGTGTGTGTTTGTAGGAGCAACCTGTCATCAAGACTCCTTTTATTTTATGCTGACAATAGAGAAAATTTGGTGGTATCTTTTTTACCACATTTTCAGCGAATATTATCTCTGTGGGCACTCAGTGACTTTCATACCAACTTGTCCCCCACGCATGCAGTCCATGCACACACACACATACACACACGCGCACACAGAGGATTAACATTCTCCTCACAAACCAGTTTTAGCCAGAGCACAGCCAGATTAAAGGCAGAATTTCACATTAGATTAACTATTTAAAATAGACTTCCACCATGCACCATCTTCAGAAAGTTACTGCACAACTGTTCTGACAGCAGCAGGGTTCATGGAGGCTGTCTGCATGAGAAAATTAGGCTAAAGCTTTGCAACAAAGCAGCAATGATCCAATAACTGTTATTACCTACTTTAATTCAATTTAGCTTGGCAGATGTACCAATACTGTTAATATTTTCATCCACATGAGCTCAGAATTTTCCATGGACCGAATTTCACTCAACACTAACACCATCCAAGTTGTGGATTCTGTTTTAAACTTTGAGATTCCTCAGAGATTGCCCAGCTGTATCCCTACAGAGACATTAGCTGGCTGTGTTCTGATGTGTCATCTCAGACACATAAAGCTTTTATATTATGTCTGCTGGGATTATCCAAACCATTGGTGCCTTTTCTTTGTTTTGTGGATGGCTTCTGTTCAGGAAGCATTTTCTGTTAGTAAATATGGTACAAATGTAATGACTAGGATCTTCTGTTTAATGAAATCAGAACGTATCTACAGAGACCATGAAATTATTGCAGTCAAGCCCTCCAGCTTTTTCAGTGGAAACTCCCACCTTCCATTACCTTACTCAACCATAAAACGAAGCATGTTGCTCCTTGCAGAAACACACAATCATACTCACCGGACCATAATATCACCAGTTTCTGAAATGTCATCGGATATGTAATTCGCAGAATATGTTTCCATTCAGATTAACTGCTGAACAACATGCTGCTTAGTTATGATTTGAAATACTGAATTGATGCAAAAGAGCAACAAAAAGGGCTGAATATTTATGTTGGTGTTTTTCATAATTAAAACATTAGGAAACAGTGCTTGAAAACACGTTACATTGCATATTCAAACACATTAATTTATTGTGTATACATGTGGATTTATTGGTTGAGTGATGGATTTTTTTTGTTCAAATATTTTTTTGGGTTTTAAAATATTTAACCAATTCTGTTTGAAGTGGATTTTAGCTGAAAGCTTAACTTTGCTTTAATGCACATGACCATTTTTTCCCTTTCTTTCTCAAGGGTAAGCTTTAGGTCACCGTTTCCATTCATTTCATGTTTGTGGGGCAGCACAGGAAATAAACTATGTAATAAGTGGATCCCCTGGGCTTTCGAGCTAACATCCTAAACTGGCTCCATTCTCACCCAGCAGCACTAGGGAATCCCACGGAGATCAATGTCATGAAAATGAGTTATTGCACAGCTTGCAGTGCAGCACTCAGGCTGCACGGAGTAAATTATCAATGCATGTTTCAGTTGAGTATTTCAAGAAGGTCGCTCAGAGACTGGACCAGAAAGTAAGTCATGTTCCCATTTTGAGGGACCGTATTCCTTTTCATAAATATATATCAGGAGCTGCAGCACTGAAGGTGCAGCCTGGTCTGAAGGTTGTGTATAATGTCATTATTCATCATCAATAACCTCTTAGATTCTCCTTAAAATAAATTATAACTGCTTGATTTTCAACAACCTTTTTGCTACAGTATTGTTGTACCAATCTGTTGTTGCTGACAAAACCTCAAAAATGACCTCAAATAACATAAAAAATTGCATGCAATAAAGGAACCTGTAGAAATGAACACCATGATTACAAGTATCTTTGTCATCAGTGGTGGCAGTAATGAGCAACTGTGTTAAGTGATGCACCATTATGCTGACTGCCTTTAAGGCATTGAAGTGTATGATTTGATGGGGAGAAAGTGCTGATGGTCTTAATGCACTCCTCTATGAAGGACAGACATTAACGGCACTCTGGCCTATAAAAGGACAGACCAGATGATGATGTTTGAAGTGATTTACCCTCACTTTCTTCAGACACCACTGATTCTAATATACACTGTATATTTTTGGGAGGTTGATTAAGTGGGGTGGGCTGGTTACATTTCTTGATTATTTTCAAGATATACGATATTGAGGAGATAAATAGCAGCGAAAGGAGACATTTTGAGTGAATATGACTTAAGCAGTTTTGGTCTGATAAAAGTAACCTGAAGAATGTTGCTTCAGTTATGCTGCAGAGTATGTGAAGTTCTTACTTTAACATTTTTATTTTCCTGCTTTAATACTACTCACACACACTCACACCCCAGATGATAATAATGTAGGAACAGAATGAATATACACAGCAAATGTAAAGGAATGGTTCATCAAAGTGCTGAAGTTGCACACACTGTACATATTGATTTAGATTTCCATTTCTATCAAACTGATTGTCTAAAAAACTTAGATGTATGACAGTCAAATAGGAAAAACCTAAGCAGCAGAGGTATTTAAATATATTGGGAAGGGGCTGCTGCTGCTATTGGAGTGTGCTTTGTTTGCAGTGTTTTTATGGTTGGTATTGCGCTGACATCAACATGACCACCAGTAAGTTTCTCTGCAGAATATTCCATTTTAATGAAACGATTAGTCATTTCTTCATTTTACTTGTCAGCGGGTTGAATAGTTTGGCACATTGTTTTGTAGTTCAATGTATTAGAGGTGAGATGCATACATCATACAAACTGGAGAGTTTCTTTTAAAAATGAAACAGTTTTTGAAAAAATATAATGTAAGGCTCATAAATATTCTTTAGGGAAAACTTTTTTTTTTATTTTTAAAATGCAGTATTTTTGCTGGTAACTTAGGGTGCCTTATTCTACCTTTTAATAATCTTATATACACAGTCTGGTCTATCTGGTGGTGAGGTCGTTGTATTGGTATTTTGCTGCAAGAAGGTTTTTAATCTTATTTATGCTTTGATGGCCATTTCCAATGGATGGGTGGAGAATTTTACTTTTACCTGTTTTTATAGTAAAGCGCTACCAAGCAACAAAATATATCACTTATAATCATAATTCTACTTTAACTTCCATTTTCCTTTTTGCTCCCCTGATTTCAGGCATGCACACCAGCATTAGTGAGATCCTGAAGGACAAGAGCCTGAAGCCATCTCGCCGCAGCCTGCCCTGCCTTGCCCAAAGTCAGACTCATCCAATCAACCTCAGCCACTTTCTGTCAGTGCCTCTGAGGCCAGATCCCAAACCAGAGGTTGAGGGTTTGAGTCAGAGTATCAGCACCTCCTGCAGCATCCTTCCCCCACAGACAGGTCAGTCCACACAGAAGCTTACAGGCATTTTCCTAGACCCATTAGTGGTTGCAGTGCTTATATCTGGGTAGAGTAGTTTCATCGATGTGCACTGTTCATACTTCATATTAAAGTTTAGGATAAACAGAATGAGTCTGGAGTGATGACTTTATAACCTGCTACTTTTACCCACTTTTTATGAAGCAAGAATTGTTCATTTGTGAAATATTCTGTTTCATAATTTCCTAAACATCAAGTTTTTCTAGTCGCCACAGGAAACAAGTCCACTTATAAGTCTTACCTGAGTCTAATAACATAGCTGACTCATTATTTAATGACAAAATTGACATTTTGTCATAGGTTTTACTGTTATTTTCTTACCTTAACTGTGTTTAATCTTAGTCTCGAAAGTAGGTTGCTTCACAGCTTTGCAATATTGCCATAACTTTTAAAGCAGATGCAGTTAAACCTGAGCAGATTGTCTTATGGCTGCAAGGCATTTATAAGTCACAGCTATCTGGTGGACTTTCAGAGGCTATGAGATAATGTGGAGTAATGTAGTCTGGAAGGAAATGATAGATCATTGCATGGACAAGTAACATGGAGCATTTTTTATCTGATATTTCCAAGAATATTCAGATGCAGCTAGGACTGAGAGCTTTATTTTTGCCAGCTTGAAACCAGTGCAGGAGAGATCTCAGTGTACTTTGCAGATTCTGAAATGCTGTCCGTGCAACCGTTGTTTTCTCTGCTGTGTGCAAAAAACTGGAATACCAAGAGGAAAATTATGCAGATGAGGCACTTCAAGGTGTTTCTGTGAGAACTGAGTCTTTGACGTTTTTCAGGATGGATCTCTGAAAAACAGGTCTGATTTCTGCCTTAGCTGGAGCAGAGTGCAGACAGAAGGAGAAAAAGTAGACAGAACAAATGACAGAGGTTGATAGACAAGGCCATGATCCTACAAGAGTTCCCACCTGTGGACACCAACATGTGATCTGTAGCTGTTAAAATGGTTGAACTGCCACTGATGGGATTTTTTTTGTTATTCCAGATTATTTATTGCATCTCACAATGAAAGCAGCAGTTACACATTATTTTATGCATGAAAAAGTTACATTAATAAACAAGAGGAATAATTTTGCAGCTGATATTGATCAGGCATAGAATGGGTAGTTGAGCATCACCCCACGATGATTCCTACATCTGGAGAAATGTAGGTGTTTTTCTACTCTGTATCCCTCTCCTTCATTGAATGCTTTTAGAATAAAAAAAAAGTTTATTTTAGACACTACAAATAGATAGTCTTCCCAATGACCCTGAATTGGACTATGTGACACAGAAAATGAATGGATTACTGATCAAGGTTGCTGATTCTGCTAATCCTATCAGCAATCTTTCTACTGTCTATCAGCCTTGACTTTTTGAAGGTCTCCACAAAACCCAGCTTTTAGGGTAGTTAGTTTTACGTTTCTGTAAAATATACAAAATCCAAACATTTTGCAAACTCTGAGATTAGTTTACAATGTTTATTTTACAGCATCTTTTCTCATTTATTACAAATTCTCACTTACGTGTGTTAATGTGGCTAACCTGGCTAGTGTTAGGAAAACATCATGATTTACACTCGCACAAGGACATTTCTCAAAAAGCAGAGGTGAAACTGTGAGGCACTCCTGTGATCAAAAAAATTTGACTGAAATCTCACCTGAATGTCGAAGATGCAAGCTGGCTCTACTGAAATCAACTTTGAAGCTTGGGGTCCCATCGAGAAGTGTTTTATATCTACACAATCCAGTTAATTGTCTTCACATCTAAACTTAAAATATAACATTGTTAAATTTTTCTCAGTTTTATTCACAAGATTTTTTTTGTGCTTTCTATGTCATTCTCTGTGCAAGCAGGGTGTGATTTATCATCATTTAGATTTTTTCACCCGCACATGCAGACCAGACTACTGAGTCATTTGAGGGCGAGTTGACACTTTTTTTCCCTTCCATACAAAAATAGAACATTTCACTGTGAAGAAATCCACACTGGTGCGTAACCAGTTTCGCTCATGTTTTATGACTGCATGGAGACTGCTCTGTACCATTTGTTCAGCTGTGTTGGTTGGATGTATTTGGTCATATTCCTATTTCCGCCTGACGTTAACATCTAATTCAAACAAATGTAGAAATATTTGGCCACATTGTGTCAGTACATCAAAGCTCTGCTGTTTTTCTGGGAAAATGATCATATTGTTAAGAAGACTCAGGATAATATTCATATTCTGATAGTGACATATACACTTTGAAGAAATAGGGTTGTTGCTCCATGTGTATTTAAATAGATATTATTTGTGCTCTACTGTGAAATGTTTCATCTCCCCTGTCATATAATTAGAGTGCTTGTCTTATGAGATTTGGACTGTCATGATTACTTAATTGAAGAAATGAGAAAGCTGTCACACCAATAGATGGATCATTTTGCACAGTAGGTGTCATTCTTCCCTCATAAAAGCAAAACTTGCAGTCTGCCCTTACACTGGAAAATCTTGTTTTTTTTGCAAACCTGATAATCTGACAAGGTTTCACAACACTGAGCTGCTGGAACATTTGGAAAATTAATTTCTGCTGCACAGTTTTGCCTCAGAGTATGGGCTTAAAAATCCCTTTTCTGCTTGAATCACAGGGGAATACTTTAAAATCCAGAAAGGGACTAAAGACGATTGGCTAGCTTTCAACATCTGTGTGTGAATCTTTTAAATTGCATCGAGGTGTTGCTTTCTTAGCTGATTGCCAAGTTTTAATAGCTGTAATTTTTATTTAGCTCAGATGTGATTTCATTGTTGGCAGTCAAGACGAGGGAAATATTGACTTGAGATAAAACAAACAGTTGAAGCAGATCTCACCAGTTCAGTAACATTTACATTGATTGTACTGTGTCTGTGTGCAGCAGAAAATGCCAAGGATAACTACATTGAGGAGAGTGAAGTGAGTACATGTGAGACAAGAGCAGACCAGCCATTTCTGATACAAAAGCCTGTCAGTCGTGCTAAATCAGGGACCCGCGCAGATTCACTGAAGGTACCACACATTTCCCATCGTCCATATTGTCACAGATTAAAATATTCTCTGATTATTTTCAACTAAAGTTACTTCAACAACGGTCCACTGCTTAACTGAATCTTAAACTCTGAGATGCAACTATATTTCTGCAGGAAAGGAATCCATCTGACTCATCTGGGCTTTTTTTTCGAGATGGTAAGAAGAGAATTGATTACATCCTGGTTTACAAGAAGTCCAGTCCACAGGTAGAGAAGAGGTGCACGTTTGAGAAGAACTTGCGAGCTGAGGGCCTCATGCTGGAGAAGGAGGTGAAAATGATTTATTTAGTGTTAAAATTTTTAATTATCTCGATTTTCCCTTTTTTGTAATCTTGTGTCCCTCTTTTCACATGAAAGCCCTCCTTGACAAACAATGACATCATGTTTGTGAAGATTCATGCTCCCTGGGATACACTTTGCAAATATGCAGAGCAGATGAACATACGAATGCCTTTCAGGTAACTGAAGCTCAAAACAAAAAAGTTTTCATGGTAGCTGGCTGCTTTATCCATTAACATCTTTTCTGTTGTTTTTGCAAGAAAAAAATGCTACTTTACAGACCGGAAGAGCAAATCCCTGGGCAGGTAAGTAGATTCAATTTTTTTAAAACTTTTTTTTTGTCTTACTGGGAAAGTTTGATGATTCTGGGAATCAGTACTACTGTAGGATGAAGAACTAACATAAATAATGGCAAGATAATGTTATCATTAAAGCATATCCATTAAAATTACAGAGACAAGGAATTTCACCAATTGTAGTTCTTTCTTACCCACTAATTATTTTGGAGTTATTAAAGTATTTTCCTGCAATGGAATCTAACTAGACAGTATTTACAAAGTCTGTACAAATTACAAATAGCAGCAACAGAAATTATCAGAAAGCTTTCATATATTTTTTTACATACGGTGTGTATATATATAAATATATACACTACTCACAAAAAGTTAGGGATATTTGGCTTTCAGGTGAAATTTATGGAAAATGCAATATGTTCATGCTACAGTGATATAATATCATAAAAGTAAAGTAAGACATTTAAGTAGAAGGATACACTACTGATTTCCTCATCTCAAAAATTCATTCAACACAAAAGGTAACAACAATGGTAGTTACACCACAACAAAAAAAATGAACGTCTCAATATCTCGTCATGTGCCCTTGAGCATCAATTACAGCTTGACAACGATGTCTCATGCTGTTCACAAGGCAACTTATTGCCTGCTGAGGCATGGCATCCCACTCTTCTTGAAGGGCAGCCCTCAGGTCATTGAGGTTCTGGGGTGCAGGGTCTCGAGCCTCTATACGACGGCTCAGCTGATCCCACAGGTTTTCAATGGGATTCAGGTCTGGAGAGAGTGCAGGTCATTCCATTTGAGGTACACCAGTCTCCAACAGCCGTTCCCTGATGATGCGGTCTCGATGAGCAGGAGCATTGTCGTCCATGAAGATGAAATTAGGCCTGTGCTGTTCATGTAGGGGCACAATCACTGGATTAATGATGTTATTCAGGTAGTATGGGCTTGTCACTGTACCATTCACAAAGTGTAGGGCAGTTCTGTACCAAGTGGACACCCCTGCCCACACTGTAACACCGCCACCACCAAAAGCTCGCCTGGTGACAACAGTGGCTGATGCATAGCGCTCTCCCTGACGTCTCCAACATCGTTGCCGGCCATCATTTCTGCTCAGTGTGAATCGACTTCCATCAGAGAACAGCACTGAGGCCCACTGGTTCCTGGTCCAGCGTAAATGCTCCCTGGCCCATGCAAGACGATGATGCCTGTGCCTGGTGGTGTGGTCAGGTACCCGTGCAGGTCGTCTAGCACGCAGACCACGCTGATGTGAACGGTTTCGAATGGTCTGACGTGACACTTGGGTGCCTCTCAACTCTCTTAAACGTGTCTGGAGTTGAGTGGCATTCATCATCCGGTTTCTCAGGGCAGTGTTCACAATGTAGCGGTCATCAGCACGGGATGTGGCCAAAGGACGTCCACTTCTAGGCCTTTCTGTGACTCTTCCAGTCTCTCCATATCTCTGTTGCAACCTGCTGATGACACTCTGTGACATTCCAAGCTCAGTGGCCACTTCTGTCTGAGAACGTCCTGTTTGAAGCATCGCAATGGCAAGGGACTGTTGTTCCATTGTTAGGTGTCGTCTTGATCTCATGATGTCAAAATGTGAACAGCATGATGAGGACAACTGTTTAAACACCAGCTCTAATTGAACCAGGACATTTATTGGTCAATTCAAGGATCACACACCTGCCGTGATTTTTGCCGTTAAGCTCCTTGTTAGAGAACAGCAACTTGTGCAAAATTTATTGAAACATTTAACAGTTGGATATGTGCATTTAAAAGCTTAGAGAAGATCACATTAAGTTCACCTGTATGTGTATATATATATATATATATATATATATATATATATATATATATATATATATATATATATATATATATTTGCATGGTCTGTTTACTTCCACCTTCATAATATAAATCGACTCCGTCCCTCCCTCAATGTGAAAACTGCCTCCATCCTTGTCCTCAGTCTTGTCTCCTCAGGCACTGATTATTGCAACTCCCTCCTCTTTGGTCCGCCCCCCAGAAGTCCCTCAACAAGCTCCAACTAGTCCATAACTCTGCTACCTGTATCCAAACTAGAACCCCATTATCCCATCACATCATCCCCATGCTGCAGCAGCTCTGCTGGCTCCCAGTCAGCTAAAGAATTTACTTCAAATTTGTCCCATTCACCTTAAAGTCCATCCATAGCCTCATCCCACCATATTTGTCTGACCTCTTCAAGATCACCAACCCAGCCTTCAAATCCTCCTCCTCCATCTACCTCACTGTGCTCTCTGCCCACCTCAGCACTATGAGCTGATCCCAAACTATGGAACTCTTTAACAAATGACATCTGTAATGTTGTCTCTCTTCCCATCTTAAAGTCTAGACTCAAGACTCATCTGTTTAAAACTGCCTCCCCACTTTAGTCCAACCAGGCTGTTCCTGTTATTCTATAATAATGCAGATTTTATACATTGCTTTACATTGTGTCCTTGGGTTTCATAAATGGTGTTTTTTATTAAAATGTCACACTTTTTTTTATTGAAACAAAAGTCTTTCAAATTCAGACATTAAAAAAGGCACATCAAGCTCTTTGGTATGGTACAAAACAAAAGCTCACCCCCATTATGGCTGTCTTTCGATAACATACTTACAAATGCAGCCGCATACGCTTATTTACATACTATTTTTAGTTGGATGTACTTTGATGATACATTCAAACTCTCTGCAGAACTTCACATTTCCATCTTTTTTCTCACTAGAATGCAGATCAAGACAAGAGCCCCTTTAAGTGTATCTCCACTTCTTTAGTTGAATACTAAAGCAAAGAACTCATATATATATATATATATATATATATATATATATATATATATATATATATATATATATATATATAATGTATATATATATATATATATATATATATATATAATGTATATACACACACACCATCTCACACACTGAAGATTCAACTATGTGTTCAAAGCAACATAACTTTTTCTCCTCACATCCATATCATTTCCTCTCTTACTTATCAGGCTTTTTCTGGACATTAATTGCCCTTTGGGAAGCTCAAGCATTTGCTTGCTCATTGTAAAAAAAAAACTTTCCCAACTAAGTTAAAACTAATCATTATGCATGCTTAAAAAGTGCCAGAAGTATCAGAAGAAGTCATTTCCCCAGTACAGCATCCACTGCAGCCTTGCAGCAGCAGTGCAGGAGTCTCTGGGAGGTGCACATGCTTAATTCTTCTAACTGGCTCCACCTGAAGGTAAAGGTGTGGCCCATGTGCTGCCTAATGCGACTTGTATGCAGATCACCACCCTAGCTGTTTGTAAATCTTATTTTTAACATTTGCTGGGTTTTAATAATCAATAAAATGCCTTCTCACCCCTTTTTTTCCAGCTTAGGTTTTTTTTTTGTTGTTGTTGTTTTTTTCCTTGTTGCCCAAAGAGCTGGTTCATAAAACCATCTTAAAAAAAATATTGAAAGTCAGTATTATTACAATAATAGTTCAAGTAAAAATCAGAAGCAGAGCAACAACAAAATACACAACATGTCCAGCAGGCTTCCATTTGTGTGGTGCAATTTTTAAGTTGAGTTTAACTCATAGTTTAACTTGTGAAATATAAACATTTTAAGGCACTGAGCCAACAAACCTTTGTGCATTGCCTTTTAAAGAGCAAAAAACTGTAATGACACCAACCAACACAAGCATGGCAGAGGTTAATGCATCGACTTTAAATGAGTCTTGTTAAGCTCTAAAAAGACAACAGTCACTGAAGTGTGACATTACAGGTCATGGAGGACTGCTGACTTTATCCATTAAAGTAACCGTGACTCATGGCTGTCGTCCTTTTCCTGTTCTGAACAGAATTCACATACTTGACAAGGAGATGTGTGCCTAACAAGCTAACTTCTGTAAAAGTGCCAATTTTAGCACTTAATATACATTTTATCTTACATAAGACTGATTTAGTTGACAGGAAAATAGTTGTTTGATTTATCATTAATGCTTAAATTCCATAGAAATCCTGACTATTGTTTTTATGACACACAGGGCAGTTTTTCTGACACATAAACGAGCGTCACTTATCTGTCTAACTCAGACTAAAGCACTTTTCCATTTTGTCAGAGAGTTTTTCTTGTCATTGAGAGGAATGAGTGCCATTATATTATAGTGAGCTATTGTGTTTAAAAGAAAAGGTGATCTTAATGCACTTTACATGTTTTTACCAGCTCACGTCCCTGTAAGGGTAAATAATTGGACTATGTGCAGGTTTAGTCAGCTTGTTGTGTTGATTACTTTTCATATGGGGCTTTTTGCAGCAACATTCATTCAATTTCAGCAGCAATATGCTTTGCTGCGTAAGTCCCATCTCTAATCAGTCTGTCAGAGCACATACTCTTTGTCTGACAGTTGATAATCACTTATGCTTGAATGGATTGTCAGGCTATTTTGTACAGATTTATGGTCCCCTGAGGATGAAACTGAGTTATTGTTTGTGTTTAAATCAAGTTTGTATTTCTAATGCAACTTTATTTACTACTTTGCCTGTAGGGGTTCTGTGTAATGTGTACTGCAAGCCTCTACCTTAAGATTTGACACTGAAGTCTGACTCTTGTTGGCTTTCAGCTGAAATATCTTTACAGCTAGCCGATGGTTTGTCATGTAAATGTGCACAAATATTTTTTATACCATGGAGATGAGTGTCAAACTCTGGCTGACCCCACTTAGTAATACTAAGAGTTTAAAGGTTAGAGATGAACAGACAGTAGGTGGATTTACATCTAGCTGTTGTTCAGTGCATAAAAGTGGCTTTTTGACAAAACAAAATGCCCCCTAAAAATCAAACAGCATCTCAACACATTTAACTAATATTGTCCTGTCAGCATAACGAATCACTTTTGTCTGTTTATTTAGCAATATAAGTTGAAAGGATTAAATAAAATTGGTGCATACTTACTTTGCAAAAATAAAAACGTGTGAACTTGCAAGTTCGACAAAGTGAACTTCATCAGTAAATTCAGATCCTTTCTCCACCATGTTAACATCCAAATGAAAAATGATAACCAGCGGGAAGTCTATGATGCATGCACATGTTCACATGCGTCTAAATGTGTTTTTAGATCAGGTGGGATTACCAGTATTGTGCTCGAGAAATGGTTAGAAACCACTGTCTCAAATGAAAGAAAACAATCTTTGTGCTAATATGTGGAATTAATCTCTTTGTCCTTTGTATGCAGCCGGTTCCATTTGAGATGTCGACAGATAAAGAGCTGGCTTCCCAGAAATCCCATGAAGCTGGACAAAGAGGCCTTGCCTGACCTGGAGGAGACCGACTGCTACACAGCTCCTTTCAGCAGAGCACGCATGCATCAGTAAGAAAGATGCACACATTGTAGCGACAAACTAAGAAACATAATCACATATTTCAACTCAGTATCAGTAAAATGAGTGACATTCCTATGTTTCTCTATGTTTCCAGGGCATATATAGATGTGATGTATAAAAGGATTTCCTGTGCATCACTCTCACCCATGTCTTTATTCTTTCATGTTGATTTAGAAAGTATGGAATTAAATCAGCACATTATTAACTTCTTTGCTTCATGATATTGAACCTGAACAAAAATATCAAAAATACAGAAGCAGCTGTCCCTCAAAGAATGCTTTTAATTCCTTTTGGGTTTTTGTTTTCTTTTCTTTATTTTGAAAGCCTCTAGAACGAAAGTAGTAATCTGATCTTATTTGTCAGCCAAGATGTCTTTCAGGGAAACAATTATGCTGGAATGAACTTTACACTCAGATTGTGTTTTAATGAACTCTTTCTCATCATTACTTCAGCTTTCATCCAGATCCATGACAGAATTATTTTAATGTGATATTGTTGGGATGAATAACCAAAGAAGAATGTTGTTGTTTACTTTCAGTTTCACTGTCAACAATAGAGAGACTTTCTTCTCAAATTCCACAAGAAGTAGAATAGTCCATCATGTCCTGCAACGCACTAAGTACGAAGATGGAAAGTCAAAGATGGGTAAGGCACTGTGCTGTCTTCCTCCTCGTCTCATTCATCTAAGCTGCATACCTGGCAGTAGTTCTTTTAAGTAAATAATCATATTTTATTATATAAATATGTTTCCATATATTATATAAATTCTGAACACCAATAGCTCAAAAAGCTTAAGAACTACTTTTGCATAGAATATTTATTCACAGAGAGCAGATTTCATTTGTTAAAAATATAACAGCTGTTTGGAAAATTTACCTTAAGGTGTGATTGCAGGTTAGTAAGAAGATTACATCTGCTTTCGTTTAGAATATGAGCTCCTGGTATACTTTAGTTTGTGGCTGATCTATGTCTTTTTTTGGCTTAGATTTTATTTTATTTTTTTGCCTTGTTTTGTATCAAGCTGTCCGTTAACTCCTGCTATCATTATGCGGTCTGACTGTTGCTAACATATTGCTGATTAAAGTTTATTCTCAAAGTGCTGGAATGGATTTTGAATTGCCACAAAGTCTCAAATTCTTTTAAATCCAAGCTTCCCTACCCCATCTCTTACTGTCTGCAGTTTTCTGTCAAAGAATAACAAGCAAATAACTGAGCTTTGGCACTGAAGCAATAACTTTTTTCACAGGATAGTATTTTCAGTCGTAGCAGTCAGTTTGTCACCGTTTTGCAACCAGCAGCAGCGATATAAAATAAATGAAAATCAAAGAAAGTCTTGCAAAAGGTTACTTTCAAGTGCTTGCAGCTATTTAAAAACCAACATGGCTCTCGTGTAGGTTGTCAGCTCACTAAATGTATTAAACTGTTGTGACTGCAGAAAACTGGGTTTCAGTGAGTCTCTTGTTGAACTCCTGTTTCTATTAATGACTGATACTGAATTTTTAATGTGGTGTCCTAACATGTTCCTCGCTTGATGTGGCCTATTTTTTACTCTTCTGCAGGTATCAACCGGTTACTGGGCAACAACACTTACGAGGCTGCATTTCCTCCACATGAGGTGAGCTGATTTTAATTTAAACAGAAAAGCTGTGCTTTACTTTTTATCACTATTACTATGTTGTTTTGTTTTTTTAAGGCTCTAAAGTTTTACAACCGCAATTCCAATTAGGTTAAAGCGTTTTTTGGTGTTTTTTTTTTTTTTTTTCTCTCACTCAGGCCCAGAGAAACCTGTGGCATTTTGGGGTGTTATTGATATATGGCTAAAGTTTTAACTTGTGCTTGTACATGTAGCAACAAACTGGCAATTTTTCCGAAACCCATGTGGTAATATCCTTCACTCAATAATGTTGGTTTTTAATGCAGTACCATGTGAGGAATCAAAGGACAGGAGCATTCAGTGTTTGTTTTCAGCCTTGCTGCTTACATGCAGAGATTTGTCTAAAGTCTCTGAATCTCTTGATATTATGGACTCTAGATGATGAAATCTCTAAATCCCTTAAAGTTGTGCATTGAAAAACATTGTTATTAAAATGTTGGACTATTTGCTCTGGCAGTTGTTCACAAGGTTGTGACCATTGCCTTGCTTGTAAATAACAGAGCCTTTTGGGAAGGCACTCATTTTACACACAATCATGAATCTCACCTGTTTTCATTTAACCTTTTCACCTGTGAGATGTTCTAAACAGGTGTTTTTGAGCATTCCTCAACTTTCCCAGTCTTTTGTCGCCACTGTCCCAGCTTTTTGAAACATTAATTGAATTCAAAATTAGTAAATATAAATCCTTTTTTAACCTACATTCAATTGAATACACTATTGTTCAAATATACATATATATATAAAAAAAAAAAATAAAAAAAAAAAAATATATATATATATATATATATATATATATATATATATATATATACATTTGAACAATAGTGTATTCAATTGAATGTAGGTTAAAAAAGGATTTGCAAATCATTGTATTCTGTTTTTATCAATTTTTTACATAACATCCCAACTTCATTGGAATTGGGGTTGTACATGTATAGAATTAAAGGGTACAAGAATGTTGGACTAAAAGCTGAAAGTGCAACAATAACTGATCATTGAAAGTAAGAGAATTAAGAAACTGAATAGATTAGTAGATTCCCCCTCTCGTTTGTCTCCTCAGGGTGGTTACAAAAGCAGACATCCAATTAAGACGCATGGTGCCCAGAACCACAGACATCTTCTATATGAGCGCTGGGCTCGCTGGGGGATCTGGTACAAATACCAGCCTCTGGACCTCATTAGGTAATCGGCTTTGAAACAAATTACACAGTTTCAAAAGATGTTTCTTTTCCTGGTTTTTTGTGGTTTTTCTTTTTCTTTTACAGTCTTAATCTTCTCTTTGATGGTGCAGTATACAAAATGTGTTTAAATCTCACGCAGTCATGGATGGTGTAGTTTGTGTACAATTATCAATATCTTGCTTTGTGTGCCATGACTGAATATTTTGTTCTATTTCAACAGCTGAACCTTATTCCATTTCATTTTACAATTACTTTTGTGGCTCTATGTGTTTATCTGTCAACGATTTCCTTCCATTTTATCAGAAGAAGAAGGGCATGGTAATGACAAGGAATAGTTTTATATTGGAGAAAATATACTTGTTCACAGTCTTTCCCTGAGGTAGATTATAACAGTTCTGACATTTAAGCTGAATCAAGGAGAATGTAAGTGCAGAGCAGCTTGGTTAAAATGCTTAACTCCAGTGACCAAAACCAGTAACTGTAACATTTCCACTTTAATATACAGTAAACAAATCAGATATAAGGTTTGGAAGTACATACTCAGGACTGCGTCAGTTTTGTGTTTTTCTGTTAGTTCCTGCGTTTGCACTGTGTAAAGTTAAACAGCTAATAATCAGCTTCACATTTTCACTAAGAAATTTAATATTTAAAAGAGTTACATTATTAAAGATTATACTATTTACCAAATATTAAGTTTGTGTGATTAGGCATGAAAGTATTGGAGTCTGATGATGATGAACAGTACAACATGATAAATTTATTCTCTGAAAAGATATTAATAATAACTGTATTAAGTTGATTTTGGACTGAAATTATTTTTTATTTTGATTATTTCATTATTGGTTTTTTTCCCTCTGGCATAAAGGGTAATTCAGATCTGGTTAACTTATACTGAAGATGTTTCTCAAATGTATTTATCATGTTGCAGTGCAGTGATGCTTCGACACTAGTGGTAGCTGTCAAAAAGACATTTAAAAAACACATTTTTTCATTTTAATAGCCTGCTTTCACAACTCAAAATAGTTTCTGTAGCAGTGACAGTTCGACACATTCCTTGAATTTGTTGGGAGAAATGTGAAAAACGGTAGGATGTTGAGAATTTAAGTTGCATTATGTATCATTGTCCTGTTTCCAGCTTTCTTACAGACAGTGAGACATTTTTAATGACATTATGTTCCCTCGTGGAATTTCCGGATATTTAGATGAATCAAGTTCTTTTTTAATCAGTGAAGTATCTCTGTGTATCTGGCAGCAACATAAATCCAAAGCACGACTGATCCACCCCCACTGTTAACAGATGGAGAGGATCTGCATCCTTTTTTGTGCCTAAAAGATATTTTCTTATTTCTGCTTTTCATAAATGTATCATTGGAAATTAATTATTTTTGTGCTGAGGGCTCAGAATATTTTTTAGTACACTTCTTTACTGAATAATATTTTTGCAGTGTGCTGCTGTACCTGAAATTCTTCCGAAGATCTTCTGCAAACATGAGTTTTAACTACTTTTCTAGCAATCATGTAAGCAGAAGGTTCTTCAGCTCCCTAAACTTGACCTCCACCATTACTCTTTCCAAGCTGCAGAATGCCATTGTATCTTCATACAACCGAATTATGCAATGTGGTCATTAAATATTAAAATTTCCATTGTGCTAGGCAGCTCATTATCAGCTGGCTGCTTCTTGTTGGAAAAAAGTTTTAAGGAGTCAGAGTACTTACAAAAGCTTGGAAATTTGCTTGGCTAGTTTTTTTTGTGACAGAGATAGAGTTGTGATGCCCATATATGTTTGCTTTTGTTTGGACTAATCCATATCTTTTTATGTCACAGTGACACATATTTAGTGCACAATTTCTGTTGAGATCCTGTAGCAGATGTAAAGTACTTGTCTTACTCAAGAATACCATGACAGATGTAGTTTAGAATGAAGTCAGTGTTAACAATTTATTTCCTTTTATAATGGCCCTTCAGTAACTTCTTCATTGATTGAAAGCAACCACAGCCATCTCACTACAAGCTGACTACTCCCACAACTCCGACTCAGCCAAGTTAATTAACCATCAGCGTAAATTATGAAGGTATTTTCACCCCTCTGTTGTTGTGTTGCTTCTAGGCGCTACTTTGGGGAGAAAATTGGTCTTTATTTTGCATGGTTGGGCTGGTACACTGGCATGTTAATCCCTGCAGCCCTGGTTGGTGTTTTTGTCTTCCTCTATGGACTCTTTACCATGGACTCAAGCCAAGTCAGGTCTGTCTACACAAACAGGATACAATATCAGACAATGAATACACTCCAATTCAATCATATATATTTCACTGCTTTTAATGTTTCCTAATTCATTGTCTTGTCAGTAAAGAGATTTGTGAGGCCAATGTTACCATCATGTGTCCTATGTGTGAGGACACCTGTGAGCCATGGACGCTGAGTGACAGTTGTGTCTATGCGAAGGTCAGTGCTATTTTACTCATTTATGTGTCACTATTATCCTCATAATGAGGTTTTCTGTGCGATGATCCGTCTAATTTATGTTGTAATCACAGAAATCATTCAAATCTACTAGCATCAAAATTGGAAAACATTTTATAACTTTGTTACTGTGAAGAAAGAGGATGAAGAGATGAACAAATATGATTAACAAATTATACAAACTCTTTTAGTTAATGAGTTTTGCATATAGCCAGATGTGACTCCGGTGGTCACAAGCAGGCCGAGTGTTTTCACTGCCTCCAGTCTTCATGCAAAGCTAAACTAATCAGCTTATGGCTCTAGCTTCTGATTGCTTTTTATCATGAACAATCTGCTTATCTAGCTCATGTTAGCACATATTTAACAAAATTATAGCGAAACTCATGGATGAGAAACTATGTTAAATTGTCAATCGCCCAAAAGCCCAGTCATGTGTTGATGTGTTGTGAAAAAATGAAGCTATTGAAGAAGTGTCCGTACTTTCCTCACAGGAACTGTTCATGTGCTTGCATTTCCAGGTAACGCATCTGTTTGACAATGGTGGTACTGTGTTCTTTGCCATTTTCATGGCTGTTTGGGGTAAGTTTATTGAATATGTATTGTTTTAAAACGGCTTTATTCTTTGCTTGGTACAAACACTGTGGAACTCAGATCTATTTTTACAGGAAAGAGTCAGCACTCAAGCTTCCACTTTCTACTCAGTTCCTATAAACACATTAAGTGTTTCAGCTGGGAATTTCAGTAAACACTCTGCAAATACAAGAGAGCTTTGCTCTGTAATGTGTTTGTCAGATAATAAATCCTGGTCAGCTCAGTCTTATGGAATCTCTGCAGCCGTACTTTCAGCGCTGTCCTGATGTAATTAGTCAGATAATTAACCATCTCTCTAGAGGAAAACGATCATTAACCTGACAGGGTTGTAGAATTGCACCAGGATACTGGTGTATTGTGAGTACTTTCCCACAGATGTAATATCTTTGTATTGTGGAGTGGGAGCATTTTAGAGCTGCATCTTGCCTAAATCCACTTGACAACATGGTAAGTAATCACCTGTGCCAGAGGGAACTGTTGGCATACTTTGTTCTGTGTTTGGACTAAACGAAGCTGAGGAAGCTCCAGCTCTAAATCCTGCAACACTTTTGCCAATGTGGGCCAGAGAAACAGTACTGTATCACTGAGTGTGTGTGCTTCAGGTTTTCAGTGTGATTGCATTTGTGAGATAGACATGAAAAATTGGTTCGCCTCTGGGGAAGTGAATGTAGGCATCAGAACAGCCTGCTTTTCTGTCTCTTTATACAAAAGTGGGCCAAGCTATATTAAACTTCAACATTTTACTGTAACTGCAGTCAAAGTTGTTCTGACAGAAAGATTCAAGCTATGATGTTTGTAACATTGCAGCTTCTTTTTGTTGCATAATGTGTATGAAACCATGCATCTATCATGGAGGGCTCTGAGTTATTACATTTATCATCCTCTAATAACCAACAGATTGTTTTCTTGGCTAATTATTTATTTTAAACTGAGACACAAAACATTAAAAAAGAATAAGCGATTTCTGAAAATCCAAGATAATACCATGTCTAATCATCTGTCACAGCACTTAATATATTCAGCTTGGTTTTAACAATAGCAAAGATAGGCAGTCAGGTCTCATATTTTAGAGGATGGGAAAATGACTCATGCATTGATGTAGGTCATTGTTTTTCTGTTGACCTGCAACGCAGTTTATTGACTGCTTCAGCTTAAAAAAAGTAGTGATTAATCATTTGTTACAGAATTATACAAACTGTACCTAATCAAAACTGGTATAAGAACTGGATCATGCTGAGGACAAAGTCCTCAACATATACTGAACCATACTGAAAGTTCAGAGTGTGTTTACCATGTAGCTTCTACAAAAGCCTTTCTTTAGTGTTACAAGTCTATGACAAATCAGAGTACATAAAGTCTTCACAGTAAAAGAACATAATTTCTAGTGTTGTGTACAGTCCAAGTCACAACAGATACTGACACAAAGGAAACAATGTCTTCAGACTGAACTCTGCCCACAGGAGATTTGACTTTTGAAGTCTTTCGACAGAGGAAGTAATACGATTTTGGTGTTAAACTGTAGAAGCAAAGGCTTTTTGCAGTCAACACTTGGCTTGAACCCAAAGGCAGAATGGTATGTGAGCCAATGACTGTAGTCGGTCTCCATAATGGACTATGCAGTTCACAGCAGCATTGACTTACTCTTGATGTCTGATCATCTTGTATGCCACTGTGATTTTCCATCCTCATTCAGTTATACTGTGTAGAACATATTATAGTGGATCAATAATGAGATAAATTCTTGATCCCCTCTGCAGCCACAGTGTTCCTGGAGTTCTGGAAAAGGAGAAGGGCAGAGCTGACTTATGACTGGGATCTCATAGACTGGGAAGAGGAGGAGGTGTGTCAGCCGCATCATCTGATTGATCCAGCATCATTTTGTTTACCTCAAAGTTTTGATTTGAATTCATGCTGCACTTGAACAATAGCTTATTTAGTTAATTTTTTGTTGATAAGGAGGAGCTGAGGCCGCAGTTTGAAGCCAAGTACTCAAGAATGGAGAGAGTTAACCCAATTTCTGGAAAACCTGAACCATTCCAGCCCTTCTCAGACAAACTCAGTCGGCTCATGGTGTCTGTATCTGGAATATTCTTCATGGTAAACCCATTGATCTTTGTATAATCTTCCCTTTTGGGATTATGGCTTGGAGTGGGCTCATACCTTTCCAGCAGTATGTCGGGTTATCTGCTGTGTAATGTCTCCCCCTGCTGGATATGAAATGTATTACATGGAAATAGACTATGTTGCATCATTATTGGCTTACTATCACTTGTTCACTTACCATAAGTTACAGCCTTTTTTAGTCATTTATATAGCTGCCCCTGCAGTATGATTGTATACTTTTGCTGCAGAGTTTTTACAACCCCGTCAGTCTAATCGGTTCTTCTTTCTCTGTATTGTGTCTGCTTAGATTTCACTTGTTCTGACAGCCGTGTTTGCCGTAGTGGTTTTCCGTCTTATTGCAATGGAGAAGTTTGCTTCTTTCAACTGGAGTTTTGTGAAGAAGAACTGGCAGTTTGCCACCTCTGGCACTGGTGTCTGCATCAACTTTATGATCATCATGTCTCTCAATGTGGTGGGTTTCCACACAAGCGTCTTCTGGCATGTTTACCTATTTTTTTCTAACAAATGGTTCATAGAGTTTTATTAATAAATTTGTTCCAGGAAATGTGACATCCAAGGCCAAAGAAACCTTTTTTATTTGTTTTGCCAAGGTTCCCTTTTCTGTTTTGCTTCCTGTTGATGCTTGTATGTTCTATCGTTTTGTCAGGTGTATGAAAAGGTGGCGTATCTGCTGACTAATTTGGGTGAGTATTATGCACTTACTTCTGCATTACTTCCCTATTCCCAGATGGTTGTAGATAACCTAACCCTCTTCCCCACAACCCCACTCCTCTCCTTTAGAGCACCCACGCACAGAGTCTGAGTGGGAGAATAGCTTTGCTCTTAAGATGTTCCTGTTCCAGTTTGTGAATTTGAACAGCTCTACATTTTACATTGCCTTCTTTCTTGGAAGGTAAGCCACAAACTCTACAGTTTCTGTATTTAGTGAATTTAAATTCTCACTGTATAGACTACACATCATGACAAAACTGCGATCCTGCTGAGTGCCTCTTTCTTCGTCTCTGTGTATATTAGTATTTCACTGATTGAATTCAGCGGCTAATGATACCCATCTCAATTTGCTCAGGTTTGCTGGCAGGCCTGGAAAATACAATAAACTCTTTAATCGATGGAGACTGGAGGAGGTGAGTGCAGTTAGGCATCAAAATAAGTTGGTCATTATTTCAGCGATGACAGATCTGATTATTACTCTGTGTATTAGGATATATTTACAATTCTCAAGTGATTCATCTTATAATGATCCTCCTGAACTTTGCTGTGCGAACCATTAATCCTCCCTTACCCACGCTTTCAATTTTAATGATCAGAAAACAGAGTGGGAGTGTGTCCCAGGATTCCCTCATAACTTCAAACCATCAGGCATAAAATATTGATGCTATAGTCATTTGTTTTTTCCTTTCTTCTCACTTTTCTTTTTTTTAGTGTCATCCAAGCGGATGTTTGATCGATTTGTGCCTGCAAATGGGAGTGATCATGTTCTTCAAACAAATATGGAATAATTTCATGGAGCTTGGCTATCCGTGAGAAAAACCTTTTTTACTTGTCTCTGTTGAAACATTGTGATTTCAGGCAAATTAACCCGATGTTACCAGCCAGTGAGCCATGACGAATAAAAGTGTATTTTACTCATCCTCCCTTGCAAATACAAATCACACATTATACACCATTGGAAAGCTAAGATTTGTGAGATATAAGTGATGTATGCAATTGTCAGGCTACAATCATATCTGTAGACTCAGTAAACACTTATTTTAGACCAGTTGTATCCAGCCATATTGTAACGCAGTAGTTGATGATAATGCAACAAAAAAATCTATTTTTACATCAGCAAGAGTCCAGTGAAAGTAGTCCTGTAAAAACTTGATCATTAGAATAGTCACTCTATAGCAAGACTTTTACCAAAAAAAAACTCATTTTAGGCACAAACGGAAGGATTCTAAGAGGTTAACTTAGGTATTTGTGGTGTAGTTCATTAGCATATAACAGTGACCATAGCACTGCAAGAAATATCTGCTGTGAGTTCACTGTTGGTTTTCTTCTAAATTCCTAGCTTGCTGCAGAACTGGTGGTCTCGTAGGAAGATAAAGAAAGGAGGTGGTGGCGGTCAGAATGTGGAGAATAAAAACCAGCTTCCACAATGGGACAAAGACTGGAATCTGCAGCCAATGAATGCCCATGGATTGGTGGATGAATACCTTGAAATGGGTAATACATTGTCACAAACAGAATAATAAGCCATGCAAATGACAATTATATTCTACTCTTAACTATTATTTTTGCCACGATTGAGATCTGAATGGTTCTTTCATTTGCAGTTCTTCAATTTGGCTTCACCACCATCTTCGTAGCAGCTTTTCCTCTGGCTCCCCTCCTTGCTCTGCTCAACAACATCATCGAGATCCGTTTGGACGCTTACAAGTTTGTCACACAGTGGCGGAGGCCCATGCCAGCCAGAGCTACTGATATAGGTTTTTGTGTTCCTCTGTGTGTTACTTATATTGTATTTCAGAGATACTTTCCCTTCCTCTAAAATTCAAATTTGGGCATCTTTGAGTCCTTTCCCCATGTTTTAGTTCCTTCCACCTGAGAGGCAAGAAGAAAGGATTTATTCTGTCCTTTAGTTTGATACAGCCTAAAGCCTTATCTATTGTCTGTCTGTGTGCAGACATTTTGAGCCTGCCCCTTTCTTTATAAATTGCCAGGAAAAATGGAAATGGGTGCAGTAATTTATTTTAAAAAATGCAAATATGAATACAAATTCATTATATAAGGCAAAAACAGAGTTTGTGTGAGTTTACGGTAAATGTGCCAGTGAGGTCAGTATTTAAACTCATTTCATTTTCAACCGAGTCTGAACCCTCTAAGAAAAGCTTAATCATTTCTTTAATTAATTTCCAGGAATAGTACTCCAGGCTTCTAGGGGGATATTTTAGAGCTCTTTCATGTTTTTAGTTTCCTTTTGTTCTATTTTCTGTCAAAATGATCCTGTGTTACCTCAACATTTATGTCTCCAGTCTTGAGCAGATTCAAAACACTGCAAGTCTTTTTGTCACCGATTTTCAGTTCAGTTCCTGTGTGATTTGGCAAAACCTTTTTCTACCTTATTCCCTTGTTTGAGAATGGTTTCTTGACAGCCACCATTAGAAACCATTTGTGTTTTTCTGCTGTTTAAAAATGTTGTCTTAGATATTGTACATCTCCTGTTTCAGCTGATTTTTTATTGCCAATTTCCGTTTTCCACTTGTCCAGTTTCCTAAAATGCTAAGATATGACATGATTTCAGTTCACAGGTTTACATCTATCAAACTATATTAAAGCAGTTCAACAAAATGAACGAGCTTTATAAAGCCTGGTAAAGCCTGTAGTGTTCAAAATCACAATCAAGTAATGTTCCTTGAAAGCAACATGTAAAGTAATTCGGGGGTTGGTTTTAGACTTTGTATAGTGTTATATTTCTATTTGTAAATCCATTTCAAATCTGGGATGTCTCACATCTCCTTTATCCATCATAGATGTAAAAAACATCTGTTTATTGTGACTTAAAGCTGTGTTGCGCCTCCTCGCTTCTTACTTGTCCAAGTAGAATTTAAAAGTTTAGTCAAGTTTTATGTTGTTTTTCTGAGACTTTTATTTTTATTTTTTATTTAACCTTTATTTCACCCGGAAAGTACCATTGAGGTTAAGAACTTCTTTCTCAAGGGAGTCCTGGCCAAGAGGCAGCAAGAGTTACAGGCAATTTACATGTTACCACTTAATACATAAAGTGGTAACATAAAGTGACACAGAGTCTAGAAACTAAAAGAGTAAAAAAAAAATTGTCAGGGTAAACAGTCCCAGTCCATTCTGTGAGATGAAAATATCTCTGCCATATGCTTCACTGCCTGCCTAATCAGCCCATATACTCAAAAAATAACAAACACTAAACTTCAACAGTCTTATAATAAAGACATAATGCTTTATAGCACAATCTTCCATAAATAAACAAGGATTGCACCCTGAAACATTTCTGACTTCACACAAAGTCAAATTGCAGTTTCTTTTGTGGTTTTCTGTGACACACTCATTTTTGTGGATAAACTAAATGCATGGGATAAAACTGATCTTTCTTTAACCGACAGGTATCTGGCATGGGATTCTTGAAGGTATTGGCGTTCTGGCAGTCATCACCAACGCTTTTGTCATCGCTATAACCTCAGACTACATCCCCCGCTTTGTGTATGCCTTCAAATATGGTCCCTGCGTGGACAAGGGACATCACCATGAGGACGAGTAAGCTTAAAAACATTGTGTATTTTTTGTAAATATGTCCAGAAGGGCGGCTTGTGTTTAATGTGGTAGCTTCTCCTGCCTCTCTCAGGTGTCTGCAGGGCTATGTGAACAGTAGCCTGTCTGTGTTTGACATGGATGGGGATGCGAGGAACAGCAGCCAGCCAAGATACTGTAGGTACAGAGACTACAGAGCACCGCCCTGGAGTTCAGTGCCCTACGAATTCACCCTGCAGTTCTGGCATGTCTTGGCTGCCAGGCTGGCATTCATAATCGTCTTTGAGGTCTGTCTCTTCAATGTATTTTTTTTTTTTTTTAGATAGCAATATCATTTTCTTATTTCCCAACAAGGTAAGCAGCTAAAACTAAATCCCTTCTGTGTGATACTTTAAATCAGTTTTAATATTTTTGAAGCATCAGATATTTTTTTTTTAATGCCTTTATTCAAAACAAAGATCTGAGAGCTTGCCATGACTTATAATTAAATCGCACATCTGTAGAAGGTTAACATTACTTTCATTCAAAGTCTGTTGGATAAAAATCTTAAATTACATATTGGTCCCAGTATGTGGCATTTGGTATTGCATTTTCACTCTTGTTAAATTATGTGGCAAACAATGGCAGCTACAGTGTGTTGATTGTCTCTTTGCTAAATCATGTTAATGCTACTTTCAGCACCTGGTATTTGGGATTAAGTCCTTCATAGCATACCTCATTCCCGACATGCCGAAGGATCTCTGCGATCGCATGAGAAGGGAGAAGTACCTCATGCAGGAGATGATGTACGAAGCAGAACTGGAGCACCTTCAGAAAGAGAGAAAGAAGAACGGAAGGCGCTATCACCACGAGTGGCCTTAGCTTTATTCACATGTGTCCACCAGACGCTGCTCAGCCCTCAGCTCACAGGCACAGCCTCCCCCACTCGCTTATTTCAGCTTTGAGAGTTTAGCTTTGCACTGCTGATTCTCTACACCAAAGACACCCTCTTGAGATCCTTGCTCAAATCTTTCAGGCTTCAGCCTGAGTTCTGAACCAGAGTTCTCTCTAGCATCTGTTTCATTTCCTGTATTCTGCCCCACCCTCACTAATCCGTCACCTGGCTCCATCCAGCAGGTTGCTCTTGACTCTGTGTCGTCTCATGGCTTCAGCGGGATAGTCATCGCAATTGTAATGTTTACTATGCAGATCAAGGGCTGCAGATCACCACTGTTAACTTTTGCCACCCATCCTGCACTCTGTGTGTATGGCAGCTAGCACTTTGCTTTGACTCTGCAGCGTGGTGCAGCATGCAGCATGTTTCCCTGCTGTCAGCATCAGCAGACCCACATCTATTTAACAGAGCTACAGTGGCACTTAACCTTTTTTTGTTGCACAGTGATTCTGGTGATGTTGCTACCAAACAAAACTCATAGTGTTCTTACAAAGCAGCTGTATATTGCTGGTAAAGCATGCTGATTGATATTGATATGTGACACTTCATTACCTGCAAAGAGAAAAAACAAATTTGAAAACACCTGTTTTAGAGGATGTTTACATCTATTCAGTGCATTTGAAAAAGAAATCTGTTGGAAATCTATAAATGCATGGTAGAACTATTTTGTACCTTTGATAGATAAAGTCCAAGTCTTGAAATCTGGTTCACGTATGTGTGTTTTCACTGTGAGCTGTGTGTTAATTTCAGTGCTACTGCTGAGTTTGACTGTCTTGAGTACAAGAAATGTGAATTTAGTGCAATTTGACTGTGCCTATAGTGTAACAATATGATTACGCACTACAGTTGCATCGCCGCCATCACATGTGCCCTGTGTTGTGCAGCACGTGCTCTTTGAAATCCTTTTTTTTATGTCTGATCTGCTATAAACTCCCTGAACTCTCCTGAAAGGGGTTTGTTTTGGATGCGTGTCACACCGCAGTACCTATATGGGTCTCAGCATGAGGTGACAGTATATGTTGTAACGTGACTCCAGTCATGAACAATGAAAACACTCGCACACAGGATCTCAAAAATCTGCTCTTCCGTTCTGCTCCTCAGTCTGTTTTTCATTACTTTGCTGGAAGCTCTGAAGCGCGGTTGGAACTTGGATATCTTGAAAATACCTGTGGCCTGGATGTTCAATTTGCAAAGAATGTCCATCCGTTGTTCCCCACTTTAAACACTTTAAAATACAGGCTTCTGTTCAAAGTCTTTTATGAAACACAATCAGCCACAGCTCCACATGCTGGCACAGATAGGAACCCGAGAAGGTTTAGTTAGATCATGAAGTTGTGTTATGTTGTGGTCAGCAGTGATGTCATGGATCAGAAAAGATTGTTTGTGCCCAGTGAACTCAGGAAAAAAAGGATAAGGACTGACATCTGCCAGTAAGAATGAATCAGGATCAGCATAATTTCCCACATCACTTATAATAACCAGAGAGAAAAATAGTGCGAGGAGTGAGCAGTAAGTAATAACAAAGCAGTTTTGTGTTTGACACAAACACATAACAGAGTGGGTCATATTGATCAGTGTTGGCTATTGGAACTGTAACCAGTGTTATACATTGTACATGTTAAATAACATAGCTACTTTAAATGCATTGCACTGCATTTTAGAATACTAGGATTTTTCTTCTGTTTTTTACGTAACTTTTTTTTTTATCTGTGTAATGTTTTTATACTTTCTATTTTGCTATCACACTACAAGTTCCCCTTTTATCACCCCAAGGAAGACAAAGTAACGTCCACGTTTCTCAGGTGTCCTCTGAATGTTTGCAGATTATCGACTTTTTATCATATTTTGTAAGATGCGATCAAATGTATCCGGCTTTTTTAGATATATATTTTTGCACTGCAGTGCTTTTGCATGACTATTATGCACATTCGCAGTAGAAAGCATGTTTGACTTTTTGTTCATTTTGTTTTTTCTTGCATTGTTGCTGAACATGTATTAGAACAGATCTGATATCATGCAATATACTCATATTGTACACTTCAGTTTGGAGACCTACTGTACGATGCAAGTTGTTGGTTGAGAACTGGTGACACTATCAGGTCACGTTCAGTCGAATGATTGTTGTTTCATTCACAAGAGAGATTCACTTTTTGATCTCATTCCATTACTTAAGTAACTAGTTTTCTGAATATCTTCCCTGCTATGTGAACACTGAAAATCTATGCATGTCATTATCCTGGAGTGCTATTTATTTTGAACAAATGCAGATGTAAACGTACTGGTACATTTGTACTGTAGGTTATGCATGTCTTAATACCTGTTTCGGGCAGAGCTAACTTCTGTAAAGTTATCAGCATCGTAAACATATCGCCTCCCCTCTGTCTTTTTTGCTTTCTTTGTTTTATTTGTGTGTTGACTTGGTAGGATTTTATACTAAGTATTTTCTAAATGATCAGCTCACACTCCACACAGATTGAAATCATCTGTCCTGGAGTTTCAAGGAGAGTTGGATGTAAATTCTGAGAGTTCCTCTGTTTTGAGGCTCAACTGGGAATTTTAAAGATGTTGACCGTCCAGCAACTTGAGAGTTTACCTGATGGGGAGAGGGGTGATTCTATGAAGAAATAATTACACAATCTTGGATGTCTGACTTGTCCAACTTCTTATTGCTTCCCTAATGGATCTGCATTGGTTCACCTTCTCACTAAAATAAATGCTGCACAGTGGTAGAAAGGTGTTTCATGCTTTCTGCTGTTGGCATTAGCACAATATGAGTATATATAAGTAATAATGGCGTGACCTTGCACATCTTTGAAAACATAGCAGTCTAGAGGGGGATTAAGCTTTCTGTGTATACCATGCCTCCTAATTGGATTGTGTTTGAGCAATGATGTACTTAATGTGGAAGCACAGTGACGTCAGCTCATAGATTAACTGTATAATAGGATATCAGTCGTGACATGACGTGTATCGGTACCATTGTTTACTTCATTCCTGTTTACATGTAAAAATATATTAAAATGTATAAAAACGATGTAACATAAAATAATTTGGATATCACTTTTCTGTAATAAATCATGGATTGTACCTTTTAAATTAAAATTGTTGTCTTGATTTTTGTTTTTCCTGTTAAGTAAAGCCTTTTATTGTCTTCAGTATGATCAAATTATGAACTAAATGTGCTTATGGGACAAACTGAAGCCCACCCAAGTGCAGGCATAGCTTTCTTTTTCCTTGCTGGTATCACAGACCACAACTCCTTCATAGAAGAAAGGGTTATACAGTATATTGTTAAAAAGATTGTGTTTCTATAACAAATATACTATTTGAGTTTGTAGTATTTTTTCCCCAGCACAATATTACGGTTTATGCCACTGCTGATCACCCCTCACCGCTAACTGCTTTTCCATTCATGACATGTTGCTTAACACTAGCTTTCATTTTTTACTGTGAGATTTAAACACTTCAGAAGAAACATGAAAAGGTTTGGTTTACTTTTGAGTTCTGGTGACAGATGTTTTATTCTTTGATTATTTCTTCTGTTAAGTCTCAGACACGGAGAGATTTCCTTTCACCTCTTTGACTAACAGACATTATATCACAGCCCCATAATAATGATCTCACTGTTTGGTCTTGTGTGGAAAAATGCAGATGTCACAGCTTTTCAATGCAGTGAGAGGATGGTGAAGATACAGAGCAGTAAGCAAAAATTCCTCAGCTGAACAAAAATCTAAATGAAATCACTATATATAATAAAAGATGGGAACAACAATCTACTATTTGTTAGACTGTCTTGGAAGGATTTGTCAAGCTCTTTGCAACATTCAGCACTGAATAAGTTGCTTCCAAGACAATACTGTGGAATAAATCATTTCTCGTATTTTAACAAAGGGACTATTTCCGGGAGGAAAGGGGTAAAAATTGTACTGCATACTGAACTGGACTTGCAGCATTCTGAATTGCACTTATCTATGACATCCCCTACTATTTGATTTCTTGCTTGTGTTGTTATCACTCTCAGATGTAAGTTGCTTTGGCAAAAAGCTTCTGCTAGATTACTGTAGAATAGCATTGAATAGAATGCGATAAGCTGATAGCCTGGCTGGTGCATAATAACAACAACAACAATAAGAAGAAGAAGACTACAAACAATAATAATAATCATATCGGGAATATGTGTTGAAGCAATGAACCAGTGTTTTTATTTTTTAAATCTGTTCCTTATATAAAGAAAGAAACCCTGCTTCAACAGAAATTGATCTTCTTGCTCAAATACGCATCCCACAACCATTAGTGGTTGTTCTGCTGGGCATCAAAATAAAACCTTTGGGTTTATCCACCACTAAAACAACTGCAAAATGTGCTACTCACATTTTGGACAGAACAGTTTTCCAAATCAGGCATAACTCTAACCACAGACTCGTATATCAATGGTTTTAACCACCTTCCTGCTCACACAGACGGCAAACATTAATTCTTGGTCTCCACAAGCACCTCCGTGTGGCTGATGTCAAGCTTTGACACTGATTTATAATGAAGATAATCTGCGGGGCCACTGAGACTGTGGCTGTAAATCCAACAGCACTGATATGTAAACAGCACAGGCAGCAGCGGATGACCACCAGGGGACAAAGGAGTCACAATGCTGACATCCACAAATCAGGAGAAAACTTAACAAGCCCAGTGCAAGAGGATGTTTTCAACATTACGGAGGATGTATTTACTGCTCTGAAATTGTTGTGGGAATGATCTGTTTTTATACATTTATTTATTAGTAGTTTATTTTACGTCTTTACGTATTTTACGTGCTCTTAGAAGCTTCAGAGTGAAATATCACAACAACTGTTTAAGTTAGTTTTGGATTGTCATCATAACGTGTCAAGATGTCCAGAGGCTGAATCTTCCGATTTGTTTTCACATCTTCTCTGATAATTAACTCGGAGGTTCTGTTAAAGTATTTTGGCAACTGGTGGGATTAGAAATTCAGTCTTTTACCTTTATATATTTGATGACCCCCAGTCATAAAATTAGGAGCGAGCTCATATCACAAGCTCACTATATAAATATACTATTAAATGTAGCAGTAAACATACTAAACCTATTCTGTTTTGATACCAACTGATCTATTGTCTTCTGCCCACTTAATTTCAATGCCACAAACTGTAAAAATGTTATCCTCTGCCACTGAAGCAGCTTTATCCTTACAAACTGAACTACTGTGGGAACAGCAGAGGTAATTTGATTTCCTGAATCCTTAGCTATTTATACAATTATACAGTTATAGTCTTCAACTGTAAAACGGTGTCCATTGTGTTTATGGATAAATATAAATATGATTAGGCTGATGAAAATGGTTTTCAAATGTTTGCTGTATTTTAAAAAACATTACCTTTCATGTGTTTTCCAGATGTACACTTGCCCAGTGCCACATAGTTTACAGACTGCCTGCATATGATCTCTTTATATGATTACAGCGTGTACTGGCACCTCTAATTAAGCACAGAGAACCAGTCCATAAAGAATAAAGCTGACAATGCACCTGGAAGTTTGATGATACATGTCATGAAAATAAATCTGAAACCAAAATATGCACAGTTTTTAAAATCTATTGAGAGAATTACCAACATAATTAACATGTTACGACCGTAACACTGTTTTTATACAACAACTTTTAAATTTTTAATATATCAACATTTTTCATTGCACATAAATAATAAATAATCTATAGTGCACAGCAGCTGGGGGGAGACAGCAGTGCAACAGGCCTTTGGGTAAAATGCCCAGATGGCTGATGGAGGCATTCAGAAATGAAACATGAGCAACAATAGATGAGTGTCCTGAGCAAACCTCCTCCACAGAATGAAGCATCAACCTTGAAATGCACTGCGTAGCTGGATGAATGAAGGAACTGACTGCAAAAGAAGAAAAAGAAGGCAAGAGAAAAAGCCTTCCCTGCTCAGCAGGAGCTATAGCTGCAGATGAATCTCAATAAACAGAGACAGCTTAATCCACTTTGACTATCAACTAGATAACTTGAATTAGGATCATAATCTAAGTTAAAGATTCTCCTTATAGCTAATAGTTGCTGTAATGATATGAGTTGTATATTTCTGATGACATGTCTAAGAACTTGTGCATGCCTGCATATCATCATCTGATGAAATACAGACATGCCTAGAAAAAGTTTGTGAATATATAATATACTTCACTGTCGCTAGTTCATTTTCTTTAGCTCTGGATGATGAAAATACTAAACCCCAAGTGCAAGCTGCCCCACAGAAAAGTGGAATGAGTGAAAAGACATCCTGAGCATCCTGCTTTCTCATGCAAAAATGCTGTATTTTACATGTGCATGGCCACCTAAGCACCTGTTTTACTGGTTGATGCTCCACTGTGAGGAACAGTCTGTAAATAATGTTAATCAGGTGCTGTGCCTGCACATGTGTGTGTTGAAAAGTTACACACCACACAATGCTATTATAAGTAAAAACTGTAGAGCTATCGGTGTGATGGAAAATATTTAGAGCAGGTTGCTGAGACAGGATTTCATTTGGGAAAGGAGAGTCAGAGAATTTATTAATAACAAATGTTTATCACAGTTTATACCTCATATCTGGAGTTAATGCTTTTTCCTCACAGGGATACTTTTTACCTCTGCATATGTATGGCATATAAGTCAAGCTGCTGCAGTAGTAAAGATGCATCTCCCTTAAGACACTAGTCTATTTTTTATGACTGCTTCCAAAACTCATCCTGTACTGGTCTCAACTGGAGTCTCTGTGACTCTATGTTTGCATATTTGACCTATGACCCCTTTCCAGAAAGAAGAGGCCAGTAGCAGAAATTCCTTCACAACTGACTGTATTAACTTGCTTTCACATTAATCCACTACAATAAATAAAGGATTACTCCAGCTCAAAACTCCTTCACCGTCTTTGTCTCACATCTTTGTCCATTGTTCTCTTTTTATTAGCTTTCCTGTTACATTGTTTACTTTGATTCTTCCTTTTCTTGCTTCCCTTTAGTGTTGCCTTATTTGTTTGAGTTGTTGGTGTGTTCTTGTGTTATGCCCTTGAGATGTGACCTTATTAAATTTCAGACCTGCAGTAGATTAATTTGTGGATTTATGGGGTCATCATTAGACAACAGTGTAACTACAGCAGAGAGGCTGAGACAAATAGCAGAGAGGAAAAGATCATACAAGAGGCAAATAGAATTTTGCCAAAGGAAAAAGCGAGTTTGATTTTATCTGCAAACACAGCCAAACTAGTATAAACACAGTTCGAGTTATGACTGCAGTCTGTTGACACAGTCCAGACAGTTGCTGAAGCTGAAAGCAGAAGTTTGTTTTTCAAAATTCAATTTATTAGCCATGGCTAAAGCATTATAAAATTAAATAAAACATTCTCATCTGCACTTTAAAATACACATATGTGACCTTTAGCATGTTTTTCCCAGCTGTGTTTTTGGGCCCTCTGCTTTTAAATAGTTGGTGATCATGTGGACCATGAACACATCATTTTCCAGCTGCAGGTCACATGTGCAGGAAGGGAGAGAAAAATAAACCGTGATTATACTGCTGTAGATGGGAGATGAAAATACAAAACGACCCTGGTGCATTTTGTTCTGTTGAGGTGTCTGACAGTGCAAGAACTTGTGCTTCAGATGACTTCTGTTAAACTGTGAAGAACAGTGAACCCGACAAAAGCTCTTTCTCTTTGGAGCTGACTGGCTTTGATGCATTTGACATAATCAATTTCAGCAGTGCCAGCCTTGGGAGATATTTTTGATTTCATGTCATTCATTGATCTGTATTTGGAATTTATCCAACATAATTAAGAATGACACTGCTTTAAAACTAATTATATGGTCAAAAGTTGATCTGAATGAAAACTTCTCCACATACTTCTGTAAGTGTCCGTTTTCACTTTGAACTACGAGCCATAAAGCCATTTTTCCCTCAATTCACATTTTATTCTGTGCTTTTTACCTGAGTCATTCATTTTCAGATGTGTAATTTTGTCCTTGAAGTCTTATCAGTAAAAACACAGAATGTGGTTCATATAGTTTATGGTGAGCTGAGTATGAAGAGGGTATAAATAAACATGTAACAGTTTTCTTATGGAACAATAGCAGCATTTGGTAGTTGTGAGGTTTTGTTTTTTCTTTAAGTGGCTTTCAGAAAACTGAACTTGTGGATACCATTTGCTCAGCAGGAAGGTCTTGAAGCTATTTTATGTCCTGATGCAGATTCAAAGCATCACAGTAAATGACAGGAGAACCAGAGCTTTGCGCAATTATGCACTTTCTGCACATTTTTATTATTATTTTTAACTGACTGGGGAGGTGCACAGGGCCCTGATTACCTCACTCCTTCAGAGGGGGTTGCAAAGTGTGGCCCCATTTTTCATCTCTGTCCACATGAATCTTTTATATGTCTTCTGCATTCCTTCAAGAGCTATCATATCATAACATAACCAGCAGAGAAACTCAATCCCTACTGATATAATCCTTCTGATGTGAAGGATTGAAACTTGTAATGAAGTCATTAAGATTTCCTGTAAGACTGCAAGTTCCGATCTCTGCTGCCTCCTACACAGCCTGCAGGCCCTTGACCTCCTGTTCAGTCAGATCAGCACTGTGAGGAAACCCATCACCATCTGAAAGGCATCTCTCCAAGCTGCAGACTTAAGACATCTACACACACATCCTCACACACACACACACACAAACACACACACAAACACAACATAATACATCAGAGGATCAACAAGAACATCTCTTCCAAACCCACTAAATTATATTTGTTGCTACATGTGTTGCTACATCTGCTTTCAGGCAGCTTCTCTCTGCTGTGCCCTGATCTGCCTTGGCGAGTCGGCAGGTTTATGCTATGAGTGTTTATGCAGAGAAATGCTGTATTTATTCAGGTGTGAGACTCAAGACAGAGCAACAAAAAGCCTGCACAAAGAAAAGCCTCAGGCTCCCTCCGCCTGTATTCATTCAACACTGTGTCCACAAAAGCACCAGTGGTCACAAACACACCATTTTTTCTCTAAAAGCACTCCTTTAATGACTCAACTCTGGTGGGAAATGCAAAATATGTAGATTTATTTGACCATAACTGCAACATATTTCCACTAAGAGTTTTGTGGGAATATAGAAAAAAAATGTTATTCAGATGCTGAGACTTTTTTTTTTTTTTTGTTCTTTTTGACAGACAAAACAATGTTTAAGAAAATCTCATGAACAACTGCTGAATGACTCAGATCCATCAGTGGTACAACTATGTGCGTTTCAAACAAAGTCTTGAATGTTTACATGAAGGCTGCCAGCAGAAAGAGCAGCACTTCAAGGTTTACACCAATCAAATGTAAATTCTCTTGAAAAATATTTAGAGAAATATTATATATGAGAAAAACTGTTTTAAATACTATAATAATCCAACATTTCATGTTAACATTGGATCAAATTATATTGTTCTGTGAACTTTTCACCTGACTCTGCAGTTTCCGCTCAGTTCTGTGGAGACCTTTAAGTACGTTGCTGATTGTGTTTTGTTTCCTTGCCTGCAGATTTGCTGTTAAGGTTTTGTCACTGCACAGTGCTTGCTCAGCACTAAACGGCGGACAGATGCACTTAACAGCATAAGTGCCCAAGATCCCGCAGGAGTAAGCGGAGGCAAAGAGTTGGTGAGTAAATATTAAGGCTGAAAGTTTATAAGAAATAGATGAATACCTTAGAGCAGTCTACCTGGTCAAACCTGGAGTGATAAAGCTGCTCTTCTGTGTTTGATTAATCATCCTGTTTATCTCTGCAGAGGTTTCCATTACCTCATCTGCAACATGACATGGCAGGAAACTCGGATTAGTTGCTGATATGATCAATAATGGCTATACTCGTTTATCTGTGGCTTTCCAGCTGTCATGCCCAAAAAGAAAAAAGGAAATCCACTGCGTGCAGTAGTTTACATTTCCACATATGACTGCGGTGAGTCTCTATCGTGATGTTCCAACTGGTTTTCCAAATCCTTTTTCCTTCATGTTGACAAAGCCTATAAACCCTGCTTTCATCCTACTGTTTTCATCTGCTTGTTGGCTCCAGCTGAGAAAGATGAATGAAGGAAGAACAAATCCTTTATGCAGAATATACACAACACTGGCAGTTTCATCAAACATTATTGACTTTTCCATTTCTCTATCCCGTAGATATGCTTTATTGACATGATATATACATTTCTTACAATGCATTTCTTCTGTTCTGTTATGTTGCATAATAACAAAACACAACCTTCATGCAGCTTCAAAATATTGTGTGATCCACGAATGAATGGATGAAACAGACAACGTTACTTGCTTTGTGTTCATAGCTCACCATATGTTTCCAGTTTTTGTGTGTGTATTGCTTAAAAACTGAGAAGCATAACTGAGACCACCCTGTAACGATGTAATTATCCAAGACAGGATATGCAGTAGATGAGATAATAGCCTGGGGGCGCTCCCTCCATATTGTAATGTGATTGCCTGACTGCAGTCAGAACAGTAAGCTAACTATACTCTTACCATCCGATAATATAAGAAAAATGCATCTAGTTTATTTTAGTTTTCCTGAGAACAGTTTTTGCATAAGAGAGGGAAACATGGTGTTTCAAAAAGTTTTTTTTTTTCCTTTTTTTGTCACAATTCACCATCTTGTCATTTAAAACAGTTGAAATGCTGAATACAAGGTGAATAATATAACAAAACAATATACCTGTAATTCAGGGTTGCTGGAGAGCTTGATTCTATCACAGCTTCTATCAGGTAAGAGGAAGACCACACACTGGATGGGTCACCAGTCCATCACACAACCAGCACGGAGCAAACATCCACTCAGATTTCCTCTCAAGTCAATTGGGGAGATAATAAAGAGAGAAAAACTTTCAACTTTCAACTTTATTTGTATAGCGCCACTTCACAACAATGTTGTCACAGGGCACTTTGCATGCATGAATCAACATACACATCATTTCGAGCCAATTCATACATATCCTATAATAGAAACCAACTGACTGCATCGAATCAAGACTTCGGTCCAATCCCCCATCCTGAGCTGCACGCGGCGACAGTGGGAAGGAAAAAACTCCCCTTTAACAGGAAGAAAACCTCTGGCAGAACCCGGCTCAGGGAGGGCAGCCATCTGCCTCGACTGGTTGGGGTGAAAAAGAAACATGAGGTGAAAAATCTCAGGATAAATAAAACATTATTTGAGGACAAAGTAGTAAGATTATTGCAAACAAAAAAAAAACATGTTGTCTGCATCATTTAGAGAGGGTTCTCCACTCTAGGACAGACATTGTAAACAAATATGATTCAAGCAATGTTACTCAGTGTGAAGTTACAAAGAACTGGGGGAGGGATGTCAGCATCTACAGGGCATAGTATCACTAAAAGATTCAGAAAATCCAGAAAAATCTCTGTGTACAAGCTACAACACTTAAAACCCATATTAAATAGCTGTGATTTTTCCCCCTCAGGTACTGCATTAAAATCAAATATGGATCTGTGATGGAAACTGAATAGAGAATGAACCATATCAGCAATCACAGGCTGTCAACTACAAACATATGTTAAAAAACTTTCCGCATCCAGAAATGTAGCCATCTTCTTATAGATGAAGAGAAGATGAAAAAACAAAAAATTGTCTTACAGTCTGACAGATGAAAATCTGACATTTTTGGAATGATAGGCGCTCCGTTGTCCAGGTTAACAGAAGAAGGACTGTCTGGCTTGTAAAAAAAAAAAAAAAAAAAACCTTTTGTGATATGAGGATGCATTACTGTATTAGTGTTTCACACATCATTAATGTATAATACATACAGATTTATATATGTTGCCACAATGTATTTTTATGGTACACTTTGTACACGTTGACAATGTCAAACAATATTCTGAAAGTATTTCAATCAAATCAAAGAAGCAAAGGAGATCCAGAGCTGAATCCACCATTTGCAACCAGAATACACTGAATACACTTTAACTGTTGTAACTTAGAGGTAAGTTGTCCCAGGGTGATGTGTTGATGATACATTTATGCTTCGACTTCATGTTATAGCCAAATAAGTCCAAATAAGACATAAATATGCCATAGCACCTATATCAAAATATTACATCCAAAAAACTAAGCAAAAGTACTTAGTTCTGAGTTGTGAAAATGTATATATTTTAAAATGAAAAGATCAATAATAAAAATTCAGGGTCAGGATTCAGGAAAGACAGAAGCTAAAAAATGATGATTATGTGCACGATACAGGTATGTTTGTAAAAACTAATGATACCAAACAGCTAAAAGGGTCAGGGCTCAGAGTAATCTGGTACGTTTAAAAATATTACTTAAATATACAATTAACCATTTAAACAAAAAATTCTCTGTTTTGATTTGTTGTTGCAGAAGGAAAATTTACATCAATAAACGTTTCTACTCATTTAAGATGGAAAACAGCTTGATTTCGCACTATGAGCCTGGACCAGGGGCCGCCAGGGGCCCCTCTGACTTTAACAGACAGCCCGTGCCCATTACGTGGCGGGGGACCGTGTAACATGAGTCAGGGTGAAAACCGCTCGCCGTATCCGGCCACCACTCCAGATGCTGCTATAGAGAAAGAATCAGTGCATGATGGATCCCGTCCCACTGCTGCTCTTCATGGTCACATCTTTGCCGTTAAGCCCCGCTGTCTACACGGGGCCCCTCCAGCCGGAGATCTCCAATGGCACCTTCCACCACTTCTTTGTCCCGGACGGAGATTATGAAGAGACAGTGGACCCCGAGCAGTGCCAGATGCTTTTTAAGTTCTCAGACGCGTTTCCATGTGGAGCCACAGAGGACAGCGACGCCGCTGTGCGGGAAGACTTCGTCATCACCAAGCTGCAGGCGGAGGACGCGGCGCGGCTGCTGGAGGGCATCGGCCGGACTGTGGCGCACGACCTGGACGGAGAGGACAGCTACGGGAAGTTCCTCCAGCGGGAGATCTCTCAGATCAGCGAAGCCTTTTCGAACGTGGACAAGTCCCTGCTGGAGCTTGAGGTAAAGTTTAAGCAAAGTCAAGAAACTGAGCTCAGAGAGGAGCAACAGCTGAACAGCTATGTTGTAAAACAAGTGAGCGACATCAGGAGCGCTCTGAGAGAAACCACCGACGTCTCCACGGGACTCAGAGATAAACACGAGCTGCTGTCTCTCATCATCCGCAGTCATGGCACCAGACTGAGCCGCCTGAAGACTGAGTACCTAAATGTTGGCTCTTAGTGGGGGTTGTTGTTGTTTATTGTGTGTTTGAGAGAAAGAAAAGACATCCCAGTTGTTCATATGCTGGAGGGTTCACTGTGACTCAAATCCTTCTTTAGTAACGAAACGCTCTTGACTTTTGGTTGCTCCCATTCCTTGGAGCTGAAGGAAGCTGAAACAAAAATATCAACACATTCCTGCTAGTCAGGAAGGGGCTAAAAGAAAAAAAGCAAAAGAAATATAAATTATGTCTGCAAAGAGCCCTCTGTGCCACCTCTGGGGGGATTTTATCTATTACATTACATTTATTTCCCAGATTGGTATAAAACTGTCAATCTGTATGATTTAAACTGTTGTTCATATCAAATAAATATCTGTTACAAAACATCATCCCCCAACCCCCTTTCTTTCAAGCCAGTTGAAATATTATTTGTTTAGCTTCATTATTTTTCCTTTTTGAGCTTTTTCTCCACCCTGAGACATGACTGCAGTGTCCCACTGTGCTCTATTGTAAATCTCCATCCTTTCAGCTTTGAGGCTTGGATCAACAGTGGAACAAATTCTGCAAATTCTTTGTTTAGTTATTGTTCAGCAGTGAACGGTCACCCTGCCATGCTGTCATTGCTTTATGTCACCATGTTTATTACAAGAGCTGCAAGTTGCAGACTGTGTGTTCAAAGTGGAAATGGTCAATCTCTGTCTAAGTCTGTCATCCCAGTTCCATCTGGAAATCATCTGCTTAAGTATGAAATGTTTTTGTTCAAATGCAGTTGCCATACTCTTTATTCTGTTACAATCTATGTAGGCCATGTTTTATTTATGTAAAATATTATTCTGTATATTCTGAACTATTTCACATGACGTTATTTTACTAAAACAAATAGAGCTTAAACTGACATCCAGCTTGCTTATGTCTCATTAAAATGTTTGTCTTGCTTTCCAGCTGTGTTAAAACAACTTATTATTTTAAACGAACTGTTTATTGGGGAAAGTTGTTTTGAATTGCTGAAAATGGATTGTAATCCCTTTTCAGGAATTCAGGCTGTTTTCATTTATACTGCCTTGAATTTAATGCTTTCAGTGTATTTTTTGCCTTTAACTGCTGTATAAAACCTTTTTGCTCCAATCAGCATCTCCAACAACCACAGAGTAACTGCAAAGCGTTCCCACTTTTTACAGAGATAATGTCTCTGCAGATTTGAGGAAGCCAGATGGGCTGCCACTGGCGCAACTGGGTATGATTTCCTCTGTCTGGTTTTCCTCACAGTCCAGCTCCCCCTGAGGGACCCCTTTTTAAAAACAGCTCTGTGTAACTCAGCACAGGGCAGACCAACCTCGTCAAAAAACCCAGAGCTCTGTGTGCAGAGAAACCCTATATGTCTGCGCTGCTCTTAATTTCCAGGAGCACTGCACAGGACTCAACAAATTTGATTAAAAGATGTAGTTAGAATTTCCACAGTGTAGGAAAAGGTAGAGGTCACAGAGTCTCTTACAACCCATCTCACTCAACTTGTCGTTTTTGGCTCAGTCATTAATTCCACATATAGCAAAACATTTCTGTTCTGCAGACTGACTCAAGTCCCTGATGCTCAGAGGCACAAAAGCCAGAGCATTAAGCATGCTGTTTGAAGAGTGTGTTTTCCTCACAGACACATTTTAAGGACAAACAAAGAAAGGTCAGGAATGCAGAGCAGAGTTGACCTGAGAAAACTTTGACCCCTCCCTGTGCTGAGCTCAAAAGCCCCAGAGCTGTGGTGTTACTGTCAGAAAGAAGAAGGCTGTTAAATAACACATGTTACTATCCTGCTGTAAGTATCACTGCAGCTGATGTTGTAAAGCTAAACACACTTTCCTTTCTAATATTAAAAAAAAAAAAAAAAAAAAAAAAAAAAACAGCCTGATCTTTTATATGACAATTAAGGGCTTTTTGTTTGTTTTTACTTTACAAGGGTGGTGGTTGTGTTTTTTGTGTGTTTGTTTTGGTTTTGTTGGTTTTTATTGAGTGTCTTTAATGTCAATAAACAACAGAAAAATTTCCATTAAGACCAGCAGCTACTGTAAGCTCCAGAAAAGCCAATAAATGGACATTAAAATATTAATTTGTCATTAACCCATAAGAAAAAACAACACTTTGGCTGGAACTGATGTAATTTAGTTCTGTGAAAAAATTGTATTTTAGTCAATCATTTTTTTATAGATTGACTTAAGAAAATGTTACATTTACTTGCTTAAAATAACTATTTTTTTGGAATCACCAAGATGAAATCAATGGATTTTCAGCTTTGTTGCCGTATGATGTGTTAGTGTTACTCCAGCTGAGTATCTGTTGGGAAGGTTGGTCCACACATTGATTTAACTTTTCTAGCGATGAACCAATCCACTTTTTGGGAGTTCCAATCCAATATCTGAAATTTGAATATCTGCAGATACCGATATTTGCAGATACCAAATCTGTTTATGTGAACATTATTGTAACTATGGTTATTATTGTTGTTATAACTGTGTAGGATTTCATTAGGTTGTATTAAATAACCCATACTTTCTTAAGTTACCCCACTAATACAAATATGATAAGATTACAGATCCAACAATTTCAACAAGTTTTATTTTGATTCAGTACATTTTACCTAAATATAAATGTGCAATTTTGAAACAAAGATCTAGCTTTTAGTGTAATAAAAATTTCACATTCAAGGCATTTATTTAATTTAAAACATGTCCAAAGCATGTCATCAAACACATCTGAGCTGGCTTGACTAGTGTGGTATAGGGAATAGGTTGTGGTATTGGTACACTTTGTGTTTGTTTGATTTATAATGAATAATATGGTTTGTTGGTTGGTTAAACTTCAAATAAATGAGTTTTTTATTTATAAAATATTCATAAAAATTGCAGACAGATTTGAAAACATAAGCCAGTGATAATGAAGCTCAGCCTTGAGCAGACAAGAAACAACACTGAACAGACAAGAAAAGATAATTGCTGTCATTTTATCAAATTTGGTGCCTTTTACTTAGAAATATATTGGCCCTAGACTGGTTTCCACAGTGCTGAAGATCATGATGCATCAATGTAATGTATTAAAGACTTGTTATGGTTTAGGTGAATTGCTGTATTTATGTATTAAATGCACGTGTTTATGTAATGTACATTATTGCTAGACTTTAATGGTACAGGAGTTACGACCACCTTCTCAACTCTCTTTTTCATAAATAGTCTAATCTTATAAATATGTCGCACATCCCAATATATTGTGATTTTTTTTTTTAGCATTTTTATATATGTAACCCTTTAGTTTTTTGTTGTTTTTTTTTAAATTTAGTTTAGTTTTGTTTTTGTTTGTTTGTTTTGGCTTACTTGTACTTGTATTTGTCTTTGAGTAGGTGTTTTGGATAACATGCTGGATATAAGTAAGTGCCAAGTAATATGTGAAGGAAGTATGATTCATTTTCAGCCCTATGATATTATTTTTATATAAAATATTATTTCTGTCTGTTTTGTGTATAAATGCCATTGACAATAAATAAACAGAAAAATAAATTGAAAAAAATCAATACGGTATGTAAAAAAACAAACAAACAAACAAAAAAAAACGGCAAAAGCATGACAATATTTTTTAAAATTCAAGTAATTTACACATAAAAGTGAGTAAAATAAAACTTTTTTTGCTATTTATAAACCACATTAAATATTAGCTGATTGCAAAAGCTAAAACTATCACACTAAAACAGAACTTACCCACCAAAATATCTAATATATGAATATGATAAATAAATTATTATCTATATCTATACATATAGATAAATCTAAAACAAAAATAATTTCAGAAAACAAAAAAGAACAAAACATATTTAAATATTTTTCAAGTCACACCAAAATGGATTTAAACTAAATATGTTAATTCCTCTTTAAACAGCATGAAAACTGTTTGTTTAATGCTTTGCTGTTCATTTTAACCCATGACTAAATATGCTTTGCACCCAACCCACAAAGAGCTGAGGCAGCCTCTAGATGTGGACACAGGAATACTTGGATGTTGCATCAGGTCCTCATTAAAATACTTCAGTAAATATGCTTACAGACTTGTATAAATACAGTGCTGTTTACTTTGCAGAGTTTCTGTTTCTTATGCAAAACATATTTTGAGGTCATGATATTTCATGCACTTTAAGCTACAAACTAGCTGGGAGCATCACCAACAATGTTAAATGATGTGGACATGCACCCTGTAGGATATGCAGGATTTCTCTTCATTAAACACAATGCTTTGAGTTATTGTACCAAATGGTGTTAGACTGAGAGAAAAGCTATTTTTCCACAATGGCATTTGGTATATAGTTTCATATAAGGGAACTATTTTACTTGTTTGCATGTAATAACTAAGCTCTACAACTGTTTGAGTTTAGATTTTCATCTTGTCAAAAAGAGTGGACAGTTTATTAATTCTTGATATACAGAGGACAAACCATGTCATGTTATCTTGTACCAATAAGACATGAGGTATATATATATATATATATATATATATATATATATATATATACATATACACACATATATATATATATATATATATATATATATATATATATATATATATATATATATATATATATATATATATATATATATATATATCAGGAATACTTCAGAAAATCGTGAAAATAATGTTTGAATTATGTTGTCGGAAAGAATGTTTTTTGTTTCATAGGGAGTAAACACACTCTGTGTGGCCGGTTGTTGAAAATGAAAAGTGAGGAAGTTAATGTGCAGAGCACACCGAAAGGATCCGAGAGTTTTGGGTGGAGTCTGGATGCTTTATTGTGTTGCTGATTTGTATAAAAGCGGATTGTGTGTCATTGTAACTCGCAACAGAAGGTTACTGCACTGTTTGTTTTATTTGCCCAGATCTATTTTGGTCAGTTTTGTCAGTAATTTTTGGTCACTGACTCACATGCATGCTGCTGACATTTACACATGTAAGCACTCAGAGGTGGTTGAATAAAAAAAGAGACTATCAAACACATCCTCGTAACACCAACAGATGTATATATATAAATGTAAAAGTTTTTAGTCGTTTGGCAGACCTTTCTGCTAGCTCATGCACCAGTGAACTTGTCGCAGTAAACAATGCCTCCAGAAACATTTATATGATGTCTGTTTAAGGTTTCTCACAGAAAACATTAGTTTTGCATGGCTTTTTTATTTTTCAAAAATATGTTGATGGGAGTCAGACCTCAAGAACAAAACATTTCCCTCAAAACACAGTTTGGTCTTAATGCTCATATTTTTCCTTGAATAAACACAAATGCATCTGCATACATACAATTCAAAAAGTATATGTACATATTTTGTTTAGAATGGATACATAATGATACACAGTTGCCCTTTGAAATGTGATGATACACATCCATAATTTTATCTTCAATACAGTTTATTTCAAAGTTGTGCTATTGATCTTCAGCCATTGTTGGTTTTTTCTTTCTTTCTTTTCTTTTTTTTTTCTTCTTAAACTGACAAGTTTCACATGAAGAAATTATCATGTTCTCCTTGGAGATCAAGCAATGACACTGAACAGTTCATTCATAGAGGGACAGAAAAAAGCACCAGAGGAACTGAAATCCAGTCAAATGTCACCTCTTTGTTGTTTTTTTTTTTTGTTTTTTTCATGTGAGTGGTAGCCAGCATCCTGTGCTTTCTCTGTGCCAAGCTGTGTGAAGGCGCTCTCTGCTTTGAGTCCCTGGATGAAACTGTCTATGGGACAGGGCTTGTCACTGTTTTTGGAATTGAGACAGGGGTCTGTCACACACAGCCATTCTCCTGTCTTGGCTTGTGCACCACAGGGGTGTGTGGAGGGTAGAGGGAAGGAGCGAGTGTGCACAGGAAGCCAGCCAGCAGTGTAAGGCCCAGCCCACCCCACGCACAAAACATGGACCAGCCATACCCATGACTGATGTCTTCCGGTATTCCAAACATGTAGCGAGGATAGCGGGACAGTTCAAAGTTGATCCCAGCCACACATGTGCAGAGGGAGATTATGCAGCAGGTCCCTGATGGAAAGCAAGCACAACACAAGTCAGACATGACAGCAGTACAATTTCATCCTCTCTGATGCATCGTTACAGCACACTGGTTAACAAAGTCCACACTGCCCCTCTGTGGCGAGTCGGGTTAATGCTCTTTACGTAAAGTATATCTTACCTCCCATGAGGAAGAGGAGTCCAGCTACATACTGCATCAGATCATGCTCCTGGCAGCAGCCCAGCACGCCTATGATCCAACCGAATAGGATGATGGATATGGCCATGCCTATGAAGCTGGCAGTCATCCTCTGGAGGTCTGCAGGGCGCACAAAAACAGACGGTTTGACGTTTCTTTACACTAATTCAGCAGATTAGGGGAGAAATAAATAAATAAACTCACGAAGCGCGTGCCACTCATCCTGCCTGATAGTCTTCGTCAGATTGATTGGCAGATTTGTGGGGAGCACTGACGACGAGTAGTAGTATTTTATTGGTGTGCAGCGCGGAACCAATCCTGTGGATGTAAACAACACAAAGAGGATGTCTCGCATTAGCACCGAGATGAGATGAGGATATCACAGAGCTTTGCTGCCACCCCCTCCCGAATAAAGCCCCCAACCCCCTCTCACCACCACCCACCCACCCATCCACCCACACTACTGTAGAACAGCTTAGCTTATTGTAAGCTCCTCGAGATTTCTCTTACTATACCTCGCCCTTATGTGCTGGGTAATAAATAAATACGTTGCGAGAGGGTGTGTGGGGGGGTGGGGTGGGGGGCAGCAGGTCGATTGCGATATCACTGTACTACGTGCTGTACTGCGTAGGCCTTGAGGGTCTGTGCGCAGCATCAGCACCTTGGATAGCGCATTCGTACACAAAGTATTTACCGAAGGCGCCTCACACACACACAACACAAACGTAATAAGCAAACACGTTTACACACAAAATATGATGCCCAGAAGACAAACCTTTGAAGATCAAGTCCTCCGTCTCCAGGTCAAATTCCTCTCGGTGGCACTTCCTCCACAGTCCGGTGATGGTGGAGTTAAAATGCCGACTGCAGAGGGACTCCATGGCCGGGGCAGGAGGCAAGAAGTGCCGCTTAGCCCGCAGCAGCATTTGGCCACTGACACTGGAGCCTTTCCTCTCTACGTTTTTCTCTTTGGGCAGCATACGAAGAGGGAGATTGTTGCTGGAGATGTAAATGTAGCCGGGATCATTTCTTTTGTTTGAATAATTCTTGCAACGCTCCCGATGTCGCCTGGCGTCAGTTTCGTACCAGTTGTCCGTGCTGATCGCTACGGCTATCAGTCCCAAAGCGCAAAACGCCAAAAACAGACCAGCCACGGTTAAAGTCCTCATAGCAGCCATGTTCCATACGTATCTCGTTTCGGTTCCGTGATAATTCCACGGGACAGCAGGACTCCGCGCCTGGCTGCTGCTGTCAGTGTCTGCGGCGTGGAGGAAATTCAACAAAACGCAGAAATGTACAAATCAGATGCATCACCAAAGCCCTCGTTTCTCTGATTTATCTGCCATCACCGGAAAGAGCCAAATTCTGGGGGGTAGGATGAAGAAATTTGGGCCTCGGTGAGCTATTTTGATTGTCTCCTTTTTGCCTCTGAACTCAGTCTAGCCTAGATACTGTTCAGTCCAACATTTCTTTCCAGTAGATGGAGACAGAGGGTTTCAAAGTGTTTGAAAGCAGAAGCTCCTGAACTGCACTGTAGATCAGCGCGTCAGAGTGCCAGAGTTTGTATAAGTCATACAGGAGGGAGTATCCTCCCTCCATCTTATAATGGAATCAAAACAGTTGCTGTTGTCATTGTCTCGTGTGTGCAGGTGTGACACATCAATAGACAGACCGTATTAACCCAGTAAAGGGTTTTGTTTTTTGTTTTTTGTTTTTTTTTTGTCTGTGAGATGCAGTGTGTCTCACATCACATCCAACACACACAGTTCCGGCCTTTTAAAGTCATACACACAATGAATTGGATCACTATTTCTGATTTAAATTAAGAAAAATATCAGCTTTTGAAAGCATCCAAAGGTTGTTGGAATCAATCAAGAGTTCTTTTGCGAGCGAGCCCTGGTAAGTATGATAATTATATGTAAACAGAAGCAAGATGGATTGACAAATACGTTTCATTAAAATGTACAAACACAAATAGTGAAATGCTGAAAATGCTTTCTTTTCATTTTATACCTGGAAAAGATTTTATTAAATAATAATCTTGTCTTTCAGGAGACACTTTTCTTCAGAGGAAAATAAGTAAGACAATTAGGTCTCATTGCATATTTTACATATTTTGTCTCGTTCATCCTTTTTTTTCTTTTTTTTTTTTTTGATGACTATATATATATAAATGACTATATATGGTCATTTTTTTCTCATCTGCATTATCTACTTACATGAACTTGGGAACTAAGAATATCATCTGATGTAGTTTAAAAGCTTGGGCCAATGTTTTTCAAGCTAGACTTCTGTGTTCAAAAGAAAAACCTCACTTTTGAAATTCAAATTTTTATAAGTATGCCGGTCTCTTTGTGTTTTGACAAGAAGGTCTCATGTTTGTTTTTCAAAAAGCATTTTGAATTTTGATTCATCAGTACACAGGACAGTTTTCCAATGGTCAGTCCTTTAGGGATCCTCAATCCTGGTCCTCTAGGGCCGGTGTCCTGTAGGCTTTCCAAGTGTTCCCACTACTGCACACCTGGTGCAAATAAGTGTGCATTTAGCTTGTCTGAGTATGGGAGGTGTGCTCCCGCAGGGACACTTGGAAAACCTGCTGGAAACTGGCCCTTTGAGGACCAGGATTGAGGATCCCTGTTTTAAGTCACCACGGACAGAGAGAAGATTGCATTGTCATTTAATTTTCTTTGCATATTTTACCTTTGTATAGAGATCACATTTTTGGTGCAGTGTTGATCTGTTTTTGCTAACAACAGATTTCAGAAGTGTCTCTGGGGCCATGCAGGGATTCATTGAATTACTGCAGTTTTGATGGACGGCTGTTCATTGTTCATTATCTGTTTTCAACCTCATTCCCTGCCAATAAAGATCTTTGCTTAGATTCTCTGAATATGTATCCCTTGTGCTGGGAATATGTTTGTAAATTTCTTTGCTATTTTAAATTTAGAAGCGTTATTCTTAAAAAGATTTGTCCCACAGAGTGTTATTGCATGGTGAAGTTATAATCTTCACTTCTTATAGAGTCAGACTCTGTGGGATGCAGCCATGTCACTGATCTAATTCCAATTAACCAAAGTAGTTGCAAGATATTTAAAGAGTTTTTCTTTTTTAGTCTTTCACAGAATCTACTTTTCTGAATTCAGAATCATCTTAGACTGAAACAAATAAACAATAGCTCAACATGTCTGCTCATTTTTCCTTTGAATAATCATTGTGAATCACTGACCAAGTTTTCTTCTGCATTTAATAAAGTACATCTGTCTTTAAACCGTTGCTGCATTAAGTTATTTTACTAAACAATGAACACAAAGCACACAGAGGCCATGGCCACTTTAGTCATGTTTTCACTGGTTTCATTCTCATGGTCAGTACTTCTTCATTTGAGCTCGAGTGCCAGATAAAAAGAGGAACAACATTGATTCCAAACTTCATTTTTGGTTTCGACCCCTGTGCGTACCAGCAAAACAAATTCCTATAAATCTATCAAGAGGGTACTTGTGTTGAAAAGTGTGATGCTTTTGAAAAGTCTGTCATTTGTTTTTAAATATCACAGCTTCCAGGAAGCTTGATTTTCCACTAAGATGTCACTTGGAATAAAATTATATACATATATGTATATATATATATATATATATATATATATATATATATATATATATATATATATATATACTCTCCACAGCAAACATTTCTGCATGACAAAGGGGGAGAGTTGACCATACATTGTTGTGTTACTCAGTCTGTGATAACTTTCTGCTCGTTTTTCAAACATTTTCACAAAACCAAAATACACCTATATAAAATACATGCTCTGTAAGATATTTTAAAATACAGAAACGTATGTAAATGTAATCCTGACCGTCAGGAACTAACCGATCAAATGAATTCTACAATTGGATGAAATGATAGCAGACTGCATCAGAGCCAGCTTAGCTTATTTCTCACTTTCAGTTCCCATTTGTCTACAGAAGTCGACATTGCGTGTTTTTCAGTGAAGCAATAGGAAAGCGGGCGTTTTTATCACAAGCCTAAAGTGCAGAGACTCTCATGCTGCCTTGTATATAAGATGGAGGGTTTTGTCATAACGACTGTAAGTGCCTTTTTTTTGTTGTTTGCAGTTTTAGTTTACACAGTAGGAGGATAGACTTTGGTCAAAATTTGTTTAGAAAAAGTTTTGGCAGTTTATTAAAGAGATTAATGTTGAAAATAGTAATAGAGTCTAGACTGTTTATTGAAGAGCAAATGTTTTTCATTAATCTATACAGGAAACTAATCTGTTATGTTCTAAGTCTGGTTACAGATCATTCCTTTTTATATAGTAAAGAGAAAAGAAAGATGTTCAAAAGGATTAAAAAAAAAAAAAAGTTATTTTCACAGAGAAAAGATCTAATTTCTCATCCTGAAAGGCATCAGACGATATTATTCCAAATGAACCTGGGAATTATCGACCACCTGTGGACCTGTACAATTACCTAAGCAGTGTGGGGGAAATTTATGAAGGTGAGAAGGCTATATTTACCTCTAGAGAAGATCACAAATCAATACATAAGTTAAATATGTGTTGGTTTTTAGAGCACAGATGGGCCCTTCACTCTGATCGGGTCCAGCCATCAGATTTTGAGAATTCCCCCGTGAATCACTTCACAGAGTTGCAGGCAGTATCGTCTCAACAACTGATACAACCCTTTCGCTTCAGCAGCGATTCTCTTCACCTGGACCCTCCAATAGCTCCTCTCTCATCACAAGTAAGTCCATGTGTGGAAATTAACTGCTGCACAACTGAAACCAGTCACTTCATATGAGTGGAAATACTGACATGGATAAGTCTTGATAAGTGAATGATTGATGTGATTACTGTTTCCCCACACACAACTAAAATCACTGTTTGAAAGAAGGAATAAGTTCTTTTAATTAACTCTTACTCAGTAAACACTCTCACTGTGATATGCAGATGCAGAGGTGACATTTTGCAGTGATGACAAAACAATAATCTTCATGTAAGCTAGATTGCTCTTTGAAAGGGGAAACTTGTAATCGGTATGCTGGCATGTTTTTAAGTCCGTGGATCTCATGCATCATAAGACTAGATAAACAACATTTTTTGCTCTAATGAATATTTGAATATTTTCCTAAGCAGTCTCATATGAGACAAAGAAAACAGAAAATACTCTTTGTTATATATCATCTGATTTAAACGTGTGGGCTCTAAGATTGAATACAATAAACTTTTTTAGAATGAATCTTTTGATGCCCCAATATTAAAATATTCTTATGCAAATAACATAAAGGAAGTAGATTTTCTCCACAAACATGGTGCTTAATGTGGACACACTGGGACATATTAAGTGGCAAGTTACAGGCACCACATGGTTTACTGAGCACTTGGGTCTATTTTGACAGAGCAACTTCCTCTTTCTGTAAAATGATCATGTTCAAATAAAAAATAGACAGAAATTGCAAAGCAACACAAGAAAAAAAAATGAAATGATGGCATGCTTTGAATTTCCCCTGAAGATCCCACATTACACTCCATCCCTGTGCTACCAGTACCCACCCACAGCTTCACCTGGACATTACTACTCAGGGGAGGATCAAAGAGCCCTTAGTCCACCGCTGGAGGTATCAGAGGGAGAGGATGAATTTCAAGACCACAGCCACTCTTCGTACAGGAGAGATACTAGTAAGTATTTCTCATGCAACATTTGTACAGACACATCTTAGTGGTCTTAAATTTCAACTGAAGCCTGCAAAATCTGAGTAGCTGTGAGAACAACATATTTTGCCTTCCAGGCAACAAGAAGAAAATCCGCTTGTATCAGTTCCTCCTTGACCTGCTTAGAAACGGTGAATTGAGTGACTCTATCTGGTGGGTCGATCAGGACAAGGGCATCTTCCAGTTCTCCACAAAACACAAAGAATCCCTGGCAACCCTCTGGGGTGTTCAGAAAGGAAACCGCAAAAGAATGACCTACCAAAAAATGGCTAGAGCTCTGAGGAACTATGGTAAAACAGGAGAAATTAAAAAAGTGAAAAAGAAGCTCACCTACCAGTTCAGTGAGGAGGTTCTCGGGAACCTCTATTCACATCCATATCATCATTGATATGGCAACTAAGGCTCTTGTTTTAATTATGCTGAGATCACTAACCTTTATTATGATTGTGTTTTTTCATGTACATTTACAGTTTTACTTTGTTGCCATTGCAAACATCCTGATTTATTTATTTTCACCACCTGATTCAGAATCAGAATCAGAGGACAGCCAATGATCTTCTGGAGAGTTTTTATTTCCCTCTGCACCACCTTCTTGCCCTCTGCTGTGGAACCTGCGTACCACACACACAGACCGTATGTGAGCACACTCTCCACCGAACAATGATAGAAGCAGCAGCCTCTGGTCCAGGTTATTCTTCCTGAGAACGCACAAGAGGTGAAGCCGCTGTTGAACCTTTGTCACCAGGGCCTTGATGTTATGGGTCCAGGAGTAGTCAGCAGAGATGTGCTTGTCCAGAAACTTAAGGGTGGAAGCAGCTTCCATCTGTACAGTTGATTTATAAGGAGAAGGGGTGTGAGGCTGCCTGTGCTTACTGAAGTCCAGAATAAGTTCTTTAGTTGTTTTGGACATTCAGGCTTAGATTGATCTGTGCACACCAGGTTGACAGCGTCTCCACCTTGTGCTCCACCTATGCTCTTTCGTCCTCGCTGTGGATGAGTCCAACAACGAGGCGACTCGTTCATCTGTGACACTGGAGTTTCATGTATACTATAAATAATTTCCATTGCAGCACAAATGTTAAAATGTGTTCAACATGTGTAAATAAATATCACATTTTGATTTTGTGTTTTACTTAATGAAATTAAATGCACATTTCTTTTTTTTTTTTTAAAAGTACACTACTAACAAAAAGTTAGGATTATTCCACTCTCGAGTTAAATGTACGTTTATGTTTAACTCCATCATTAGAGAATAACATTTTATGAAAAAGCAGCTAAACAATAAAGAGTTGGGCATATGCATTCAAAATTTTAGAGAAGATCAAAGTAAATTCACCAGTAAAGGTCATAGGTCATTGTCATTCTGACAATGCTGCAAAATGATTCTGCATTGTTTTCAGTCACGCAAACATTTTGTGAGAAAGAAATAACAGAGGACATTTTTAAATGGAAGAAAAACACACACTACTTCAGGCTGCAAATTATAGCAGCAGGTGGACAGCTGAATCAGTTATAGACAAACAAATGCACTGAAATAGAAAAATAAATAGTACAGCCTCAAAATTTATATTTTAAAAAAATTTATTGGCCAATATCAGACATGTTTGCATCACAAATCAGGCTACGATGATTCGTGTACTTCCTATGCAGAGATAATGGGCTGTGCAGAAAACTGTTTTATACTCAGTCACCTTTGAGTGAAATATATTTCCATGCTTCTTGATGAAAATGTACAAGTAAAATTTGTTGTTGTGCTTTTTTAAATACAAACAGAATCCTACCAAATTTTTATTTGAAAATATTTTCCAAAGAGTTATTTCCACTGTTATTATTATTATTAATGAGATTCAAAGTGGACATGAAATGTGCTGATTTTAGAAAAATAATATTTTTAGTGTGATCTCTTACATGAATGGATATATAGATTCATTTGGGCATATTAGTTTGATCAGTCTCTTGTTGTTCATTTTGTATTCTGGCATTGGTAATTAAAGTTTTGTCGATAGGTAGTTGTTGTTGGGGTTTTTGATTCGTGCATATTAAATTGTATCATTACTAATTTCTTTGATTTCTTGTACTATTGCTTTATATGAAGATCCCAGCAAGACTGCCAAGGCAACAGCTACAGAGATCCTTGATAGAAATAAATAAATACATAAATAAACAATAAAAAATATTTGAGAAAATGAAGTGCATTGTATCTGCAACAGAATATACAGGTGCATGGAGTAAGGCTGTAACTCTGGAAGGACATGGAACATGGCTGGGTTTTTCTTCTTAAATCTGCTGAGCTCTTCAGAGGCCTGGAAAGAGATACTTCAACAAACCTTTATCTATGGATAATTTAAGAATGATAACAATCTAAGAACAAGGGCAAAGAACAAAGAAGAAAGTATGCAATGAAAAATCTGATAGAACAAAACGATTCAAACAAAGCTCAGACTAATTGGAGACATGAAGATTCAGTATTATACGACAATTGGCAATGTCCCTGGACAACGCAAGAAAAACAATCACAAAAAGGTATAACTAATATCAAAATAATTTTCTAATTATTTCTAAAGAAAATACAAAAAAAAAAAAGAAAAAAATCTCCTCCAGCACTCATTAAGTAGGCTGAACAGCCGGCTTTTCTATTTCCTGTCTCTTTATCAAAGATATGTTCTTCATTTATAGACGACTAAAAATTAATGAATCAATGAAAAATAAGAAATTTCGTAGGGAGTTGTGGAGCTTTTGATAACCCACCCCATACTCCACACCACTCGACGGCGGTAGCGATTCTAGTAGGCCAAGAAGAAGAAAAGAGATGAAAAGGGAGGGGGGGTCATTACGTCATTATTATTGACCAATCATCGCACAGATGTCATTTCAGTGCAAATTTCAAATACAGTCGACAGACGAGCGGTTAGTCCGACAGCAACAGCCGCACAGCCATTAACATAATTACGCTTTAAAGGAAGGTCGTCTTTACTCGCTTCATTTGTATGCTGTGGCGACATGAGAGTAAGGTTAGTACTTTATACTTTTATCCATTTATATAATTGGTGTGTTGAATATCTTGTTGATTCTTTAAAAATCAATTTAAGTGGTAGGTCTTCTCCGGTATGCTATACAATGTGTTTTCTGTATAGGCAGAGTATTTAGATTTGTGTTTTTGTCCAGTAAATCTAAATGGCACCATTCAAGTTTGTTTCATACTGGCAGAGTATTGTTAGTTCATGTTATATTGTTAGTTAACGTCGGCAGCTAGCTAAGGTTAGCCTGCGTCGCCTAATGCGGTGTCTGACGTTTTCTCTCCCTTGCTTGTTTACCACTGGATTTTTAAGTTGTTTGTAAAAAAAAATTGTAAAAGTTTAATCAGTATTAGTGAGTTAAAGCCAATCCAAGTTGATCATTTGCTTCTTCTCCAGTGAAGTCCACGCAGCAGAGTCTGTTGCCTACCTCAACAGGGCGCTGGTCAGGCTGCAGGATATTTGGGAGGAATTGGGGATTCCGGAAGAGCAGCGCCTACAGAGAACCAACGATGTGCACAAGCATATCAAAGTAAATGCCACTTTCCTGCTTACTCACCGAGGTGTGCTATTTAGCCAGAAATGCTAACCTTGTGTCCTGTATTTCGCTCTCATTCCCTGCAGGGTTTGCTGGACCTGATGATTGCAGAAGAAGAGGAGCTCAAGAAGCGATTACTGAAAGACATAGAAACTTGGAGCAAAGAACTTGCTACTTTATACAGTGAACTTCAGCTGCCCCCTTTTGAGGTACAAGCACATAAAAAGCAGTTAATTTGTGAGGGGTCCTGTAAAGTGTTTTTTAAAAACACGTTTTGCTAGTTCATGTGTTGCACAAGAGTTGCACATTCTTATATCTTCTAGCAAGTCTGATAAATGCTTAAGACCCATAGGTACATCTCAACACATCAACATCTTGTCAATCGCAAGTCTCTTAGAATAAGAATAACTGAAAACCAAAAGAAGGCGTGTATAATAATTTGTGATGGCATTCCACTGATGTGACCCTGATATCTGACTGTCTGGATGTTTGAATCAAGAGTGTGTTGCAATTTATTGCCCACACCTAGCACAAATCACACTATCCAGTACGTTGACCTCCAACAGACCTTGTTTTCATGGTGTATGCTGAAAATCTGGTGGGGTCCTACCAAAGAAAACGCTGGAAGTCATTTAAAAAATTTATAGCAAAAACTGGACTGTGTGGCTGTTAACATCTAGAAAATTGATAAGTTTAAGTATTTGGATTTCTTTGCAGGAAGAGGATGGTTGCACCATATTGCAAACTGAGAAGAATTGCCGCACACGTCTGGAAGCCATGAAGGAGCACAAGAAGCAGAGAATGGAGGAGCTGAAAAGCTTAGTTGCCAAAGACCGAGAGCTGTGTGATATTATGTGCACTACACCCTTTTGCATTAACCAGAGCGCTGTCCCCTCACCGAAGCAACTAGAGACTTTTCGTGCCTACCTTGATGATCTGACCAAAGAGAAGGTGCTCATAGTGTGCTGCTTATCTTGATGATTTATTCTGGTATTTCTGGGATGTTCTATGTTAATCAATTTGTCCATGCAGGAGCAACGTCATGAGGAATTTGTGAGCCTCAAAAAGGAGATTGTTGTTTGCATGAATGATTTGGAGCAAAACCCAGAGACCAGCTTTGAAATGGATGTGATGTGTGAGGATGACGATGCCTTTTGTTTGTCAAATGACAATATTGCTGCACTGAAACATCTCCTCAGTCAGGTCAGTTTGCTGAAACTCTTACAAGATGTTGGTTTCTGTCTGTGAAGTTATATTTTGGATGTGCAACTCAGATTTTCTCTTTCTAGTTACAAGTACGCAAAGCTGAGAGGGAGCTCCTTTATTCAGATCTACGGACAAAGATCCAAGAGATGTGGGAAAGGCTTCAGATTCCTCAGGAGGACAGAGAGGCCTACTCTGAACATATGGTCAAGTCAAAGAAGAAGAATATTGATGCTGTAAGAAATTACTTCATGTGATCATATACGTGCTGCCTGTGGCGTGTTCACAAAGAACAATTAATCGCCTCATCATAAGGTGTGAAAATGCATTTTCTTTGTTTCCAGCTCCATGCTGAGGTCCAGCGTTTGGAGTTGCTGAAAATGCAGAGCATGAAAAGTGTCATTGAGGCCATCAGAACAGAGATTGCTCTTCTATGGAAGAAATGCTTCTACAGCCAAGAACAGAAGCAAGCATTTGTTCCATATCATGATGGTAAATAGATCTACTTTTTGAATTTATCTGGTAAATCTCAAGAGGTTACATTTTCTTCTTTATTTCCCCCCCCTCACCCTGTTTTTACAGATGACTTTACAGAGGAACTTCTCAACCTCCATGAAGCTGAGGTCAAGAACCTGAAGAAGTACTACGAGGACCACAAGGAACTTTTTGAGGGAGTCACAAAATGGCAGGAAAACTGGACTTTGTATTTGGAACTTGATGTGAGTACTGTCCTTATAAGCATACCCAGGAAGCTTTGTACATGTCATTAAGTGTGACCATGGGAAATTGTGTGGGTTTTTGTTTTTTTTAAACAGAAAAAGGCAAATGACCCTTCAAGGTTCAACAATAGAGGAGGAAACCTTCTGAAAGAAGAAAAGCATAGAAGTGACCTGCAGAAAAGTTTGCCTAAGGTTTGTTCTAAAAATGAGTAAACAGGATTCTAGATTTGTGCTTTTAACTCAAGCAATTTAATAATATAAAACTTGATTTATTTTTAAAAAAAAATTAAAAAAGGCTGCGAAGGAAACATAAATATGGAGAGTGGAAACAGCAGGTTGATGTATATGAAACTTGGCCAGCAGATGGTGGCCAAGTTTAAATTTTTATTAAAAATGTTCCATGGAACTGATTGCTGTGCATCAGACATCTGTCCTGACAGATGTTTTCATATTTGGCCCACAATGTCATGTGGCTGGTGTTTAATGTTGCAGTTGGAGAAAAGCCTGAAGGTCCAGATCGATGCTTGGGAACAAGAGCATGACAAGGAGTTTCTGGTGAATGGTCAGAAATTTCTGGAGTATGTGCAGCAGCAGTGGGAGCAGCACCATGAGGAAAAGGAGAGGGAAAAACTGGAGAGAGTATGTTACCAGATTTCTTAAATAGTTTACTTCTTTTAGAGCAAATGTTGATTTTTCTGGTTTAAAATTTTGTTTTATAAATAGCAACTGAAGAAAACTAAGCAAACGCAAGAGGATATGTTATATGGCACAGCACTGAGAACCCCATCTAAAAGGCGACTTGGAGGAACTCCAACTCCTGCAAAAATGAAGAAGGTGAGAAGTCTTGCAGTTTCAGCAGATTTTATTGCATGACATGAATGTTAAAGAATAGAGTTGACCTTCCTTTTGTCCTTCCACCACAGCTCAATGGAACCTCGGCCTTTTCCACTCCAAACAGCTTTCTAAATTCAGGCCTGAGTGGAACGGTGGGCCAATCCTCCATTCAGAAACCACCACTGTCTGGCAGTAAAGTATGTCCCCATCAGCTTGTGATTTATCTTGTATATGAGTTTTTGTACTTGTATGGTTTGCTATTAAAGCCTGACAAAGTACGTACTATAACTCTTTAATCTTGTTGTAGGGTATTGGCCTCAGAACCCCCGGGCATGCAAAGACACTTCGTGTATTTGACAGAAACAAGGAAAACATCTCTCATCTTAGAAATACTCCGTGTGGCACACCAAGGTCTCAGGATACTCAAGATCACACCTTCACCTTTAACTCTATTGCTGGCTCCTATTCGGAATTTGCGGTAAATGGGGTTTTACGTACGTCTAGTCCATAACGGCAGACAACTGAGCTGCAATGTTAAAAAAAAAAATAAAAATTTTTAAAGACTTTATTGCACAAATATCTAAAGTAAGGCAGTATTACTGGTTTATTTTTAAACTAAATGTATGGACTACTGTAGGAAATCAAGAATACATGTTAGGCTACTTCTCTTCTAAATTCATGTAAAATCTCCTATCTGAAACTACAAAATATTTTTAATCTGTAAAGTGATCATATGACTCATTAAACAAATTGATCCAACTTTGGTTTTTGTGTGCTGAAAACAAAACTTTACTAATATCCAAATATAGTAATCAAAATAACAATATGTACTCCAACACATTGACTTGATGCATTTATTTAAAACAGATTTGAGTAACAGGGTTGCATTACAAGGACAATACAAAAGTACAGTAAGTGCTATAGGTTACAAGTAATCACTATACATGCGTGTCAGTAATTGAGATTAGGTTAAATTATCCACTTTTTTCATGAATATGAAGCAAGCAAACATTTTTCAAAATTAGTACATGGTTTATTATAGTTGAATACATACATGTAATTATTAAAACGGTATTTTCCATGACCACAGGTTAACTCAGACTTGTCTTTCCAGAGGGACCTCACAAAGGCGAATGTGAAGTCAGGACTGCTGAACTCCACTGTCAGTCAACAGTGACGGTTCAGAGGACCTGCTCTGGCACTTCAACTTGTCCAGCTCAGCGGCAGAATGATGCAGAGGGGAAGAGGGAACTCTAATGTAAACTTCTTACAAAAAATGTAAATGTTTTTTATTTCTGATTTTTTTTTTTTTTTAGTCTTGTTTTAGGGATATTCCTACATTTTAATCCTATGGGGATTTTTGCTTTTTAAGAAGTTCTTCTCTGCTGTGTAAATATTTCTGTGGATATTTGATTTTTGCTTTTTGTTTTATATTACACCCTCAGTTGACATGCCATTCACTAAAACTAGGACTTATTTATTTCAGTACTCTAGGATTTAGGAAGTTGGCCATGATTTTCTTCCTTAAGCTGGAATAACAGCTAAATTTGCTATCTAAAGTCTGTCAAATACATTTTTTCCCCTTCAACTGTTAATAAATTTCTTTTAAAGAAAAAGTGTTTTAATCTTTTTATGCTTGTTGCTTTTCAGTTTAATTTCAAGTGAATCGAAGTCTAGAAGGCAGTGTGTATTTGAGAAGTGAGATCTTTTCCTCAGTGAGAAGACGGCCTGTTCAAGCCATGCGTGTCATGAGTTCCTCAAGAGCCCGCTCATGGTGATTTTCATGAACAAGGAGAACCTCTTTGATGGTGTTTTGCTGGAAGCCCATCTCATTGAACTGAGTCAACAGACGCAGGAACTCTGCAGCCTGAAACACAATTTTTTTTCCTTTATTTTAAGGTTACTTGTATACATCAAATCAAAATAGAACTTTTGACAAAGAAATTGGGTTTACTTTGCTCTCGCAGTTCTGAAACATCTCCAGAGCTTCCTCGACCTGTGCTTCATCATAGCCTAGCTGACAGAGACGGTCACTTGCAACCAGGTATTTTAGGACCTATTAAGCAGAAGAAAATCAGTGACATGTTAGGGCTATAAAGCCGGTCAGTGTACACACCTTCACAAACTACGAATAGGCTGTTGGGTGTAACCATGGATTTTAAGTTGTTGCCAAACTGACTTCTGGTGCCTGTTTTTTTTTCTTGTCAGACCTCTTGCAAAAAAGTTTGAGTTGAATCTACGAATTAAACGCATTTCTATGATTTAATTTTGGTCATTAGTTGACAATAACCCCTTAATAAGCACTCACCTTCTCTGGACTCCTATAACCTGTTTTCTGTAGAGCCAGAATAGCTGTGCGCAGCGGGTATCCTTTCTCAGTGATGGTCTCAAGTAACTCCCTCTCCTCATGGCTGAGTGCTGTCAGAAGCTCTGCTGCAGAGTCAAAGAAAACCCCATGAGAGCCACCAGTAGTCAGGACCTGGTCGTCAGGAAAAAAAAAAAAAAAATTCACTTCCATGGTTTTTTTTTTCATGACAGACTGCATATTGTTTTCAGAGAAACTGACCTTTTTCCTGCGGTTTTTGACAACGGGCCCTGCAGAGGAGGGTCGTTGCTGCTGCTGCTTGGATGAAGGAAGACCAGCAGGTGGCGTGTTCTGGGAGTACTTTCTGCCTAAAGGGCACAATGAACGTGGCCTCTTCTTGGTGTTCTTCTGCCCCTGAGAGAGGGGGCTGGCCAGCTGTGATCTGTGCAGCTCCACTGCACGCAGAGGTTGTCTGCAGTCTGGCAGAGAAGAAGCGGTTCTGTGGCCTCTGAAGATGTGAGGCGAATCATGTTTACTGTGATGACTGAAGGGGCCAAGATGCATGTCTTTGACTCTGGATACAGGGTCTTTGGGAGCAGCACTCCGGGGCCGCTCTCTGATATTGACACGGTGACTTGCAGCTTCATGATCTTCACGGTAACCGTCATCATCATCAGAGTCAGTTATGAGAAATTTGATGGTGCGATGGCGCAGCCAGTGGGCATCTGCAGAATTTAGGCTGTAGCTTCGGGGCCGAGACCTGGGGGCCCACAGGTCGCCACTGCTGTGACCGATCATCTGATTCTCCTGAAGGCAGCTGAACATCATCCAGTATGGTGGGCAGGATGGAGCCTGATAGGCTGGCTGCTGCCCAGTCATAATCCATCTCTCCAGGTTGAATCCATACTGCAGAAAAACATTTACTGAAATTTAAACCTATTCATTCAACATCACTGCCTGGTTTGGTTTACTCACTCTCACTCATCACAACATGCTCAATAAGATTGTTAAAATCAGTAGTAAAATCATAGGTCAGGAGCAGCAGTCACTCAGTACCATCTATAACACCAGAGTCTTGAGAAAAGGCACCCAGATCTCCACTGACCCCTCGCACACCCTGCACTCTCACTACACCCTGTTACCTTCAGGGCACAGGTACAGGTCTCTCCCTCTGAGAACAAAGAGGGCCACTTCCACCTTCCTTCCCACCTCTATCCGTCTGTTAAATGGTTGATGGCTATTGCAGACTGTTATATTTATGACTGTGTATGGCATATTGGTGTCAATTGTTGTTTTTAACTTATTTATTAACTGACATGTTGAGTTGTGTGTGTGGACATGTCTTTTTATTTTATTTGTCATGGTTGTGCTCTACCCGCAAATGAAGTTCCTAACGGATAAATAAAGTGAATTTGATTTGATTTGATTCTCATCTGTTTCTGTGGAGCATGTGATAAAAAAAAAAAAAAACTAAAACAAAAAAAAACTAAAGCTCACTGAGATTTAAGAAGGGTTTAAATTTTACCAGTGGAAATAAAAGTATAAACTATGGATCCAGTGTCTGTATTCAAATGACAATAAAGGCATTAAACAGAAAAAAAAGGTTACCTCAGTTTCTTGCAAAACTTGATGGCAGTCTGGTACAGAAATGTCCGGATCAGTCAGGAGCTGCATTTCAACCCCCAATGGACCCACAGGTGTCTGAAAAGGAACGTCCTCCAGAACGCTCATCGCCTCTAAAATACAGAGAAATTACCTGCATGAGGAGAATAAGATTTTCTGAGTTTCTATTAAAAAGCCACTTTTTCTTTCATTTAAATAATGTCTTACCGATAGCCAAGTACTGTTCTCCAGGTATGCAGTCTTCCAGTCATTCACAGGATGATTGGAGTAAATGACGGACACAAACATCACTGCGTGTGATAAACCTCTTCATCGCTAAGCCTCTGACATCATCCAAGGGTTTGTTTATCACCTCAGGTTCCCAGTTTAATCCATCATGCAAGGGTCCAGTATGAATCCTAGTGCTTTGAAGTATGGATACATAAAATTATTGATAAAGTAATGGATAAATTATATTGATAGTCAATTGATTTTCAATACATTCCTAATTTTATTAGGAATGTATTTATTCGGAATTTATTTATTATATTAATAACATCATTTAACACAGCTTTTGTTAAGTATTTTATAATCCATCATTTTATGCAGTTATTAGGTTTTTATTTAAAACCACACTGAAGACAACATGCCTTTCCATACAATTCCCATGTGGAACGGAAGAGGGATTAGGGAAATGCTGAGGTATCGGCAAAAGGAGAACAGCACAATACTTTCCAGAGATTAGCTGGTTATATAAAGGTGACAGCCTAAAGGTGGAGTACAACATTGTGATGTCTGCAGCATTCATGTGTGTTCAATGTCTACAAACATTTTGATCACATTTATTCATATTTATCTCTGCGTCCAAATTCAGAGGTATAAGAACAATTAGCTTTTTTGTACAGATAAACATTTTATTTATATTTTTTTAAACAATCACAATAAATTTAAGGTTCACAAGCTTTAAAGGGGTGGTGGTGGTGGAGGGGTAGTTTCTGTAACAGACCTCTGAAAATAGAAAAGCAGTTTAAAACTGAAGAGAAAAAAAAAAAAAGCAGAGAACAGATCTGGATTATCCTAATTTTATAGCACAAACAGCCTTTTAGAGTACAGCAGCAGGGTGGAATCAGCACTTATTGTACACTTGTAATGGAGGTACTATTTAGTAACAGGATATTGCGTCACTAAAGGAAGTTAATTCCTGACACTGCTGCACACAAACAAAAAGAAACACCTGCTGTTCTGCAGAATATTTCACAAAGCAGGTTTAGAGGAGAAGCTGTGTTTAAGGAAGATTTTCTGATCATTTTAAATCAGGACAAGAAAAGTTAAGATATCTCGGTTCAGGGATATGATTCTGTCACTAATACTAAAGTACAGCAGTTACAAACAAAAGTTTACTTTCTCATAACTTCAAAGCTCCCCAGCCAGTCTGCTAATCCTGCTTTGTGAAGTAGCCTGCAATACAGAGGTCTGTAAGTAAACACATATTCCTGAAGAGTGGGGCAGAAGGAAAAAGACTCAACACTGTAAAAATAACCATTCAGGCCGATTAAAATGTTTAGTGTGCTGGTGTGTTTTAGCTAATTAGAGGTCATGTCATACAAACTGCTTACAAACGCTACCTATGCAGTGTAGCTCAGCATTTACAACCGATTTCACTTTTAGCACCATTACTACAATGATGTTTAAAGAAGAAAACATCAAAATATTGATGTGCTCACGGAATATCATGCCCTTGTGATGTAAGGCATTTCTTGACATAGTAACACAACATCTACACGTTCTCAGCGGCCCCCGTTTTCAAGTGTAGCGTATGATCCCATAATTTCCATTTGCTTCCCTTGCCATTACAGCTGATCACCATAAAAAGAGAAAAACTAGCTACAAATATTTTTATGAATAAAATTGCTTTATCTTTATATAGATAAAATGTTAACAATCCCCAGAGATTGAATATTTTATAAAGGTCCACTCTGTAAGTGCACCACTAAAGAATTATCTGATGCAAGGGACCAAAGGTTGTTACTCTCTCTTAACTTGTTCATCATGACAAAATCTCCACTGATGTCCACAGTTTATTTGTCAGGTGCTATAATAAAAGAGTTTGATACCAGTCTTGGTATTCCAAATGTTCTTGTTAATGTAATGTTTCAGACAGATGGGCCTCCAGATGAAATGAGCCCCATGTGGTTCAGTTGTTAGCAGCGTCCGCCTGTCGAGGCCAGTTCTCTTCTTCAATGCTCGAGTCATACTCTTCTTCTGCTGACTCCTTTGCTGGAGACCTGAAATTCAGATACAAGCTCAGTTTCAGGTGTCAGACAACACAGCTATCGGGAGCAAAAATGTTGGTGTTAAGAAATCCGACATGGCATGGACAAGTTCTGTGAGCAGAGAGATGCTGACCTGATGTATCTGGGTTCGGATTTTCCTTGAACAACATCTTGGTCCAGTTCAACCGCCATGATGTCCGAGTGTGGCACCTCGAACATCGGCTCGAGGAGAAGTTTTTCCTGTATGAGCCAAGAACATTTGTCATTACAAAATACAATGGTAAAAAACAAAAATAAAAAGCAAATTGTAATGTAGGTAAAAATAACAAACCATGATGGATCTGAGTCCACGAGCTCCAGTTTTTCTCTCCAAAGCCATCCTGGCAATGGCCCTCAAGGCATCCTGGTTCACATGGAGTTCACACTGAAACAAAAATGCAAAAGGTAACCTTTAGACACATTGTGGAGCAGATTATATTTTGTCACATCCTTTAGTTCAATCCTTGTCTGAGGTGCAGAAAAATGGTGGCTGCATTACAAAAAGCTTCACCAGTGTTTGCGTTTACATGTATTTGAGTGATGCTGCTGCTTTCTTTACTGCACAACAACTTTTTCCACATTGCTGTGGTCTTTCAAAAGAGAATGAAGAGCAATAACAGAGCCCTTACTTTGTCCATGCTGAACAGAGCCTGGTACTGGGGTACCACGGCATTGCGTGGTTCGGTCAAGATCCGGACTAACGTTTCTTCATCCAGGCTGTGCAGAGGGACAACAACAGGAAGACGACCAACAAACTCTGGGATCATTCCAAACTCAATCAGGTCCCTGGCCTCAACGTGCTTCAGCAGTCGGTCCTTTTCCTCTATCTCTGCCACTGTGTCCGTCTCACCGCTGCTGTTGGCCAAGTCTGCTGCAGCAGCTGCACGGCGCCCTTTCCCCAGGTTAGAGGGAGTCCCGAAACCCAAATACTGAGGAGGCAGGATACATAATGCTCAAACAGGAGGAAGAGGAGTTTTTGTTGAACATCTGTTCACACACTGACAATGTGCTAAATTTACCTTTTCATTCTTTCTTCTGCTAATGATCCTATCAAGGCCATTAAAAGCACCCGACGCAACAAACAGAATGTTTGTTGTGTCGACTTGCACCGTTTCACCTCTTAGTTTTCTGGAGTTTTTCTCTGGAACATTGACAATTGTGCCCTCCAGGAGTTTGAGCAAACCCTAAGAGAAAAGAAGATGGAAAAATGCATTACAAGTCTCAGTCAAACAACACAGGATGAGCAGTTACAGTTTACAGCCCAAGTTAAATATGTGGCCCCATTTTAAATTACAAAAAATACTTTAAAATGATTATCATATACTAAGCTTGAAATCTATGTTCAAATTAGTGTGGCAATGATACCAAACTCAATATTTTTCAGTTTTTTTTTATTATTATTGGGTCTGAGAACAACTTTAAATAAACACGTAAATAAATGAATAACCAAACACAAAAGACAATAAAATAATTTTAAAAAATAAATTAGGATTTACAGATAAAACACTACAAACTTTTTTAAAAGTTTGCTGCTGCCTTTCACAACTTGCTTCAGGACGGTCTCAGTAATTCAGGTAAATAACTGACCTGCTGAACTCCTTCTCCACCCACATCTCTCAGCTGATGGATCCCAGGCACGCTGCCAATCTTATCAACCTCATCCAGGAACACAATTCCTGTTCGTGACATAGAGGGATAGGGAAATGGTGACGTTTAAATCTTAGTCACCCAATATACACAACTCAACCGTATTCACTGTATAAATTAGAACTGTGCAGGTAAATGTGAGCCATGTTGCTTCGCACCACTATGAAAACCGAACATTGTTTACATAGTAATCACAGAAACTGCTACTTGATGACATTCAGTTCCAAGTAGCTTATTCACAGTGCTCTAATTTTACTAAATCTTTATTTCCAGTCATCATAGTTGTGTGTTAAATGATTAAAAGGGAATGTTCATGTTAACAAATAAAAAAAAAGAAAACTTTATTGAGGGAGGGGGTAGAGTTCATGTTTTATGTAATCTTGACACTGGAAACAACCCTGCTATTAAATATAGCCCCTCTGCCCACCTTGCTGTGCCTTCTCCACTGAGTAGTTGGCATCCTGCAGAAGTTTGGCAATAACCGACTCAATGTCCTCTCCCACATATCCAGCTTGAGTTAGAGTGGTGCAATCGCAAATTGCAAATGGAACATCCAGACAACGTGCCAGCGTCTGCGCCAACAGTGTTTTTCCTGTGGAAAAATTATTTAAATCATAAACATTACCAGTGGCGAAGCACATCTATAACACACTGTTTCACATTACAATGAAGGAAGATGCTGGCTTCACACAAACCTGAACCAGTTGGACCTAGAAGTATAATGTTGCTCTTCTCCAGTTTAATGTCAGTGTGTGTCGAGTCCAGGACCTCCCCACCTCTTCTCTCCTGAGGTGCCTGCTGGCTTGCCTGCTGCTGCATGGACGCTCCAAGAGCATTTCCATGTGGACTAATCCCAGCAATCTGCAGCAGCTCTGGAACAACAAGCCAGAAGCAGGGTTAGTTTTGTGACTGAAAAGTAAATAGCAGTCACACATTACTGAGTCACTGTTGTCCAGATAACTTGTTACAGTTTCCATGTGTAGGTTATAAATATATTTGGTAGGTGTCAGAGAGTGTAAGTGAGAACGACAACTGAAAATAGCCAGTCTCTGAATGTAGGTCACAAGGCTGTCTCATTTTGTCCCCCTTCAGTCTGAAATGATGTGCAGGGTAACGCATAACACAAAAGGTCTTGTGAAGTGACACAGGGGTGATGCTGGTTTAATCGGGGTAACAGAGACCTTCACAGTTTGGGGCAGACCAGGTCAAAAAATAAATGCATTCAAACTATAAAGAACATTTAGAAATAGTGCAGATGGTGGACAACAGCCCTGGTGGTGCAGGTATTCTCTTGTCATTTACCTTCCTAACTGTACTAATGACTACATGTCCAACAAAAAGAGACTATAGGTCGGGTCAGACTTCGGTGAATCATTTATGTTTTTTTCTTAAATGTTAGAGCAGCTTGACTCTTCTTGTAGGTTTGGATAGCTATTAAATGGTGTTAATCCCCCACCCCCATCCCCACCCCCCGACCCACAAACCACGTAACACAATCAAATTCATTGCTTAATTTTCTTTTAAATAGTCTTTGCAAACAAATTAGCTGAACTGGATTTAATATTTAACAGCTGCCTTGTGTTTTCAGGGAGTTGGCTTGACACACATTTTACAGTTTAATTCTTTCCAAAAACATTAATAAAAATGTCACGGGGGGGAAAAAGCAGAACAAATCTAACCGAGGAGCCACTGTGGTCTGTACATTTTGGCATTTGCACAACTTGCAAAAAATAAAAAAACTGAAAACTGCTGATTAAGTGTTGTGACTTTGTCACTGCTGATAACAGTAAAGGGGTCAGTCAGATAACAGTAATGAGGTCTGTCACTTACTTGTGAATCTGTATTCATCCTCTCGTCTTCTCATCTCTAGCTCTACAGGGAGAGGATCAAAGTACTTTAATCAATATTATCATTTATCATTACCATTACATGATTAATGCAGTTCCTCACAGATTATTATTACATTATAGAGATTTGAAACAATTATTGAACAAATGCCAAATAATACAGATGATTTAAGAAGATAGATTAAGGCCAGAGCTATGAATGTAGATTAAAAAGAGATTCTTGATTAGTTCAAGGTGTGAATTAAAGAGTTTAACCCAGCACTTTGTGCCCTCGATGCAATAAACTTATGTGATTATGAATGCATTTGTTATAATACTGAATGATCACAACACTGTTGTTTGTTAATATATTGTATGGCATATACTTCACTTATTACATAAAAATATTAAAAAGTCATGTTGACTTTGATCTTTTTATTTATTTATTTATTTTTTAAATCAAAGTTAGACTGTATCTTTAGTATATCAAAAGGTCACTCAATTGTATGCAGGAGATGAAGGTTTCAGACGTGTACTGCATTATCACTGGTATGTTTACATGCACCAAAATACTCTGATAAGAACCTGATCAGGAGCGCTCCATTTCATTTCACTGCCATGTAAAACCTTAAACCAAAAAGGATTATTTGGAAGCTATGTGGAGCATACTGATCTTATTCATACTATGCAGACACGTACAACTTCATCACATCTTTCCACCTGACTTTTCAGGGCATCCTGTAACACACGCCGTTGCTTCACAACAAAGACTTTCGTCTCTACAGCTGAAAAGTCCATTAATCATAAGTGACTTCAGACTGCCAAGTTACTTGTTTTTGCATTGATTTTGACAGACTATTTTGCTTATTTTTGTTACAAGATCTGGCAACTCCTGCTCTGTGGAAGTTAGAAATTTGCTGGGGAACAGGAAATGCAGCAGGTATATAACAGAAACCATTTTGAGGACAAATAGAAATACGATTAATGCTCTTTTTTGTTTCAAAGGCATTTAAATATATATTTTATGGGTAGACATATTACAATGGCATTGGGGAATGTCATGTGGGCATGACTCATTACACAAACTATGATCCGATTTAAACAGTAATATAAATAATATATCGTGTATACGACTGTAAATACACCAGGACTGTAATTACTTAGAATGAGGTAGAAATAATTTTTAAAAAATTAAAAATTAAGAACAAAAAAAACAGAATTTTGCTTTGCACTAAAATCAATTTTGGGTGGCTGGTTTTATGACATTTATATCAAAGTAGTATACAGCCACAGAAAACACTGTTTTACCATTATTTGCTGGCAATGCTGCCCAAAGATTAGGTCTAACTTAGCGACACTCATTGCAGTAAAATATACACTGCCCCAACACAGGAAGCATGACTTTCCTTTTCATTTTTAGGTATGGCACACAAAGTTGATGGCTATTTTAAAAAGTCGACTGTGTAGAAGCTTTTACCGACAGAGGAAGTAGCAGACATGTGATGGATACTAAACAGTCACAGAAATGTTGCACATCAGGAGCAGAAGGACCAGACAGAAATTATTTCCAGACAAGGAAATAAAACTGTTTTTTCAGTAGCTGAATGCTCCTGTGAGAACGATGTTTGGCATAGCGGCCACACATTAAACGCAGCAAACACAGGTTTGATCCCAACATCTCTGAGCAACTTTTTCTTCTGCCTACTATAAAATAAAGTACACAAAAAGCCACAAAATGTTAAAAAAAAAACAAAAAAAAATGTGTGGGATACACATTATGCCGATGACATCTCAGACACTTTTTACCAATTTCCATTTAGATGTCGAGTTATTTTCATTTAATTATTGATGACGTCAAGGCTAAATTAAAAAAAATCTCTTGATTGGTTGACAAGTCAACTTCAAAGTTTCCCCAAAATGCTGACCCCTAGGCTGTAATCATTGGACAATTTGCTTGGACAGTTTACAATAATTATACAGTATTTTAAGAATTTCAGACGAAACAAAAATTACATAATTTTACAATCAAAATATAGTGAGATCTGTAATAAAAAGGAACACTGACCACGAGGAGTTAAAGACGGCTGTTTTTCCACTTCCGCCTGTTGCCGACTCCCTGCAGGGATGTTGTTGTAGATGCGCTTGTAATGATTGTACACAGCAACCGCCAAAACTTTTTTAGCGTAGGACTGGCCAACAACATACTTGTCCAGATAGGCATAAATCTGGGGGGAAAAAAAACATTTAATCTTTTGTTTAAAAATGCCAGAATGAATCAAGTTGTTGACCATTTTGTTTCCAGCTTTAGTTTCTTACCTTCTTGGGAGGAGGAGGTGGTTTCTGTGCAAATGCCAGTTTCACTGCCTCTGCAGCAGATTCTGGCTCCTTGTTTAGCCCTTTCTTCGAGTCCGTTTCAGACAAGACCACGAAAAAGTGATGACATTTCTCACATTTGACAAATCGTGTGGATGCTGAAAACGATCAACACAGAAAGCAGACAAGAAATATATTTAGAGTTTTACAGACATTTAGAGAATTTTTTTTAGGGCTGCAGAATAAATTAACTTGTTTTAACTGTGGTTGTTTTAAAGAGCTTTATAAATAAAGTTGAGTTGGGTTGAGTTATACTGAGAGTACATATAACCTGTTTTTATTTTTTCCTCCACTCTGTCTCAATATGTGGTTTATTTAGAAAGTAGAAAGTGGCCAGGGGATGAGCAGACTTGTTGCTTTTCCAACAAGTTAGTCACCATGAACACAACATTACAAAGTGCAAATTACAAAAACCAAAACTGTGGAGAAATTGTTCATGTTTGTCTGAGAGTTCCTGTAAGCAGGAGGTAATCAACTCACACTGCTGGAATTGCAACATAAAGCAGAAAACAGACACCAGACAACAATGAGACAACACCTCACTGTTTACTTTAAGCCTTTATTTTGTTATTTTGAAGTAAAATTGTTGTTTGTGTTGCACAATCTAATTGCTGTGTTTCCACTTGTGTTAATTCAGTTCACTTCCAAACTTTGTTCCACAGAGAAGTGTGAACGTTGATTTGATGCTGCAGCAACAGAAACCCACGTTGATAACTCACATCATTAAAATTTCCTCTCCCTATCTTATCATTGTCACTCGTATTTCCTTTAAAATATGTTTCTCTTCCTAATCCACATTAAATTAGACTCATTTAGGTCATTTTGTTAGAGCATTTTGTAGAGAGAACTTATAATCATTTGTAATTTGGATTTTTAATTCATCTCATAAATTTCTTGGCAACCCACCAACTATGATGACTAAAATCCAAGCTTCCACGTCATAATATGTATTTGCACCGACTGCTTATGTTACCCGTCAGCTCGAGAATTCATGTGTAAGATGTGTTCCTTCTGTTAACTAAAAAGGTCAAATAACTATGAACTTGGTCTTCTGGATTCTTAAAAGTTTTACCCACAAGTTGCATTTGTCTCTCTACTCTTTGTTGAAGAAAAATATATTTACTCACATACAAACGTCTCAACATGTGTGCAGGGGTCTCCACATTTAGGGCAACGTAGCTGGCTTCCCCCCTTTCCTGATCCTCCAGAACCAGACAGTCTTTTCCCCTCACTGATGTTTTTCTGTGTAAAGTGGACAGATTTAAAATATAAAATAATTAAAATATTTTAGTTGCATTCATTTAACATGGTATGTAGATCAAGACTGGACAAAAATTGCAAATGAGATTCATTTTTCAGACATTTACCTTTCCACCATCATTTCCGCCATCTTTTGTTGTCCCATCTTTAGATGCATAACAAACAGCAGTTTCTGAAAATGACCTCACACGTACTCGAGGATGAAAATGAGCTTCTCGGGATCCCTGACGACTCAGAGAAAAAAACTGGATTCGGGAGCACGACAATCCTGCAACAGCAGATATATTTGCTTTGAACTCTCACATGAACCCAATCTGCGATCGGGTCAAATTATTCAAAATTCACTTGAAATTTTATTAACAATAAATAGCTATTGTGACAAATATCTTAAGCACGAAGAAAAGAAAGAAAAAAAATCAACAATCTAAATTTGCTATGTAACAGCAGGTACATGCCATTAATCCACTATGCCATATCTTGATAGTTAAGTACCTTTTTAATAATGTAAAGGTTTCACATAGTGTTTACCATAATATACAGAACTTTAAATGGTTTACATTTAAAGTTTTCTCAACCAGAAAAATGGGATAAACTGTCAATGAATGACAGTAAAAATGTAGGTCTGTAATAAAAATGAAACTTCTGAAGATGTCACATTGAGCCAAAACATGTACACACCTTTATGACACTTAAGAAAAACCTAAGCAATTATTGGTTTGAATTGAATTATTGAATTGAATTGAATTGGTTAAAATGTAAAATAACATGTTAGAATCTGGGAATATGATTGCACTAACAGTAAGCTTTATAATTTATGCACATCTAATCAGTGTGTCTATTTGTGTTAAAATGACTAGAAATTCACCATTGTTTACACATTACACTCAACATTCACAAAAGGTTGTGTGATGTAACAGCGTTGGCCTAGATATAGCTACAGTACTGCTGAAGGGACTTTTCCATCTGCTGTTGACATTAACTACATAACTGTCATAACAAACAGCTATGTGGGTTAGCTGGAGCAGATAGCACGATGTCATAACTTGAGCTGGTGGAGTGTGAAGTTTCTCCTTCTTACCTCTGTTAGCAGTGTTTAGGAACAACCTGGCAACTGAAGTGCATGGACAGGACATCTCTTCTTCTGTCTTGAAATCCTTGGGAAAAAAATAAACATTAACTTAACACAGTGGAAAGAAGGGGGACGTGTGGCAACATTAGCCGTAAGCTAACAGATAGCGGTAGCAAGCTGGGAGAACTGGGAGGCCAGATTATGATGGGCCCCTTCAGATTCTGTGACCCAAATAAGAACATGTGTACTGCTACTGTATAATTTGTTCAAACTAGCCTAATATTTTTTTTTTTTTTTTTAGAAGAGTTAATTTATAATTACTGCTAACATATCAAAGTTAATGACCCCATAAAAAAAAACACAGCGCATAAGTTTGTCAGCAACATTTTTAAGAGCCACCTGTCAATGTCTGCTTGACAGATTGCTTTATCTATAGTTTGTTTAACTATCGGTCATCAATTTTACGTAACACTGTGGTACAAATATGCTTGGAAATATATTTATGTAGATATATATTAAGTGTTAAATTTGCAGGAACAGAGAATCTCTGCAAGATTAAAAAAATAATTCTAACTAAAAACCTGAAATATTACCTTGAACGCCGCTGTTAGCATTAGCAAATAGGGTCATTAATGTGCGAAAGCTTTTGTCGATGCTACCTTTTAGGGTGAAAAAATTAGTTCATAGAATGAAATGTGTAGATTTCTTTCTCTGTGTAATTTTGTGCATCAAGCTAACACAGGTGCTGATGACAAATAAACAACGCAGCTAACCAGCGTATTAGGATAGTTAACAGATAGCTATTTAAGCTAGGCCCAAACCAGACACGGCCAGTGGACTAACAAATAGCCTCAGCAGATAGGACACACCGCCTGTGTTTAACAAGCAAGGAAGCAGGCTGACTTTACATAGTTAAGGCAGATAATTTAAGTCTAAGGTACAACGTTAATTTAGGAAAAGACATTATTTCACTGGCTTGCCGGTTGTACTTACAGTATATGGTGAAACCAGTCGAGTGTTGACAGCCCACTCAGAAAAACAAATTTGCCAAGTCACTGAAGCTGTTTCTCTTGTTTAGATTTGACAGGTCAGTGTATCATGCTAATATCAAAGGACTTGCGGAGTTAATAAGAGGGAATTTTTTTCCCTCAGGCCGTTATTTCCCAGGTGGGACACGACCCAAAGTGATGTAACCTGCTATGAACTAGGTTAGATCCAGCCAGCTAACTAGCCTCCCCTCTGGGAACTTTAGCTAGCGGCAGATATGCAAACATGTTAGTGGGTAAAATAACATGGAGGCTCCTTTCATGTCTATGTTGACCGCACACATCCAGATATGTTGAGATCTGCGAAAAGACAAGCCAACAGCTGAGGCGTTCATGGACATCTCGTAATATGAGCACTTACAAGGGTATTGTGAAACAGTGGTACGTTTCGGGCACATAGGGAAAAAAGTAAGTTCGACATAATTATATAACTCAACCATATTTATTTCAGTCAATACTTTACTGGATGATTTCTGAGCACACTGTTCACTGCAAAGCAATATACATTTTAAATGGTCTTCAAATTTGTTTATAACTTTGAACAATCAGTCACAGTATTTTTTTCAAAGCTGGTGAAACAAAGAAAAGTAACAGGAAAAAGAAAAAAAACTGTAACAAGCAGCTGCTGCTTAAGAACAGAGATACCCAAGTCCAGTCACTGAGATCTACTTTCCTGCTACTTTCAGATACAACTCTTCTTCAACACACCAGAAACAAATGAATGGTTGACTACCAGGCCTCTGCAAAGCTGAATGAGGGAATTCAGCCATTCAGCCAGGTGTGTTGGAGAAGGGATGAATCTGAAAGCTTCAGAATAGTAGCTCTCATGGACAGAACTTGGGCCGTGTGTTCTATGAGTCTATATTTCTGTATATTTCACAAGTGGTCACAAGGTCTGGTCCTCAAGAACTACTATCCTGCAGGTTCTAGTGATTCCCTTCTCAGCTTATTTAAATGAAAAGGTTCTCCAACAACTTCTTATCAACCTCTGCACTAGTCTGGTAATGAGCCATTGATCTGAGCCAGGTGTTACAGCAGTGAAATATTAAAGCCTGCAGGATGGTTAATATCAGGGACCGTAGTTGGTCCCAGTCTAAAATGAATGTGTCATATGTCTCTAAAAGGGTCTCAGCTCTGCAGGATGACCTGATTTATCATGTCAAAAGGTCCTGCAGTAAAATTTAACTTTTGGACCTATACTAACCAACCACAGCCTCTTCTACATTTCAGGATGAAGCAATAATGTTAAGCCTAGATTACAGTAAGTGTACAGCAAATTTTTAGAACTATTATGGACTGTGTGAATAGTTAGTTAAAATTGCCAATTCTGAAGACATGTTTGGTCTGGTGGCACATGCTTCTTCTTTTACTTGTAATCATTTAAATGATCTTGACACTGGTAACTTAGATTCTGACTAACCCTCAACTAAAGCTGTGATTTAATGTCTGTACAGATTAGTTGATGATTTGTAATCCAGCTATTTAGGAATCAAGCCAATAGAGAAGTGTTACACATTTTCTGCAAAAAAGGAAACAAACAGGACAAAAAAAATAAATGGAGACTTGTCATGATTTTGTAACTGCTTTATTTCTTTGTACAATTTATTTTTTTCTTTTATGTCTTTTTGAATTTAACTCTACAGGTGTCAACAGTTTTGTTGTCCCACATATACAAAAGCCTTTTACTAGGATGGTATGACAACATAGCCAAGACACCATTCGCTGCTCTTAGATCAAAACTTGCATTCAGCGGACTTTGTGTCTTTAAATCAAAGGCATATGTCACTCTTCTGTCTTTGACATCTGTAAAATAGAGCACACCACACACAATGAAAGCATTCCCGGCTTTAGCTGTCGGGTAGGCAGTGTTAATGATGGAATCCAAAACGAATGTGTCGGTTCTGAGCTTTGCAACCATTGTGTTGTCATCTGTGTTTGAAGCAAAGATGACCCACAGTCCGTTTTCATCAACAGCAAACTTGAAATATGTCTTTGAGTTGCGGAAGAGATAAGTCAAGTTATGATATCTGCTGTGTGGTATGATCAAAGTGCTTGTTCGCCTCGTGCTCAGATCAAACCTGTAAAATCAAAGAATTGATCTTGAACACATCGAGAAGCTGTAAAAGAAATTACACCAGACAATATTTTTGATTCAACAATGCTTTAACACATTTATAAACACTTACTTTACAAGTATGTTTCTTCCTCCATTATGAAAGTAAAAAGATTCTTTATAAACAACGTGACCGCACCCCTGGTAGAACCTCCTGATGTCTATTCTTTTCTGGACTGGTTCTGGAGAGACTGAAATGTTGCTGAACTCCTTCAAAACTCGACCTGGTGAATAAACAATCCTGTATGAGATCAGAGACCTCTGAGATAAAATGAGAAAATAATGGCTGCGTCACTGATCACCTGAAAAATGTTCAGCCAACCAAAATCGACCATCATCCGACTGTGATGCATCCAACATCCAAGCTCCAAAGGTGCCTTGCATTTTGGTGGGCTTCTCTGAACATTTAATACTTTTAATGTTGCAATCTGTTTAAAAAAAAAAAAAATGAGCCACAAAAACTGCACAAAAGATACAGGATTGATTCTGAAAATTAACATATTCTATGTTTGTTTAAAAAAAAAAAAAAAAAAAAAAATATTTTCACCTGTTTTTGTCCATTCCTCAGCACTAGTTGCATTGTTCTCACTGTAGGTCTGAAAAGGATATGAATATTCTGGGGGGGGAAAAAAAAAAAAAAAAAAAAAAAAAAAAGAAGAGAGGAAAGAAAGAAAACAGCTAATGAATACTCTCACAAACTCAGTATGCTCAGCATCAACATTTTGAAAGTTGCAGGCATCCTTTGAGGGGGAAGATCGTAAATCTTAACAGGCTCTGAAAAAGTCCACAATTATTGCAACACATGGGAGTTTCTTACCACTTTTCATTGGTTTATTAATGAAATCTCCACTGCTATTTAAAGAGTATTTCCTTTTATCAACCTCTGCAAATGATAAATCTGTAAAATGAAAAGAAAAAGTAAAACCATTGTTTTATATTTTAAAAAAATATATTGAGGCCATTGCCACTTCACATAAACAGTTTTTCCTTACTTGCTGCTGATGTCTCAGTTATATTCTCTCTTTTGGTATCATTCATGGTGTCATGGCTGTCATCCTGATGAAATAAAACTGCTACAAGAAAATAAAAAAAAAAGAACAGGGTCAATGAGTGCTTTTTTTTTTTTCCCCCAAAAAACATATTCAGTCAAAGTTATTTTTATAGCTTACCAGGTTCTTTTTTTCTGGTTACATCAATATTTAGATCAGTAACACTGAAGGCACGTTTAGTGTTCCCAGATGGTGTTGGGGATTCTGCAGGAAAAAGATAGAAAAAAATTCAACTAGAAGAGTTGGTACACAGATATCACAGTAAATTATCAACCCTCATATACATCACTGTTAACCACCATTTTTGTTTGCTTTAAATAGATGTGTAGTATGAAGTGACATAGCAAACATTGAATATCAGTTTTAACTTAAATTTAAGCAGAACATTCCTTATTAAACTGATGTATTTAATATAATAGAAGTTGACTGAAACAATCATAATATGGTATGCAGTTTGATGTTTGGATGATTCACACAGTTGGATCATGTTAAAAAGTTTACCAAACAAAAAGATTAAAAGAAAAAATGGAAAGGACCAATGAGTTAACCATAAAAAAATCCAGGGCTAAAAATGACCGTCCTTTAACAGATTAAATTATTTCTTACCTGGTAATAACCCGAATGGCCCTTCTGTAGCATTTGGAGAGACTGAAATGGTCAAGGCAGCATGGCTGACATCATCATGAACTGGTTCTGTTAATAAGATTTTAAATAGTTGTGCTAAACATATTTTAATCATTTCTATATCTATTTGTTCTGGCATTTTATGTAATCAGAGTTGGGTTTTTCTTCACTGTTTTGATGCTTTACCAGGTTCAGAGTCTGTGTAGAAATGATCCTTGGAGTTTGTATCATTCACAAGATCTCTGGTATTCTCAGCTGAATGTGGTGTTGATGAGACTGTGAAAAGAAATATTATCATACATACATAGAAAACATAGAAATCTCTTATCTAATGTTCAATGTACTCTGCTATCGCTTGGACAATACCGCAAAACATTTATATATATAGCATATATATCACATATAGTTATTAAGAATAGGCAACTTTAAAAATACTCATTGTCAGACCTGAGTCTTGTTTTCTTATCCTTTAGGGAAGGGGTGGGCAACTTCAGTCCCGGAGAACAGCACTCCTGCAGGTGTTGAGAGTTTCCCTGCTGCAACACACCTGACTCAAATCGAAAGCTAATTAGCAGACCTGCAGAGTTTGATGTCAAGTTCTGCACAAGTCTGCTAATTAGGTCTGATGTGTGTCAGGTGTGTTGCAGCAGGGAAACTTCCGACACTTGCAGGACTGTGACTCTTGAGAACCAGAGTTGGCCACCCCTGCTTTAAGGTCTGAATCAGGGGCGTGCAAGTTTGGTCCTGGAAATCTATTATCCTGCAACTTTTAGATGCATCCTTTCTCCAACGCACCTGAATCAAATGGCTGAATTCCCTTATGCACATGTCATTCTGTTCTGTTCAGATTAATTTGATTCAGGTATGTTGGGAAAGGGATGCACCTAAAAGTTACAGGAAAGAAGATCTCACTTGGCATCCCTGGTGTCAAAGTATAAACCATTTCTTTCTAACACAGAAAGCTTTTTTTGTAACGTATATGAGAAGTTTCAGTCTGAAATCTTGCACTGATATAAAATATAGCATGATGATTTTACCGTTCTTTTGAGATGTTTTAATAAGAGATCTGCTGCCATATCGGGCATCACTGCTTTGGTTTGTTTCAGGCACATCTGTAGGGTGAGACGTCACGTTATGGAATACAGAACAGAAAACAAAAATTAAATACAAGCAACAGGAGATTTTTTTAACATGATGGGAGAGAAAAGATTTCCTGCCTGATGGTGGCTGCACTGGTTCCTCTGTCACATTTCCAGTGACCGATTCTAAGTCATTTTGGGCATAACTGTTATTATTCTCATGAAATGGTGTTGGATCTAGAAAAGGGGAAACAATTAAAAAGACAAATTTAGATGTTTTTCTTTTGTTTTTCCGCTCTTATTCAAAGTGTTACGTGTCTCCAGAGTCTCTTTGGTTTATCAGGATTCAGATTTGAGTCACAAAGTTTTTTAGAGACTTTATGTTTCAGCACTTTGCTGGTATTGTCAGTTCAGAAGAACATGATTTGTACTGGTATAAACTAAACATAAAGCACTGTCTACAAAGTCTTTCTACCACTCAAATGGTTGCTTACCAGGTTCAAAAGTTGTGTGTGAAGGTTTCTCAGTAGCATCAATAACCTTAAAGAGATCTCTGACTTCATGAGCTGGATTTGGTGTTGGTAACACTGTAAATAAAGATTACATTGAAAATAATTAGCACAATTTGAAATTAAGATTTTATTTGTACAGTTATGTCATCTTGGAATTAACCTGGCATTGTGGTTTCTGTTATAGTTTCTGAACTGGTTTCAATCCAGTTGTCTTGTCTGTTGACTGGATGAAGTGAGACTGACTCTGTACAACATAAAACATAAATTGCAAAGTTTAGTACATTTGCTGTTCATATTAAGAGAAACTAGCAAATCAAAGCATGGTCCTCTGAATGGTTGCGGACCAGATTTCTAATATGTGTCTAGAAGCTGAACTGTGACAGCAAATACTGCACATACAGAAAAATACAGCATAATTGTTTCTTACCATTTATCATTGTGCTGTTTGTTACACTTTCACTGTCATTGAAGGCATCACTGCTGTCACTTGGGGCTACAGTAGGTGGGACTGTATGAGAGATTATACCAGTTTATGAATGCTCCTACAGCAGTAATTTAATTTGTGAAGACAAAACACATGTTTCTGCACAGTTTTGTTTACTTTCATTTCTATTTCAAAACACAATATTTCTTACTTGTTGATAGATCCAGGGGTTCTTGTGTGACATTTTCCTCTTTGGTATCATTTGTTGAGATGATCAAATTTGGATGAAAAAAAACTGACTCTAAGAAGAAAATGTATAAAAATGTATTATTTTCTTGACCAAATTATCTTGTTGATATCAAGTTTTTCCATCACAGTCAGTGGGCACAAACCAGATTTCAGATTTGCTTCCAGGAGATTCTTGGAGTCAGTAACATTCAAAACATCTCTGGTATCATCAGGATGCTGTGCTGGTGGTTCTGTGGTGAGAGGGAAATGCATTGTACACACATTTATTGTACAAACAAGAAAAAGAGCTAGAAAAATTCTGCTGAAATTTTGATGGGCGCTGATGCAGCGACCCCCAAGCCTGGGAGGATGGCGGCCATGTTACAAAGACAAAGCACAAGTGGTGACAGCAAAGGTCCTAACAAGTGATGCAGCTAGACACTTACATGTAAACACACCTACAGTATGATGTATAGAGAGTGTGTGAGAGAGAAGGAGAGGGATATAGCTGAGATGTGCATCAGTCTATAGTCATTGAATGTTAGCACTGAATCAGTGATGTCCAACTTTAACCAATAAAAACTGTGGATAGTTCAATAAATGTATCCTGTTCCTCTGATTCAGAACCCCTCAGATAACCAAGCGCAATTTGCAAATAAGTAGTGGTTTTAAAAAATCCTTGAACCATAAGAACCAGAAGCATCTTCCCAACAAATAAAGGTTTTTTTCTTAGCTATGACTTTAAATACACCCCTCACCTCCAGAGTCAAGAGAAAAGCTGTGGAAAAAAAATACAACAGGATTCAATGAAGCAATGAGTGGATGTATTCTTGGCTCTGAGAAGATATGAGACTAAATTGTAAGGCCTATCATGACTGATTAAATCTCAATTGACGTTTCTATGTGAGAGTATGACTGAGTTATTGAGCTCCAAAGTGACATGAAGACTTTCACTAATTTCAGCTGAATCCTATTCATTTTTATGGGACCAAAAATCACAGCTTTCTGTAGATTATGTGAACACTGATAGGACTTTTGTACACTAAAAGGCAAAGCTCACTATTCCTAATTGAGACACACGTTTTGAAATAACTTTTGAGTCAAAACTGCAGGTGGACGAAATTACCACAGATAATGTGCGATAAGTGTGTGCCTTGATGTTGCTCTGACACCCATAATAACATGTGACCCTCTTAAAGTAAAAAAACAAGTTAGAATCTGAGAGAGTCACAGTGGTCTGGAAAAGAGGAGTTTATCCATGTGAATGTAATATAATACATCAGACAAGAAAGGAAAAGAAAGGTTTATTATTATTGCCCTTTTAATTTACCACCTGGTTGCACAGGAACTATCACAACTTCTGTGTCTGAAGTCATAATCAGCTATAACTCTCTAGAAAAATCTTCACTTCAAACTGTTACTGCTTTGAGGTTGTACCTTGAGGTGTTCATGGCTCATGATGAAGGCGTTCAGAGCCACAGAGATCATGTCCTCTTTGGGTGAAATCCAAATTTCTAATATATTTATATCTGAGTTTTACATGAAAAATCAAATAAGTAACAAACTTTCTTCTTGGTAGTTTTGGAAAACCTCTAAGCAACTTTATACAGTTAAATTAATTGGAAAAACTATGGTTCAGCTACCCATTCAATAAACTAAATTTAAACACAACTAAATCATTTGGGGGTTAAATATAAAATTAAAGTTGGACATATCAGCTTTTCTTGATGGTGTCTGGTTGTTTAACTATGTCTTCATTTTCTGCAAGAAAATAATGAACTCAAGTTTCTATCACACCTAATTCATTTCCAGTAAATTCTCATCCTGATACAGTGTATGGGCACAACAATTAACTTTAAGTCAAAGCAGTGAAACATTGCATGTTGTCCTGCATGTTCTCTTGTCATGGTAATAAACAGTAAAAGAAGAGGACTTTAAACCAATAAGGACCTTGGTCACAGAGGGAGTCTGCCATCCAGTAAACAACATGAATTTGAAGTCACAACATACACAAAAGTCTTTTTATCATTTCTGCTTTGAGTGTGTGTGTGTGTGTTTTTGGCCATTACAGTGAAAAGTGCTGATCTATTCATACCTTTTTGAAGAATGTGATGTATACCAGTCTTGTTTCTCACTTCTGTTGAACAACAGGCCTGACAGGGTGGACCAGGAAGACCTTCGGATAATCAGAAGAAAGATGTATAAAACTGGCATGATGATAAACAACACTGTTGGTCGGTCACTTATGATCTCTACAAATGATCATATGAAAATAGGGACACTTCTGTTTTCTTTTAATGTTTTAAAGTCCTTCTGTAAATTGTGTAGAATTAAACTACATAGAAGGAAAACACTGAGATGTAGTTGAATTTTCTCATTAAAAGTTAGAGAAGCATCAGTATCTTATCAAGACCTTGACAAAGAACATCCTAGTTCATATCATCTCAAGATAAAATTAACGTTAAGTTGTGCAGTGCTTAAATCTCACAAATAGATAAATTGTCAGCAGGTCAGTAAGATGATGTCTCATGTTAGAGTCTGTAAAATGTAAGGAATGACTGAAAAGAATTCAGAGATTCAACCTTCTTATCATGTTAATAGATTATATGATTAAAAGAATACAGGCAAATCTGTGTGTGTGCACACAGAACATGAACTTCAGGCCTCCAGGCGGCACTGCATTTAGCCACAACATGGCTCTCCAGATGATACCACATGTCAGCAAACAACTAATTAACATGAGCTGTGTCACATTTCTCCTCAAGCTAATTTAAGATGGATTGACTGGAAAATTGTCTTTTGATCTAGTGAATAGTGTTGAAACATTGGTAAATATAGCATGAATGTGTGTGGTTTTTTTTCCACATTTTTGCAACATGCCAACCTTTGAGAAGCTATCATTAGTAAAAACCACCAAAATAGAAATCTAGACAACAAAAGAAGGATGCATTTAAGTTAATTACTGCACTGTGAATCTGTCAAGCATGACTGAACATGAAAAGCTTTTATTGCTGTTGAAGTTTGTTATTTCCTGCTACAAAAAAACTCAGCTGAACTTAGACAACTAATGTGTAAAACTTAAAAGTTTTGGTCACACGCTGGTTTCCTGGTTCAAAATGACTGAAAATTCAACATAATTCATGTTAATCAGTAGCAGCAGACATATATATGCTATGCAACAGTATGTGGCTGAATTGAACAAAGTGTCTTGCAGACAGTGAGTGGGATGCTCGTGTTGCGCAATCACGAATGAACAATGATGGACTGTTTGACACATGGAAACAACTTCTGCTTCTTGGCTTGTTCAATATTAGTCTGCTGGTCTGTAAAAGGTCATTCTATAGAAATGATTAGAGATTTGTGAGTCATTTAAAAATTCCTTTACCTCTTCTTCCACGTCTACCCTCTGGACCTGGTGCACCACGGGGTCCAGGTCTACCTGATGCACATAGATAATGTTTCATATATATGGCTGTGTATATATATATATATATATATATATATATATATATATATATATATATACAAAAATTGCAATAAACTAAAAAGTAAGTATTTACCTGGCGGTCCAGGTGGGCCTGAAATGAAAAGAATAATAATTAAATTAAACAGAACAGAGAAACACAGAGACATAAAGAACTGGAGTAGAAAATATTTCAAATGTGCACCTGTTAAACAAATTCCTCTGGAGTTGTTACACATATCAATGAAGGCTTTGACCTGAAAGTAAGAATAAACAGAAATAACCAACTCAGTAAAGTCCAGACTTAAATATAAGTGAAATACAAAGCTGCCCTGTAAAAAAATTACTTTAGTGAAGGGAAAACAACTTGATCTTTAACCACTTTTAAACAAAAATCAATTGAATTATGCTGGCTGAAATAATACTAATCATCTTTCTTTTTGTAAGTAATGCTCTGTGTTTGCTGGTTTTGCTGGTGTTCAGAGATTATAAATTGAAAATATTTGGTTTTGAGCTATTGATACAACAAAATGTAGGAACATGCTTTAGGTAAATCATAGTTTAAATAACCAGTCATTTACAGCAGGCTAAAGATCAGTTGACTATGAAAACAATGGTAGACTGCAACTTATTACCCCCTATCAAACTACACAGTAGCAACCTCTATAGTATTGCCAGATCTTTCAGGATGTGAGTCCAGGGAGTGAAAAACAGGCAGCAGTCACGCTCCGTTGCTCAAAGTACTTATACAGGAAATACTTAACCTCAGACCATCTAAATTGCTGCAACAGACTGGTTGGATTCTCTGAATAATGTAGAGGGATTTTCTTGTCCTCAAAAGGAAAAATTTTCCAAAATGTTCAAAAATTACAGTAAAAAACAGATTATTCCTCCTCTCTTAACAGTACCCAGAAAATTTCTTCTCTTTTGAAAACAACACAATTTCTCAAAAGAAATTAAATGCAAATAGTTTGGGTCTCTTACAGGAACCATGGAGTATGTCATCAGCATCAGCATGTCTTTGTCTTGGTTTTGTGTTGGATCTTCCTCCTGGTTTCGTCTGCTGCGGTGGAGCTTTTTCAGCTCTGTTGTTTCTCCAATATGGTCTGGCAGGATTTGTGCCTTCAGCCTGCAGCTCTTTGACAGCTCCTGCACCTGGGACTCCAGCCTGACCAGCTCCTCTGCCAGCTCTTTGTGCTGAACAAGCAGGAACACTAAACCTGCAAAGCCCAAGAGCAGCAGAACACACGTTCCCACCAGTAGTATTTTCCACACGAGAATGTTTTCATGTTTCATGTTTGCCCCCTTCTTTCCTGGTCCTCAGCTGCAGAGTGATCTGAGCTCTGAAACTCACGAGCACAGACTAAGCTATATCTGAAGAGCTGCCAACAGATGAGACGTCAGCGTGAAACTACGCTCAAGCAGTTGGAGAGGAATAAACATGTCAAAATGCGTCTTGTGTGACTACAGTGAGGAACATGAAGCATTGCGCAATCAGTAACTGGTAGGCAGTTTCAGTCTGCAAGCTTGCCTGATTTAGAAGCAGTTTATGGACATATTTAAAGAATGACATGTCCAGCAGACAGTGTGGTGCTCTTTATTATTCTGGAGCTCTTTCATTGAAGATTATCAGCAGCCCATTCCACTCTAAATGACATGGAAGTGGAATAAATAAGTTGGGAACAAGGAAAACATTGTTCAAATCTACAAAAGAGCTGATTGTGTGGAAGTACATGCGTAGGTGTCAAAATATCTTTTTTGAAGCAGTGATTTAGAATCAGTGTTACATAACTCTCTACCTCTTAGTAAAATAGTAGTAAATAAAGTTTTAATTAAAAAAAAAAAAAGAAAGAAAAAAAAGGGATCTAAATCATTCCAGTTTTTATTCCAAAGACTTTTTATTCTCAGCTAATATGGGATGCAAACCAACACATCAACCCAAAACTGAGGGGCTAGTATCTTCATCTACAGTCTCACAGCCATTCAGATGTTGTACATTTGAAGGACAGCTCATTGTGAGCACATAATATTTCCAAAAACACATTTTCTTTCTTGCAAGTTGCATCTATTAACAATACTAACAGACAGGTAAATAAACAGCAATTTTAAATTACATCAAAGTTTTAAAATGTAACTTTTACATTTTTTTTCCCCCTAAACCCTTTTTCCTTTTTTTGAACCACTGAGTGAGCGCCTGCTTCCTTTGACACGGGTCAGCCTGACCCAGCTAATTAATTTCCCCTTGAAAAGCCTCCTGGGTTGATGAATTGGACGGTGGGGTTTCTCTCTGCACAACAAAGCTAAATGTGAAGTAATCCTTTCCCAAAAAAAAAAAAAAAAAGAAAGAAAAAAGCAACCAAAGAAAAACCTTTTGGCATTCTTATGAATGAAATGAGGACTGGGGGGAAAAAAAATCTTCTTTGTTCTTTTTTTCAGCCAATTTGTGCTTCAGACATGCACTGTTGTCAGGCCTGTTCACGACTCTGCCATGTAACAGTCCTTGTAACCAAAAGTGGAGATGTTTCCAAGCAACCAGTAAAGTGAAGGCTCAACCAAGGATTTACAAACACTTGATCCACTGTGATTTATTTGTTGGAAGAATGCTGATCACCTTTAAAACCAGTGGAGGGAGTTTAGCATCTCTTCAAACTGCACTTGTCGGAGGTAGGAGAGCTTCAGAGAGGTAAATAACATCATTTTTGCTTTGTTTTTGCAAATAATTGAAAATAATTCAAGAAATTTAATTATACCATAGTAACTTCATGTGATTAATATTTTAAATTAATCAGCTTTTTAGATCTATTAATGAATGCTGAGACATTCTATTTGTGGTCAGCTAAAAAAAAAAAAAACTAAAGAAAACAAGGAGACTACATTGAAAAGGAGACTGTGTTTGTTGTATGTTTAATATTTTTAATTATTGGTTTTAAAAGTATTTATTGTTGTATAAACTGACGACTGTAAAACTGAACTATCTTGTAGGGATAAATAAAGTTGCCTTTGACTTTGTAATAGTGCTTGCATGTCTTTATTTAGCAATTTTCTGTTTTTACAGTCCTTTAATAACCATGTTAAGATGTTGATGTGTTGTTTTACTCAGTGTAAATCATGCAGTATGGCTGTTATGTAGAGTTTAGTTGAAAAAATATTGTGGACAAGTTTTTACAAATCAGTTTTTAAAATAGAAAAACTTTGAAATTGAACCCATCATGTCCAAAATGCCACAAACTAAATAATATTGCTGAGAAAGGTCTGCCTAATCAGACTTTATAAGTAGCTGCAGCTGAATTGTGCAAAATATCAAAGGAGCAGACTGTAAGAAAATAAAAATGTATTCTTCAACTTGGTGTAAGAATGAGAAGAATACATTAACAAATATGCATGACTGTAAAATCATCCTAACGAAGACACAGAAAAGCAAAATATACAGTTTCATATAGATAATCCACTGAAATCTAATAACCATAATACTAGACAATGGGCTTTACGACAACAAATAGATCATCATAAGGTTTAGAGTGGGACTATTTTGGTTTTAAACCTGGGTGCTGTGTTGCCTCCTAACACTGAAGGACAGAGGGATTACAGTGAGGAAAGAGGAAAGCTGTTTACAGGTAGAAATTAGATTGTTTTCACAACTAAGATTTGCTTTCTCTGCTGGTGAAAAGAGAATCAGATGCTTTCTGAGATCAGACAGTGGATGACTGAATCTACTCTGTTGAGGTGGACAAACAAAGTAGATGATGCTGCCAGAGATGCTCACCTTCAGCCCTTTGGTGCTTCAATGTGTGTCTGAAGTCACCCCTCTTCTGCTTCTTCTGCTGCTGTTGTTTCTGTTTATCACCTGGAGCCAAACACACCGGTCGCACATACCAGGTACAGTGAGACACTATCAGCTTGTATCAGCTGATCCCACTGTGCAAATGATGTTTTAGCACAACCGTCCAACGTTATGTTAGAAAACTGTACTTCATTCAGCCGGGCTCTAAACAAAAACTTTTTCTCCTCATCAGGTCCTTCATTCTTGGCAGGACTTGGTCCAGTTCTATCCTACTCCAGATTCATCTGGACTGGGATTGGAACAGCATGCAACTACTACAATAAAAAATATGGCAGCATTGTCCGGGTGTGGATAAACGGGGAGGAGACCCTTATCTTGAGCAGGTGAGATCAAACTTCCTATAGCACTCAGTTTCACAGGAAAAACCGATGATCAGATTAAATCCAAGCTTCTCCTGCAGGTCATCTGCTGTGTACCATGTATTAAGAAGTGCTTACTACACATCCAGATTCGGGAGCAAAAAAGGCCTGGAGTGTATTGGGATGAATGGGAGGGGTATTATTTTCAACAGTGATATCCCCCTATGGAAAAAAGTACGGATTTATTTTTCTAAAGGTGAGAAGGTTATTTTTTTTGTTTGTTTGTTTGTTTCATGAAGACTGCTTTAAAGAATTCCTGTGCAGTTAAAAATTGTGTCACAGCTCTGTCAGGCCCCAGCCTTCAGAGGACAGTGGGAATTTGTGTGAGCGCCACTACCAAACACTTGGAGAGCCTCCAAGACATGACCGACTCTTCTGGACACGTGGATGCCCTCAATCTACTCAGAGCCATTGTGGTTGATATCTCTAATAGGCTTTTTCTCAGGGTGCCACTCAATGGTCAGTTGAATGTTCATGAAAAACACTTTAATACGTTTTGACCAGTTTTCGCACACTTGTTTGCATTTCCTGATTATTGTCACTTTTTTTTGTTCATGATTACAAAGAAAAGGAACTGCTTGTGAAAATCCATAACTACTTTGAAACCTGGCAAACAGTTCTAATAAAGCCTGATATATTCTTCAAGATGGGATGGTTGTACAACAAGCATAAGAAAGCAGCGTAAGCCTATCGAAACATCGCATTAACTCGCCATTTAGTTGCAGATTTCTTCAGACTCATCTTTGTGCCTCTTCTTGCGCCAACAGCCAAGAGTTGCAGGATGTTATGGAGAACCTGCTTCTGTTAAAAAGAAAGATTATTAATGAAACTGAGAAGCTGGAGGATGATCTTGACTTTGCAACAGAGCTCATCTTTGCCCAGGTTAGTAACTTTTTAAGGATCTACCTGTCATGGAGTTACTGCTGTTGTTTTAGCTTCTTGTCTGCTCCTTGTAACAGAACCATGGAGAGCTCTCAGCAGACGACGTCAGGCAGTGTGTGCTGGAGATGGTGATCGCAGCACCTGACACACTCTCCATCAGCCTCTTCTTCATGCTGATGCTGTTAAAGCAGAACCCTGAGGTGGAGCTGAAGATTGTGGAAGAGATTAACACCATAATGAGTTAAAGCAGATTTGCTATTCTACATAAACAGTTTTATTCTGACATGTGGAGCTTGTTTAATAGATCATTCCTTTTCAGGGGGGAAGGCTATAGACAGTATTGATCTTGAAGGACTGAAAGTGATGGAGAGTTTCATCAATGAGTCCATGAGATTTCATCCTGTGGTTGATTTCACAATGCGCAAAGCTCTGGAGGATGATGACATCGAAGGCACAAAAATAAAAAAAGGAACCAACATTATTCTAAACATTGGTCTGATGCACAAAACTGAATTCTTTCCTAAACCAAAAGAGTTCAGTCTTGCAAACTTTGACAATACAGTAAGTCAGCTGGATGTTGTGGAACAATGTGTGACTCTAAGGGGAAAAATAAACAACCGTTTAGTCTTCATTTCCTCTGCTTGGCAGGTGCCCAGTCGCTTCTTCCAGCCCTTTGGCTGTGGGCCTCGCTCCTGTGTGGGTAAACACATCGCCATGGTGATGATGAAGGCCATCTTGATTACTCTCTTGTCTCGTTACACGGTGTGTCCCCGCCAAGGTTGCACCCTCAACAACATCAGACAGACCAACAACCTGTCACAACAGCCTGTGGAGGATGAGCACAGCCTCACTATGCGCTTCATCCCTCGTGCAACACAATCCCACAGTCAGCTGTGAAATAATAAAAAAACATCTTTTATATCTTTGATGCTGATTATGAAATGCATGCAGCAGCTGCAGTGTAAGATCTTCTGAGCTGGAAATACGCAGATACAAAAGTCCATATGAACAGTTAGCATTAAGAGTTTATTTCTGCTGATGCAGCAGATGATTTGTGTATTCTGACAGTACCAAGCATTAACAGTCATGGCTGCATGTATACGCTGATAGAAAACTACACACTGCTCTGCTTTCTGTCCCAACTCATACTATAGAAAATCCAAGAAATAAAGGCATGTTTTGCTAGATAGACTAAATGCCTGTTAGAATGGCAAAAAGACCTAATAGGAAATTACAGTGTTCTGTGTAGCTAAATTGCTCTCATTATGGTCTGTGTTTGTCTAGCTGTGATAGTTCTGCAGTATGTATAACTAATGTACTATCACAGTTTAGGAAGCAGTGTAACATTACAATAACAAGTGATGTATGTGTCATCTCTTTTAAGGATGGATATAGGTGGGAATGTAGGCTATAATAAATAGATACAGGAAAATGCCAATGATGTTTTTCAAATTTGCTGCATCAAGTACACAAAACTCATATCATTACCATTTGAAGTGTTCTTTTGTCTATACGTCTATTTTTGAAATATAAAAGTGAAACAAACATTTCTTTAATCACACATCAATATATAGCCAGCTCATCTGTATTCATGTCCTTAATAATAACTTTATTATTATTTTACCAGAATGTAGTGGCAGGCCCTCCAACAAACAAGTAAGCTTCTCTGTACCACAGGCACAAATCAAACAGGCCATCTTGGCATTAGAACATAAGGCATTAGGTTCAACTTTTACAGACACCGTCAGAAACACACCGTCCTATAAATTAGCATGTGTCAAAAAAACAATATGAAAAAACTCTGCCTTTGGATTGAGACAGGTCATACCAGCAGAAAAATCAAACCCAACACAGTTTTTGATGAGTAAAACATAATGATTTCTTCTCGCTCTTTCTGGGAAATGAATACAAAACATTTAGAATATAAACTTAATAAATATGCTTTCTAATACTGAATCGATACAAAAAATATATTGATCAAAGACCACTTAATTCAACCTCCAACAGAGTGATCAGAGAAGCATAAGTGCATAGATTATTCTGTCACAGAAACATCAGCAAAGCTTCCTTATATCAGATAGACAGAAAGCATGAGAGGAAAACTGCTACAATAAGGACAAAGAAGTATTTCCATGTAGATGAACAAGAGAAAAGTTTAAAAAAAAAAAAAAAAAAAAAACTCAAATAGAAAGTGAGCCTTCCAAAACTTCATCAGTGGATGCCAACAGGTTAGCTGAAGCATTTTAAAGTTTGTTATTAGACAGTGGTGTTAATAACAGCAATGATTGACATCATTAAAGATAACTGGATTTTCTTTCAGATACTTCCAATATTTCTGTGCTTTCATCACAGTATGCAAAACCACTTAAAAAAAACAAAAAAAAACTACCCCGCCAATTTAATTTATCCAAGAGGCTGAGAGGCCAGGTGTAAAAGTCAAGTTAAGGCGCAATAAAAAAATAAAAAAAAATCCTTCACACTTGTTTGTACATCATCAGGATACAATTTCACAACTAATTTAAAACAAAGTTCAATAAAATCAACAAAACTGACTTACTGCCTAAGTTTTTTACTGGCTGCAGTTAAAAATCTACTTTATAAATGTCAGCTTACAATCAAAGCAGGACGTCATGTCTTTTATTAGTTTGCATATTTTAGCCAAAGCCAAAATGGTTCTTTAAATTAATTGTCAGTTGTGTCTTTTTAAATTTAGTTCAGCTAAAAGAAAAAATACCAGTACAAATACAATGTAAACCTCCAATATTCAATGCATAAACAAATTGAACAACTTATGTCATTATGCATTCCTGCCATTTTTTAAGACAATGTCTCCAAACATTCTATTTTTTTTTTTTTTTTTTTTTTTTTTTTTTTTTTTTTAGCCCTGAGCTTATTATCTGCTATAACTTTCAATGATTTTCAACAACCTGGAATTCTGTAAAAACGTAAGACTAATTCAAGTTAAACAACAGAAGATTTATGAATGAAACCAGGTGCCACTAAATAACTTAAAGAGGAAGAAATGGAAAAACAGTTTGGACAGGAAAAAAAAAAAAAAGACATGAAATCCCAGCAACAGCTATCTCGAGCTCCGCCCTGCACTACGGCTCTGTGCTCTTTCTGCAGTGGTTGAGGGCCTTTCCATGCAGCTGCTCAGTGCCATCAATGCTCCTGCAAGGTTCTCTGACAGTGATACAACAGGCAGTCAGGTAAGTCGGGAACTGAAGAGCGCAACCACACAGCCAGCATGCCAGCGTGCACACGACAGTGCATGAGACATGGCTGATCCTGAAGGACACTGCAAGCCACAATACCTTCCTCTCCTAATGGGAACAGAATAAAAGCCCATCAGTGATAGTTTTTCATTTTGGGATAATATACACTAAACAAATACTAATGACAAAGTAAACAACTGCAATTGTAAGCGATAAATATCTCTTTACCTATAATTTCCACAACGTGAAGCAGAAGTTTCTTCTTCAGGGCATTCAGTGTGGCTACAAGAGGCTGCTGTTCATCACTCATCATTGTTAGATTCTGCTTTGTGTCATGAGAAAAGGCCAGCCACATCGTGCCATATTCCTCTGTGGACACTGTTAAAGGTCTGCAGAGGAAAATTAATTCTACTAGTTTTATTAACAAGGCAAAAATGAGGAAAAACAGCAAAGATATCTCACCTGATGAAGCTTGTCAGAGGAAGCTTGTATGAGAACTGCACTGTCTGAGGCATCTCAGCAGGCAGCTGGTAGGATACCATCCCAACCAGTTCAAAGTGAACCAAAGGCCTTTTTACTTTTATACAATACTGACGTACTGCTACAACGTGGCTTCTCACCTCCTCTTCTGGACTGTCATACATACAGGTAACCTGTAGAAAAAGAGAAATGTCATAAAATATCTTTTATTCAGGAAAGAAAATGGAAACAACTCCATGGATCATTTTATAAAATATAAATTACCTCAAGTTCTTCAGAAACAATTTGCACCAGCAGTTGCTGAATGGCAGAATCAGTGGAGTTGGTAATAAAAACGACAAGCACCAGACAATCCTCTTTGTGTACATGACAGACTGAGAGATCCAGGCTTTGGTTGGTGACTACAGGAGTGATTTCTGAGTGAACAAGTCCAGAGAACTCCGCAGGGAGATGAGAGGGGAGACACAAGTCTTTATGTGGATCTGGATCTTCTGAAAAAGCTGCTACATCACAATCATCATCTCCGTTGACAGCAGGGTCACTTCCCTTCATGTCACTGCCAGCTAACTCTACTTGTGCATCACAGGTAGCATTATCAGTGAAGCCTTCAGAGAGTTGGGTTGTCTGTTCAGGTGAGGAAACACCCAGTTCTGAGGCGATACTAGAGTCAAGCAGGCTGTTACACAGCAGTTTATCCACAGGAGGAGGTGAGACGAGCTGGTTGGCCGTTTCCAAACTGGTAATTGAGGATGTGCTGGGTCCTTTGGTTTTTTTTCTGAATCGCTGGAATGTCGGTTCAGATTTTCCCATCTATTAGAAAGAAAATTTATGAGAATTTACTTTACTTAATTACACAACTTAATTAAAATCTCTAAAAAGAAACATGAACAACTTCACCAGACAAACTGAGCTCTGGGAGGAAAGGCCAACAAATAGTGAAGAGGCCAGCTGCTGTTTCTCTTGGTCGCACTCAGGAGTTGCTGCGGGAGTTGAAGTCTGGGTCTGAGACCTGTCACCATCGCCCTGCTGGCTGGGAGACTGGAGTGGACTGGGAACCTCCACCTGAGCAGCTTCTGCAGGTTCCTTCTGGGTCAAGTAGCCCTCTCTCCCCCATACTCTTTTCACACCATCCAGCTTCAAAGCTGTAGAGCTGAAATACAAACAGCAACTGTGCAGTTTGAGCTCATGAAGATAAACAACCTTAATTCTGCAGGCAGCTGTGCACCTGTCGAGTCCACATACCCTCCTTTGTGTGAGAGATCAGTGCTATCGCCTGACAGACCAGAGCTTATGGACAGCAGTGTGGGAGACTGCCTCTCTGCAATGCTGCTGGAGGACATGCTGATGGGCAGTGACAGGCCATAGGGCTCCATATTCAGCGCTTAAGCAGAAAACAAGATCAGAACACACCCAAACGAGCCACTGCACATCCTTTCAAAATGCTTGGACAAGTTTTACCTTTTGATCGAGACAGTTCTTCCTGTCTTTGATGAGGAGGCTTGTAAGGTGCAGCACCTGCAGCCAACGCCTCCGACACAAATCCATCCAGAAACGAAAGCGAAGAATCCACCTGGAAACAAACATGTTTACAGCTACAAATCAAACCTCCACTTCAGCGAGGAAGGAATGTTTCCTACTAATAGCATGCATGAGTGCCTCTTCATTTTCATATTTTACTTAACCATACTAGCAAAATAAGGGATGATTATTATGTTGAATGAATTAAAATAATGCTTTTAACCTGAACATAAGAGGGCTGTGGCAGGTACTGTCATCAATATAATTAACTCTACAATACTGAGAACTTGTGTATACAGGTTTTTACAATGAGGAGCTAACAAGCAGTAACCTGCCAAAAATGCCAGGGACATTAGAAGTTCATTTCATGTTTCTTTCTCATGTCTCCATGGCTGGTTTTCATGAATATTTTTGGCAGCTTGTTATGATCAAAGAACTTTATTCAGCACATTACCTCCACAGGCTCAGGGTCGTCACTTCGAGGGAACACCCTGGCTTGTAGCTCTGAGTTCTGACTGAGGAACTGCAGTTCGTGTGCTCGTTGTCTCAGAACCGTGTCCAAGGAGCTGCTGTATGTTTCAGAAACTTCCTGAGCTGCACAGGCCGCTGCTCCACCTGAACACAGCTTGGTCATTGCCATGAGGACCCAGCTCTTAGTTTCACTGCTGCAGCTCTTCATGTCCAGCAGCTTGGCCAGCAGCCTCAGGACCACATCTGGTTCGAGGTCCTCCCTCAGATGAGAGTATTCCCCGAGGACCTGGACAGAAGTCGATAGTTATTAAAACTCCAGCAAAGCAAGTGGAAGATCTAATCTGTGACAGATTTAAAAATGTGATATTTGTAGCAGACTGCACTGACTCTCTGTTAAAGTTCTGGGCCTGTAAACTAAAAACAAACAAATATATTTTATTAGAGATGGACTTAGCTTATCAACTAAATCTGACTGTTGGCAAAAAAAAAAAAAGTACCAAACTGACTTTATAAAGATTTGAAGCAAAAATCTATGAATATGACATCTTCTATACAAACAACACTTTTGCTTTTTCCTGACAGTTTTTGTTCATCAAGGAAATTTTGATGCAGACATATTCTGCTTGCATTAAGCCCTTTCATTCTTGGTTATCTTCAGATATTCTCACTTATTACTGAGAAGATATCACTTGTTTTTGTGCAAGTTAAAGCTTGAAACTGAATATATGGACATTATAAACTTTTGTAGTGAACACTGATGTGTATAAAGCTATTAATAAGTCTTAAATTAACTCCTTAAGTTATTTTAACTACAATTAACTCCTTGTAGTTATTTTCAGTCTGGTTGGTTCATTTTAAGGATGTTAGTGGGTTCGTTGAGGATGGGCAACTCATCCCCTTTCAATGATCAAATTTTGTTGTTCTGTTGCCAGATGATTTAGCTTACTTTAAGTAATGAATACACTTTATTTCTTTTGTGTTTCTTTTGTGTTTTTGTGTTTCTTTTGTTCTTTTGAAAGCTGAAAGCTTTTTGCAGTGTAGGTGGAGAGATGGAGTATGGCCTGAGGAAAAACCCTTCCGATTAAGATCAGGCTCAAGACCCTGGAAGAAGATTTGAGTGCAAATGTTTATAAAAGGACAAGCCATTACTTCTCCCGATATTTTCATCAAATATAAATTAATACTCTTTGTTACAGCTGCAGTTTATAAAGTATTCTTCAAAACCTGCATTTTAATGGTTTGCTCGTTCTTCCTTGCTCTATTGCTGGCAGCACTCACCCAACAGATGACTTGGAGGAAGCGCTGTGGCAGTTTGCTGGGCTCTCCTTGCACCAGAGAAACATATGAATTCACAGCAAAGAGTCTCAACTTCGAGTCCTCCTCCACACTGTCAAATCCTGGCCAAAACAGGATTATTAAGCATTAAAAAACTCACATCAAAGATTCAATAATACAACTCCGGTTTCATCAGGAATAAACTCACCCTCAGAAAGCAACTTAAGGAAACTGTTGGGGATGTCTGGCTGCATCATGTCTCCACCAATAGAAAACACAGTGTTCATAGTCTCAATGAACCATTCATTGTCTGGTGCATACGTATGATGACTTATAGGAAAAAAAAACAATACAAGGAAAAAAGAAAAAAAAGAAAGTGTAGGACAATTTAATTTAAAAATAGATTTCTGGTTTATAACTTTGATTACTGCTCTTCATGTATACAGTTATGTTACTAGACAACCTACTGAACAGTGAAAGGCTCTTGGGCTAAAAAAGTAAAAGAGACCATGATCTTATCCCATCAGGTAATACTGACCCAATGACAAAGACTTAACGCACAAATGAGACACACGCCCACTTTAAAATGACCATACAAAAACATAACAGCAACTTTATTTATTTCAGTCAGTCTAAGTGTGATTCTATAGCTGTGGTTATAAGTCAGTATTTTCAAAGCACAGATGGCTTCACCAGAGGTAAATAAAACACAAAATATTATGACCCTTGGAAGGATATTTTTCCGCTAGTTCTGCCACCTTCCCAATCAGATCAATGGTCGTGTAATCATCTTCACTGGTGCGCAGAAAATCCAGCATCTTCTCAACAATGACTGTGACATTCTGAGCATTAGTAATCCGAAAGAGCAGTTCCAGTGTCTATTAAAGAAAACATAAAAATTCCAATAATATGATCAACTCTGCAGTCTATGACACAACCACCCAGACTACACCCCCGTCTGACTCACCTCCCGCTTGATAATGAAATCAGGGTGATCAAGGCACTCTATGATGGTCATCTGATGCTGCAGGGCCAGTTTCGGATCCTGCTGGACCACATATGTGAGGGCCTTTAAGCCTGCAGTATAAATTTAATGCATATTGGGCATCTTTATTTCAGTGGAAAGAAATTATTTATGTAAATTAAGGTTTTCTTTGACTCTTACCTAAATACTTTAGATTGATCTTCCGTGACAAAACAAAGTTGCCTATGCACTTAGCAGCTTTTTCCAAAAGGTCAGATTTAGGATGAATTGTGTAAATACATTTTACACACTCATATAAAATAGCTGAAAATAAAGAAAGATGCACGTAAGTTGTTGAAGGAATCATTCAAAGTAACCTGTAAGTGTGAGTTTTACATTGTGTATATGTGGGTGTCATGGGTTGTTGATTTGGGGACATTTGATGGGTAACATTGTATTTCTCTCCTTTGGTTTTAATGTAAAGCATTACATTTTTTATTGTATGAAAAGTGCTTTATAAATTAAGATTTATATTGATTAATTGAAGTTTATGAGATACTGATAACAGATTAGGCATACCATATGTGATGTTATGGTTCATCTCTGCTCTTCGTAAAGACTCGTCAAGGACCTCATACATGATCTCACTCGTGCTGTAAATATATAGAAAAGAAAAACAGAATCTTTATATAAAACTACATAGAAATTAAAATCCACTTACTGAAGACTGAGCGAGACTTTATTACCTTTGGTCATTTTTTCCAAGTAAGGAGAGTATTCTGAGAAGCTGCATTTGAACCCATGGGGCAGGTACACTGTGATAGTTAAAATCCATGGGCAGCTTTCCTCCCACCACCTGCTTCAGGATGGTGACAAAACTTGCTGTCAAGTCCTTATAACCTTCTGGATTATCCTGTGGCAAAGAAAAATAAATGGGTCACACAATCAAATTCATCAATCTCCACTCCAATTCCAGAAAACAAATTACCTGGATCAGCTGAGTGTAGATGTGTAATGAAGCTGACATCACACCAGGGTCCTTGTCACACAGAGCTTTCCGAAACTTGTTGTGGATGTGCTGAACCTGATTTGGTGCTATCAAGTAGAATTTATACAGCGCCAGGACTGCTTTTCGCCGAATGATTTCTCTATAGGTTTGTTATAAAAAATACTTGTTAATCATAACACTGAAGGACTTTGTGCTCAACTTGATGACAGGGAAACAGTACATATGAAAAGACAAGATTCATTTCTTACTTGGGGTGATTAAGCTTTTCCTCCACCAGAGGAAGAACTGCAGGTATCATATCTTTGGGAAACATCTGGCCGACAACCGTCAGAGCCATGCACACTTCAATAAGGTTTGTACTCTGAAGATCCTACAAATACAAAGTACATGAACATGACTTTGTCTCTTTCAGATATCATTGGACCTGCCATTTTTTTTTACAATTTTTTCACTCTGATTATTTTACATTTGTTAAGATTTAATTTTGGTTCTATAAGGGCTGCAGTCCTGCAGGTTTGCAATGCTGCCTTGCTCCAACAACACACCTGACCGAAATTAATAAGTTAGTAAGCAGAACTTCATAGGCTCTGGATCCATTTAATTTTAATCAGATTAGTCAGGGAAACATTAAAAAAAAAATGCAGGACTGTGGCCCCTTGTAGGACTGGATTGAGTAGCACTGTTTGAGCTTTAAGCCTTATAAAAAGGACGAGCCGACCAATAAGTTTGTGGAGAGGATCAGCTGGAGTTGATACCACCAGTATAAAATAAATAAAGTGAATTAGAATATATATTAAGAATGGGACTTGACACCAATTACACCGTTGTGCAGGGTACACCCACCACAATATTTGCACTATAGTTTGTGGATTTTCAGACCCCTCTCATAAAGGAAACGCGACTAGCAAGAAGTCTAACGACTTTCTCTGGCATCATTACAGACTTTTGGTGAGTAACTCAAAAGAACGTGTAGTTTATTCTCCATGAGCAGTTGTATAAAAATCATGACTGATGCAATGATAACTACTAATGCTTACCTTTAACACCGTGTTTACCAGGAGGAGAAGCAGCTCATGATTTTCATTTAGAAACAATGAAACAGCAAGGTAACCTGGGAATCACAAACAAACTTATTTACAAACTAACCTAAAAATAGCACCTTGTGTTTAGCAATTTCTCCCTCAATTCCTTCAAATAGCCAATTACTTATTAAAAAAGAACAATTAACACATTAATCTAGAAACCAGTAGAAATATGCCCCTTTTTAATGAGCTTTTTGTTACATCTGTAATATTTGGCATCAGATACTGAAGAAAACATTTTTGTCAGGAATTTTAAATCCTAACCAATCAGTCACTAATCACAGTCTTTTTGCCTTCATACATTTGTAGGAGAAAAAGGAAACCCACATACATACCAACTCTTTTCTCCAGAACATTGCCTTGTTGGGCTAGTTTAATGGCATGAATGTAGCTGAACGAAGCCTCGTAGCCCAGCATTTCACAGTAGATTGTTCTCACCATGAGCTCTTTCATCTGCCTCTGAATTGGATTATGGCACAAACAAAATTGAAAAAATTACTAAAGAACATTTTGGTTGCTTGTCTAAGCTGAAATGGGAAAAAACAGGAAAACAGTACCATAGTGGCATTGGGGGAGGACACCTGTTCTTTAATGGATGACAGTTCACGTTGAATAAGTTTCTCCTCTTCCTGCTCATAAATAAATTCAGAAATGGACAAATAATATTAAATAAAGCAGTTACAATTCCGTGCCTTGCTTTGCTCTGCTTGCTGGTACTTAACATAAAAGATTAAAAAATAAATCAATAAATGAATGAATAAATAAAAACAATTTAATTTCAGGATGTACATATCAGGATCTGAGAAATAAGTGCTTCTGAATAAGTGCCTTTTTGAAACAATGCAATATAATCATAGCTTAAAAATTGCCAAATAAATATCAGTAAATGTTCGTGATGATACCCACACAAACATCACTGATTACCTTTGTGTTTTGATTCTTATAATGTACAATTTCGTTTTACTGATTTGACTTCACAGAACAGTTTGTAAATCAAAGAATAATCTTGGCTAAGAGCTTGAATACTTGTCAGATACATAAAGGACAAGTCTTCCAGCTCTGATAATGATTATTTTACCAAATATAACAGCAAAGGGGAAAATAAAGGCTGTCTGTAAATCAGTCTATAACGTCTTAAATGTAATAATATATGACGGACTGAAAGCGAGTGTATACATTCCTCTTCATGAGTTGGCCCAGGGAAACCTAGCAGGCTAATATTGGAACAATTATTTGAGTTTTTATTTTCTACATAGTTTAAAAAGACATGCTCACATGTTTAGATGTTAGCTCAGTAATTCCTCTGATGAGAAGTCCTAGTTTAGAGCTGGAGGAGAGTTTTGCAGACCCAGGCTGAGAGTCCAACGAGAGGAGGCTCGGTAGAGCCGTCAGCGTTTTCTCCACAACATCGCTCATTTTAGCAGCTAAAATGCCGCTTTACCGCCGGGTTCTCTCTTACAAAACACACTTAACACATCACTTATCCATTCCAGTACCACCTTCTTCCTAAGGTGACTGTTAGAAACTCAAAATGGATAAATTAAGTAAAATACTTCATCACTCGTCAGCCATTATTTTGAATCAGAAGACTAAACGAGGAATCTTCATGATGTCACTTCCGCTTTTATTCAAAAAACTTTATTTAAAATGCTTTTTTAACACCAGTCTCTAATATCGACAAAAACATAAAGCAAAGGTAAAAGAGACAAAGAATAGACGGTGTTGATATTCAAAACTTTATTATGTTCGTAATATCTTTGATTAACAGTCCCTTGTATAACTGTACATTAAACTATTATAAAGTAATTACATCTCAAATTAAATTACAGCCATTGGACAACTGCGTGGAGATGAATAAACTCTGATGAATAAGTAGCCTATGTAGAATCCTGGTTGGAAACCACAATTCCAGGTGTCTGTAGTGACTGAATGTGCACATTGAGTAGTGGCCTAAGTGACTTCCACAGCGGGAAGCAAACAAGAGGTAAACCACACTTTGTCACAGATATTAAAAATCAAAACAATAAAAGTTAACTTTTAAATGTGCTTTCATTGATTTTGTTTAATAATAGCATATATGTTGTTAAGAAAAAGCCTTTGTTGGGAAAACACAGCATTATTTAGTCTTTAACAAACTTCAATTTTTAGTTTTATTCATAGTATATTAACCAAACACCGCCTCTTTTTATAACATGTATTTCAAATTGTTTTTAGACTGAATAATATCCATTTCTACAAGCTACACTAATCACCTTCGCTTTTATCACCACAGACACCCCCAACCTCACTGCTTCTTTTGATCTAATTGGTCAAATTTATTCTTATTTATTCAGTTTTCTCCTCAGACCAGATTCTCACAAATAAGTAAAAAATAAATTAATAAGCACATATTGTCCTTTATGTGGGCCCATACAATACATCACTTTATTGTGTCACTTCTACCCTAGGCCAATGCAAGTCACCATAGATATTTTCTGCAATATACTTTTTACACCATAAGTTGTAATCATAAGTACTTCTGTGTCAAATTCTGTCATACTGTAATACAAGCGTGCCATTTGGTTTAATTACTTTTTGAACTATGTAGATCTACCCTGACCAGGAGACAGGACTATATACATTGATATTGATATGCTCTATGTACAACCAAAACTGAGTCTCTATCTCTGTGATTGTACTCTAGCAAACAGAAATATCAGTGTGCCTTCAAAAGGTCTGTCTACTATTTCCTAATTCTTTGTGTCTTGATTCTCAGGCCCAGATCTGGAAAAAAAGAAGAAATAACAGATATTATAAGGGGGCTTGGTGAAGCTTGCAAACTTTTCAGATTAGACAGTTACAGTAAATATCTCATACCCGGAGAGTGTGGTCCCAGGATCCTGTGCAGAAAGCCGTCCCATCAGGAGAAACTCGCAGTGTACTAACACGGTTCTCATGTCCAAACAAAATAGAGACTCGTGTTCCTTTGAGGACATCCCAGACATTTATGGTGTAGTCATTGTAGCCACCAAACAGAAGCCGGCCTGGAGAAACAAACAAAAACACACTTGCATGGTTATTGTTGTTTTCAGATGTTTCTATAAACATGTGAGCTAAAGAAGAACTGAATATCTATTTATCTTAATATTTACAATGACTGTGACAAGAGAAACTCTATAACTTACCACTGAGGGAGAAATCAACACTGGAAACTCCAAAAATAATGCTCTCTTTGGAATAAATAGCCACTTCTCTGTCTGCTCTTAAGTCATACAGACGGCACTGTAACAAAAGCGAGTTTTCATGTGGGTTTCTATTTTAGATAATTTTAATATCATTTGAAAACATTTCTGACACAATATTGTGAGGTGTTTCATTGCTATAAAGCAGCAATTATCTGTAAAAAAAAAACCAAAAAACTCAGTACTTACTGTAGCATCATCCGAGCCAGATGCAAAAGCATCTCCACTGGGATAGTACCTATAAAAAATAACCAGACACAGTTATGAGCAACAGTGCATTGTTCTCTTTCTTTTAAATAATTGTCTGTTGTCAAATTTGTAAAAAAAAAAAAAAAAAAAAATCAACACATTTCTTTAACAAATGATCCTTAAAATAATTTAATCAAACTTTTAGATTAGAAATAAAAGTTTTCGTCACTTTGAAACAGCAACTTACCGCACACTATTGATGTCTGATTCATGAGTTTCAAAGGACTGAATACACTGCCCTGAGCGCATATCCCACACATTGGCCTTCTTATCGCAGCCCTGCCATGACAATAAAGCATCCAGACAGTGACCACACATTCAAAGTTTACTAAAACTAAGGAAAACTGTGTCAAAACAGTGTCCTCACCCCTGAAACAAACGTATTTCCAGTCTCAGATGGGGCCAGGTCCAGACAGAGCACGTCTGCTGCGTGTCCATGGAAACTCTGCAACAGCTGCCCGCTCTCAACATCCCACAATGCACATGTTCCATCTCCACTGGAAGTCAGGATCTTTTAACAGAGCAGACAAGGAGGATAAAGAAATGTGGCTGCACTCAAGTTAAAAAATAATAATACGTTTATACGTGGCTATACATTGCACATCTTTGAAACATCATGTGATCTGCAGATCACACTAGAAGTGAAGCTGTTGTGAATGATTAACAAAGTAAGGAAGCTCCTGTAATTGGAAAACAATGATTTCTCATGAATGATGGTGGAGAAGTGGAACAGCTAATGCAGCAAGGCTGTGAGTAAAACAGAGAGAAAGGAATATTCCCATGGCTATTTACCCTGAGGGTGTTTAGTTTTTCTGTATCCTGGATATTTTTACCTGCATGTCTGAGTTGGTGAAGCTACAGGCAGACAGATAATTTGTGTGCATGGCCACAGACTTCTTCTTTGCAGCCAAGTTCTCATTCTTGTCAAGAGACAGTGGATACACTGAGCATTTATTGTCCAGACCCCTATGACAGAAAACAAACCCAAATAAACCAAACCCAAACTATATATATATATATATATATATATATATAATCATAGGATCATATCAGGTTTGGAGCATTACGGACAGTAATATACTCACCCACAAGCTACAGCACAGCCAGAGGGGGCATAAGCACAAGCCATCACCCAGGTGCAAGGCATTGTCACAGCATGCTCCTGATAAACAGAGAAACAAAGCGACATAAGCCTGAGAATTCATTAGGCATAATTAAAACAGAACACAGAGCTTTGAGATTATGCATATAAAACATGCTGAAGTTTGTCCTACTTTAAAAGTAGATATTTTTTACGATGTTTAGGGCAATTTTCTGCTTCATTTTATTTCAACTCCCTTTCATTCATTCATTTCATTCATAACAGAGCTCTCAGCATCTTTTCCCAACATTTCCACATGTAAGTATGGCGTGAAATCCTCAGGTCAAACTGAACAAGCTTAAAACAAGCTTATAGTAAGAAATAGTAGAGCCACAGAGCCACTGCAAACAGACTTGTAAAATAGCTCAACATCTTCCCACAAAATAGAGGAAGATTCTGGGAATGAAACGAGCACAAAGCGAGTACATGAAGACATTGGTGTGTTATGAGACTCCTCTTAGAAGAGATTTTTGCAACCGCTTAAGTTTATGTATTTCTGTTTTTTGGGCAGTTTGTGAATATTTGTGTTTGTTTTGTGGCTTTGTACATTTGTCTTGTTATTGCTTTGCTCCTATAGGTATTTTGAGTCTTATTTTTATGGATTTAAATTTGTGTGCTTTTTTCATGGTTTGTACTTGGCAGGTGAAATGACAAGCAGAGGCTCTGAGTTGAGGTTTTTCTTCGGGCCTATTGATCAATGTTGGATTAGAAGTCATCTTATTTAAATAGGCACATGTCTTCAGAAACATAAACATCTGGCTCAAGATTTCATATTGGTTCTCTTGTTTTTACATGAACACATTTAAATAGAAATAAATTAATTACCTTGTTGGTAGTGAAAGCATCCCACACAATCACTTTTCCATCCTGCAGGCAGAGATGACACATATAAAATTGATTCATCCATCAACAAAAACTCTTTACACTGGAACGGTAGGAATTAAAACAAGATTTTAAAATCATAGCAGTAGCAGGAAATTAGTGACCTGTGAGGAGCTGACGATTCTCCTCTTGTCCTTGCACCAGTCCATGCAGAGAACTTTGTTTCCATGTCCTTTCAGAGTTCTGCGGGTCTTCATGACAAACTGACCCAGCCCTTCCACCTTTTCTGCCACTTGATGCACTGCACACACGTTATACATCACATTAAGGCTTCTGCTGCACACCATTTATTAATATTTCCAGGAGCAATAAGGATTAAACTACAGTAAGCCACCACTAAATCAAATTAATCTTGTGCTTAATCTGCTTCCAAACTAAATAAATCTCTTAAAACATGCTTTTAAAAAAAAAAAGAGAAGAAATCTTTAAACATTTTTATTCTTCATCTATTAATACTGCTGAGACATGATTGAGCTGGACAAGACCACCACAGAGAAGAAATTAGGATGGAAGCATTGGGCTGCAAAATGGGGAAGCAAACAAACGCTTTATGTGAAACATCCGGCCAATCACATCAATAATCGTTACCCTATCACAGATTCCCATCCCACTAGCACTCCAATACCCTAACCTCTGACTGACAAGCATGCGGTTTTAACGAGACATTTGGTGTTATTTTTCCCGTGATAGTGTGAACGCGGGAGTGAATCAAGGCCTCTCCATTTTCATCACTCACACTCGACATCGTGCAGCTTGGCTCTTTCCTCCTCCAGCTTCGACTTCAGGGTCTCCGACTCTGTTTTGAGATGGGCTAGAGTCTCGTTCAGCTGTACCTCCTGTGTCGCCATTTCAGGGATTGGAGGGGATCTCATATATTTCCTTTGTGCAGGAAGCGATCGGCGGCAGAAAGGCTTATAGCGTTGCTAACAGCTGATGCTGCTGTCATGACGTCAGAGGGAGAAGATGCTTCTCCAGCTTCCAGGGGAGGAGGATCCTGTATCCCGGTGATGCTTACAGGATGCTCACTCGTGTTTAGCTTCACTACTCTACAGATAAATTATGCATTTTCACATTTTCTAGTAGAAGGTGAAGTGGGGGTGTAATTAAAAAAACGCAGTTAGTGTTAGACACAGACTGGAATATGTAGAAATCCAAATAGCGTTTAGGTGAGCTGGAAAGAAATATTAATATCATAAGGCTTATGGAATGCATAAAATGTTTTGTTCTGAGCAAATGATTATCAGTGAGTCACTAAGTCTACATTCTAGTTCACATTTTCTTCTGCACCCATATTTCTATCTGTATTATTTTGCATCATAATGCATCAAGCCAAATGGCATCATTTTGCAATTGTGTCAAATGAAAATTAAAGATGGACAAACAGGCATTTAAACAACCAAAGAAAAGTTTGATCAATAAAACGTAGAAGCAAAGCCACACTGCTCATCTCTGGGCAAGTGATTGCTGTTCACTAATATCTTATAGCTAATAAGTTTTCTTATTTCCTTATAACCTGTTACTGACTTTTTTTTCATTGATCTTTCCATTTCCTGTTCCCCTCTAAAGCAGGAGACACAACTATTTGCTTAAGATCTTAGATGTGCTTACATAAGTTTGTTTTAAAGCAGCAGTCCATACAGGAAGTGAACTGGCTCATTTCAGATCCTGTGGTTTAGTTGTACCAGTTATTAGCCAAGTCCTAAAAGGGATCTCAGAGTCAAAAATTATTTTGTATGGAAAATTCTTTCCATCATACGGACTCTGAGACTCTAATGGCCCTCCTCCCAACTTATCTATGCTAGTTGTTGCAAAAATAACTTTTTTTTCTCCTATGTGACATTATTAGTTTTTCCAGATTCCAGGTGTTTGCTTGACATTTAACCTGATAATATGATAGATGTGAAGCAAGTTTTTTTTTTTTTTTTTTTTTTTTAACTCTCGAGCTATCAAACAGAGCTACAAAGACACCACATTCATACTCTAATTCTAATTCATATTTTACAGATGAGATTTAAATATTAACAATTTAAAAACACAATGGGATGTGATGATTTAGCTTTGGGGAGTTAAAAGCAGAGAATATTTTCCAAGACCAGATTAGTAAAATAAAACTTTATTAATATATTTTATTCTTCTGTATTTAAAGCTCAATGTATCACAGTAAAATTAAATAAAATAAAGAAACTATCTATTGTCACATAAATTTAATCTTTTTTTCTTCAGTGACCAATAAATCAGTGATGATTGGTTAATAAAAATGAAATAAAGAAAAAACATGACAGATAAAAGAAAACAAGAAAATCTACAGCTTGAAAAAAATATTGGAAACATTAAGCGATCAATTTAAAACAAATTTTATTGACATACACAAAATCTGCTTTCAAATACAAATTAGAATAAAATATAATTTGTCTCAATCTGCTGGTTTCCTTATATAGGCTATTATGAATTGGCTTTCATTATATTTTCTTCTCTGTCTGCAAAGCGTCTTCAGATGGCACTGCCGTGATTTGATGCTATATAAATAAAGTTGAATTGAATTGAATAATATTTCATCATTTGACTTTTGGTCAGAACTTTGTACTGGGGAGACCAGATCTCTGATAAAAATCTTTTTTGTCTGGTTCTGAAGTTTACAGATGTGCTGTACACTGTTTCTTGGAAGAGTTCTATATACAATCTGGTGCAATTCAAGGCTGCATCAGTCAGCCATGAGGAGTGAAAAGCACACTTTTAGATTCTGGTTAGGAAGTCCAGATGGAGGCTGCTTGGAACTTGCAGCAGCTCTAGAGCCTGTGAGGACGAACAAAAAGGAAACGTGACCTGGAAACGATAATCTGTGTCCAGCATCAGCTGAGTGGACCCTTCATGATCTTGAAGTAGTGACTGCAACAAAGTGGATTTTTTTTTTTTAGTCAGGTGTAAATATGGCAGGGTTTTTCATTAAATACAAATAAATAAATATGGAGAGGCTCATTAATGCCTTAACAAAAAGTTCAACTCACCTGAACTTTGCGAACAAATGATGATGCTACTCTTTTCTCAAAGTCATCAATAGGTGTGTAGGAATTCAAAATCTTGACAATCTACAAATTGAAACCGAAGTTTAAATACAAGAAGATGTCCTATTAAAAAAAAAAGCATGTAGATTATCTGTCACAGACTGACATACCTGAACAGGGTTGAGTTCAGTGCATTTTTCAGAGATCTCTTTCGCATCGTCATCAGTGGACTTGTTGACCTGCAGCAGCCATGCAGCTTGAGCCAGCGGCCTCAAAGTATCAATGGCATTAGAGGTCTGGAGTTCCTTCTCTTTCAGCCACTCCTCCAGGTAACTGATATTACATCTGAAAGAGCACTACAGCTATAAAGCTGAATTTTTTTATTTTTTATTTTTTATTCAGATTTCACAAATCAAACACAAACCTGATCTGCATTCCTTTCCTGCAGGAGCACATATCTTTGCGGAGCATGATGTGGTTGAGGGTGGTGGCACCCACCAGGAAAAACAGCTGCTTGATGGCTTGGTTGATGAGGCCCTGGTCCATCCCATGATGGCTCATGGTGGAGTGGAAAACAGAGAGCTGCTTCAGGATGGAAGAGATAGTGTAGGACCCTGAGTCCCCATAAATACTGCTGGAACGCTTCCTGAACCCCGTCGGCTTCATGCTAGAGATCCCCTGCAAACTCTCATGTTCCAGCATACCAGGCACTGACAATACAAACACAGAAACACGTTAAAACGGCTTTCAAAAGTTAATCCCAGTTAAAGTTAACACATGTCTGTGATAACTTCTGGAAAGTACCGATAGCAGGAGTGAGAGTCTTCTGCATGACAGTGATGAACTGGTGATAGATATGTATGGCCACATCACTGAGGATCTGTCTGTGTTCAGACAAATCAAAGTTCTGCAAGCAGTTCTTCTTCTGCCGAGGGGTACTTTGTTTCAGGAACTCCTTTTAGAATCAGAAGGCAGAAGAAAATAATGATGTGTGTGTTATACTAATGACAATAATATGGCCACAGTTAAATAAATTCCTACTTCTTCTCCACTGTACTGCTTCAGACAATTGAGCAGCTGATATGTGTTTGACAGCCAGAAGGACAACAACTCCAAGTCTTTGTGGTGAACCTGAAAATAGACAAATTTTAGCAATTTTAGATCAATAAGAGAACAAGTAATGTGTGTGAAGAGTGCATAGCTAATATAAAAGCTAAATCTAACATTTGTCAGACAAGTAATCTGGATCTGCTGCAGTTTGACAGGTTTTTTTGTTTGCCCACATTTTATCTCCCATCTTACGTCATACCCGTATCTAATAAAATGTCTATCCATTTGGCCACACTGACTTTATATGGTGACCCTTTTTTTTTTTTTTTTACTAAGTTAGGATTAAGCAAATGTAAATAACAAAAAAAAAGTCAAATTGTACAAAAACAACATGTCAAAGATGAAATGAGAACTGTGTCATAGTTTTGACAGTGACACAAGAAAACAGCATCTGAGTTGTTCAACATTTAAGTCTTTTTAGTCACATTTTTGAATTTTTAATAAAGTACCAAACATCTAAAATGTCCTCAACTCTCTGTAATTTCTTTCTACTGTAAAAGAGCTTCAATCAAGAAAAGGTGGCAATGTCTTTTGTTTGTAATGGCTGAGCTGTTTGAGTGAATAGTGTTTACGAATAATGTTTTTGCAAAGAGTTCCTAAGCTCAAGCGGCAATTTCCCAACAAAACCACGTCTGTTTTTATTATACTGACATGTTCAATAGTTTAGTACTGCAAGTCAGAAACTGTAAATGACTTTTTCTTGCTTTTATCACATCACAAAAAAAAATTTTTTTTTTAAATTTTAGCTTTAATTTCTGGCTTTTTGTCTTCTTGACTTTTATTGATTTATTGATTCATGCTTGTGTGATTGCCTAACTTTTATGAAAGCAGGATTGTTTTCACTCTTCGCTCAAAAAATCGATATCAACAGCAATATTAGCAAGAAGAATGAGAATTGATCTCACCATGATGACCTTCTTTACAGCACAAATGATTGCATTCATGAGAGATTTTAGTTTAGCTTCATCATTCAGGTAGTCAGCATGACGGACACACATGAAGAGGATGTAAGCTGGGAGGCCGGGTATCATGTTGACCACCACACCTTTGGGCTTCAGGTCTATGGATAAATTGCAATATTTTTATTCATTCATTTCAATATAATAATAGTACCGGTAATTAAACTAGAGCTGAAAGAATGTCAGATAAAATACTTAAGAAAGCAAAAACAACAAAAAGTTTAATGAGATTATATTAGTTATATCAGTTATATTAGTTATAAAACATGGAAAACCAAGAATGATGTTTTGAATGAGCCTGGGTTCATCCTCTCTCCTATACTCCAACATGCCGTGGATTTCTTTAGGAATGGCAGACATGGAGCTTTGTCTCGCTGTGTGAGAAACAAGAGAAGTTGATGAATGTGCGGAAAATAAACTTATTTGACATTTTTGAGCTATTTTTAAAGCTGCAAAATTACCTTTCTGAAATGTTTCAAGGCTCTTTATTTGACTTTGGAGTTTCTTGATTAGTCTGTCTTTCTGGTCAAGAAGCTCTTCAAAGTCCTGGAAGAAAAGTGTTTTGTTACGATCTGGTCTTTATAAACGTTCCTGCAGACATCAACCCTTCACACACGCAAACACACCATGTTTTCAGCAGTTAACCGTGAAGTCTCTTCTCTGAGTTTCCTCTTAGCTTCCCCCCCCATGAGTTGCTGTCTCCTCAAGTGATCATTCTCCTCTTCCAGTTCTTCTACTCTCCCTTGAAGCTCTTCTTTTGCCTCTTCCAAATCTTTGGCTTTTTCTTCAAAATACCTCAAAAGCATTTTTAAAAAATCCAGGATTACTCAAAGATGACCATTTCCTCTTTGATCAATGAACAGATTTCATATAAGTTTAGTAATTTACCTGCGTTGTGAGCTCTCTTCTGTAATCTTACTTTGAAGCTTGTTAGTCACCTCCTTATTTTGTTCTTTTAAGTGACATGAGGGAAAAAAATAGAGAGAAGAAGAATAAAAAGACTAAACTCCAAAGAAGTGTGAACATGAGATTCTTGGACAGAAAAGCACCACCACCTGCTAATTGTCTGTTCTGCTCATTCACATGGTCCTCAAGCTCTTGCCTTTGTCTCTGCAGTTCAGACACCTGTAGTTTCAGCTCAGGTATAACCTGTAGGTTACATTAAAATGCACATTACAGTAATCTTCTCCACATCATCCGTGCCCACGATGAAATACAGATTACAGAATGTAACAACATACCGAGTTTTCACTGCTAAGTCTGGAAACTTCTTTGCGAATGTTTTCATTGACATTACTTTTCTCCTGGAAAAGGTTTTGCAGCTTGTTGTTCTCATTTTGAAGGTGGTCCACTTTCAATCTCAAGCCCTCAACTTGAGATTCGTAGCAGTCCCTCTGCTCCCTCCGGTGGTTTTCCAGGATTCTGCCAAGAAAGCGAAAGTTGCGTTTAAAGCCGGGGTAGGTAATCTTGGTTCCTCTTCCTGATAGTAGTCTAAACATTAAGAAATATAGTTAGACCCCTCAGTTTGCCGTAAATCTGTAAAAACTCTGACCAATCAAAACGTTCGGGCCAAATTGAAGTGGTTCATTTCTTCATTCATTCATTCATTTTCCGAACTGCTTATTCCAATTCAGGGTCGCGGGGAAGCTGGAGCCTATTCCAGCTGGCTTTGGGCGACAGGCAGGGTACACCCTGGACAGCTCGCCAGTCCATCGCAGGGCCACACAGAGAGAGATGAACAACCACACTCACGCTCACACTCACTCCTAGGGGCAATTTAGAGTAACCAATTAACCTATCATGCATGTCTTTGGATGGTGGGAGGAAGCCAGAGTACCCGGAGAGAACCCATGCATACACGGGGAGAACATGCAAACTCCACACAGAAAGACCACTGACCAAACCAGCCAAGGATTGAACCAGTGACCTTCTTGCTGTGAGGCCACAGTGCTAACCACTGCGCCACCGTGCAGCCCGGTTCATTTCTTATATTTTGTAAACTTCTTCTCCCGGCTTTCCTCCTTCCCCACCCGCATTGAGCACCCTGCATATCAATAGCATGTTAGGATGAAAATACAAAGTAGTGAAGAAGAAACTCAGATGGCAAAGATGGCTGAGAAAATGCAGGAAGGATTTCCCTGACTCGGCTCAGTTTATTTGCCTCCTCCCGCTAAACAGCCGAGAAAGAGAAAATTCATTCATTCATTCATTATCCTCACTGCTTAGTCCAATTAAGGGTCGCGGGAAAGTTGGAGCCTATCCCAGCAGTCTTTGGGCAAAAGGCAGGATACACCCTGGATAGCTCGCCACTCCATCGCAGGGCCACACAGAGACAAACAACCACTCATGCTCATACTCACTCCTATGAGCAATTTAGATTAACCAATTAACATGGCTTTGGACGGTGGGAGGAAGCCGGAGTACCCGGAGAGAACCCACACATACACGGGGAGAACATGCAAACTCCATACAAAAAGGCCACTGACCAAACCTCACCCAGCCGAGGATCCAACCAGTGACCGTCTCGCTGTGAGGCCACAGCTGCTTCAACACACCTGGCTTATATTTAATGGATCCAACAGCCAATAAAGTTGTGCACATGAGTGATTTGTTTGAGTCAGGTTTGTTGGAGTAGGGACACATGGAAAACCTGCAGGATTGTGGCCCTCGAGGACCGGAGCTGAGCACCCCTGGTGAAGAGCTATGTCACCCAGGTACAAAATGCAAATGCTCGACAGTGAAAATACAGACCTGGTGGCTTCCTGCAGCCCTCCAAAGGTTGTGAGTAAATCTTCAGGTTCATTAGTCTTCTCGGAGTTTTCAATTAGCCTTTGAAGAAAAGTGTGTGAGATCAAATTCTGCAGTGAGATGTGAGGAAACAAAGGAAATCAGAAAAGCTGATTACCCCAAAAGAACGTCCTCTTCAACAACACCACCAAGGAGCTGTCTGGAAATCTCCTTTATTTTAGCTGCAGAAAGATAATCGTAGCTCATTAGCATAATGTTTTATTTATTTAAGGTGGATTCTTTTCACAAGTGGAGGTGGAAACATTGTACCGCTTGCTTGCTCAGACTGCTGCTTCATCTTTCGGTCCAAGTTACTCTTCTGATTTTGCAGGTTGTTCAGATCTCTTCGTAGCTCTGGAATGACTTTGACATGCTTGGAGAGCTGTATGACCTGTTCCTGTAAGTCAGAGTTTACCTGCTCCCCCTCGTCTATCTTCCTCTGCAGACTCACCCTCTCCTCCTTCAGTCTCTTTATCTCCTCTTTCAGAGCTTCTACTTCATTTTCACAGTCATGTCTCTGGATTTCAATGTTGTTCTCGGCAATCCTGCCAAGAAACAACTCATCAGCAGCTGCATCAATCTGCTGAAGATGAATGTTGCTCATTCCAAAGACTTACTTTCTATGCCTCACTTCATTTTCTTTTTCTTCCAGAAGAGTCCTTTTTATTTGATCAAAACTCTCTGTAAGATGTGAAGTCTGATCAGTCATGGAGCAATAAAAAAAATTGCATGCAGTCCAGTGAGCTTTACAGTAGTGCTTAAAAGTTTGTGAAACACCCTTTTTGTCACTACTAAATATAGATTTAAGGATACTTTTCCCAGATAAATAAATAATCAAGTGTTGTATTATTGACTTATGTGTTAAGTGTGATTCTCTTGATCTTATTGCATGTGAACTTGATAATCTACTGAGTTAAAAGACTTGATTCTTTTTTTACCCTGGGTCTCTTTGAAGGAAGCTTCAAACTTTTTCTCCAGATTCTGCTTTTCAAGCTTTAGTTCTTCTACCTCATTCTGAAGTTGTGTTATCATCTAAAGTGACGATGGAGGTAAATCAGATGAGTTCAAACGTTCTGCATCAGAGGCAAACACACAAAGTGCCAGGACCTGAATAACTTAGGGGTTTAAGTAATAACTTCCGACTGACCAGGCTAGCATCTTCTTTTGCTTTCCTCTCTCTTGCCTCAAGAGATGCTTTCTGGTTGTTTGATTTTTCCAGCTGTGTCTCCAAACATTGAAGTCTATCCACAGTTTGAGAATGGGAGTTGGCCAAAGTTGTCAGTCTTTCCATCAGTCCACGATTGTCTTTATTCTGTTTGGAGACAGAGATTCGTTTATGCAATCTAAACATAAGCCACAGCTGAAATAACCCAAAACCACCTTCACCTGCTCTTCAATCTTCTTTCTGAGCTGCTGTACCCTGTAGGACAGCTGGACATTCAGCACCAGCCTACGCATTGTTTGAAATCGGCGTCGTGCTAGCCATGCTCTGGCATATTTCTGTAGCACCAGTGCTTTGTGCTCTTCCACCATCTGTGAGACATCAAGATATCATCAGTATTATAAAATAATGAATAATAAAATTGAAGAATTTATTGGGCCATGTTTGCCGACCTTTCTGTATCGTTTACGAGCCATCCAACCTCGTGTGAAGGCCTGGATGGTGACGGAGGCCAGACGGACCACCAGGTAGATCTGCTTCATGTGGTAGCATCTCCAGTAAGTCTGGATCACCATTGCTGCCCAGCCCTGCTTCAATGCTACAGCGCTTACTGTTTTACTGTGGGTTCAATAAGAATTAACTTTTACATTTTTATTTCTAAACATGCTGTCCAAGCAAGCTGTAGCACGATGCAAGTGAATGGGTCTAACCGGATTGTCCTCTTCCCTCGGATGTACTGCTGAAGGATAATGGCTGCTTCTCTAACTTTCTGGTACTTTCTCCTCTGGCTCCATCCACGGACATGTTTCTGGATGGTCACACAGGCTCCTCGAAGCCGATCCAAACGCAGCTTCTCCAAATAAGCTACCTGGCCTGCTCTGAAGAAGATCTTTGTTCGACCAAACTTGTACTGGTTGGGGTCCTAAAGATAAAGATATGAGGCTAAATGATACATTTAAATGTAGAAATGTTTATATGAGGAGATGCTATATGAAACGCAGCCAACCTGAATCAACCTCTGCAGCACATTTTTGCAGGTTTGTTTCTTGTCGCTGACGTCTGCCTCCAGATTTGACATTAGGACACTGTATCGGCTGTAAAACTCAATGTATGTCCATCTGAAACCAAAACCAAAAAACATATAAGCAAGCAAAGCAGAAACATTTCGAATTGGCAATGTTGCACGATGAGAAACTACATTCACACAAACACACGAAATCACCTGGAGGGGTAGCTTTGTGCACTGATACGAATGGTTTCAAGGACTCCGCAGGCTCGCAGCTGCTGCACTACTCTCCTGGAGTCATATCTTAAAACACAAGCAAACACTTAAACCTAAAACACAAACCTGTGCAAAATGCTTTGTTGAACAAAAAGCCAATTACTGCAATTAAAGATTCATAAGTACTCACTCAAATGGAAGCTTTTCATCGTTAGGCTTAACACAGCGCACATAGTGAGGGATGGTGGCATTCAGAGTCTCCATCAGTAAAGACAGGGAGCTGCGAAACTACGTTCAACCACAGTATTTATGAGAAACGACGAGAAATATAGTCTAATTATTACACCATATGCACTGGTACACACAGAATGTTACACAGACTGATACTCAGCTGAGGGAACAGGGTAAACATTTCCACCTTATCTCCCACCGATGTTCGCAGCTGTTTATTGGCTGGTTTCACCGAAGGCCTGGCTGGCTTCACCTTGACAGCTTTGCTGCTCACAGTGTTTTGCTGCTCCTCTTGGAAAAAGTTAGCCAGAAAGGAAAACTGATAACATATGCAAAGGAGAAACGTGTTAATATGAGCAAAGTAACCTTCCATCAAACAGCTTTCATAATACAGAAATATGTAGATTTTTTTTTTTTTGTCATTTAAACAAATTGTGATTGATCACCTTGCTGGCTCTCATAGTGTCCACCAGTTCTTCATAGAGCGCATCTCGGTTCTTCTCAAGAAAACCTTTGCATTGATATTCCACCTGTTGAGAGAAATTGAAATCAGGCAGCGGTCAGAAATCCAAAGCTTCACTTGCTCTGAAATAATAGCAGTAATTTTCATGCAAGTGACAGCAGTAAACTGGGTCAATGGACTCCACCTTGTCTGCAAAGTGTTGAATCACAAATGCCTCATTTGACAGCCTGGGCTTCTCAAACATAGGATTGGCATCAAGGTAGTTGTACAGCTTCTGGAGCCAGCTCTGATCTGTGCCTTGAGGGAACTACGAGGAACACAAATACATTTGGAAGAACAGACATCTAGTCAAGGGAAAACAAACTCAAGGAAGTGAAAATTTCCACTTCTTACTAGACATTCTTCATCAAGTAAGTCAAGGATCCCCATCTTTGCTTCAATCAGGTCAATTACAGGTTGATTGTCATAGAAATCTATAAGCGTCCATGGGATATCCTCTTTCATGTATTCCTCCTGCTCCAACTTGAACACATGCTGAGTAAGAAACAAAATAACATTACTCTCTGAGCTGATAAAGTGTTGCGTGAAGTGTAACGTAGTGATTCTGGATGATGGTGTTGCATACCATGTTAAACTGCTGTTGGAGTTTTTCATTTGCGTAGTTGATACAAAACTGTTCAAAGCTGTTGATGTCAAAGGTTTCAAAGCTAGGGACAACAAACAGAGCTTCATTATTGGATGAGGCAAAGTGACCAGCAGAAGATGGAAAAAAGCATTGTATCTGCTTTACCCATAGATGTCCAGAACACCTATAAAGGCATGTTGCTTTCCAGGAACCTGCAGTGCTGTGTTGATCCTGTTAATTATGCAGTCAAACAGATGAGCATAGATCTGTTTTGCAAGAGCATCTCTGGCAGTTGCTGCCCGCTCCACAGACACCGGCTTCACAACTGTTTCAGCCACCAGAACAATCCTCCGATTACACAGCCAGCGCAGCAGTTCCTCTGTGTTTACAGCCAACAACTCACAAAAGACCATCAGGTGTGGATCTCTGGGCTGCAAAATATACAAACCAAGTTTTATACTTCACCTCGTTTTAAGTTTTGTGCATATTCATGAAAAATTACTCACAGAAACTGATGATTTGTCATCTCCCAACTTTCTGATCTCCACATTCCCCAAATGCAGAATTGCTGCCAGAGCTTTAAACACGTCTGACTGAAAGTCTTCTGTCAGTCCTGGAGAGCAAAGAAAAATGTGGTAGATCTACACCAAAGTAATATTATAATCAGACTGCAGACTAACAGCTGGCCTTTACCCAGCATGGTGAAGGTTTGCCGGGTCTCTTCCATGTCTTTCCTGTCATTGACACCTTCAATTGATGTGTCACCACCCATGCAGGTGTACCTGAACTTATCTGCACTCACTGCAAATGAGACAACATATTACTATACACAATTAATGCATATACAGTTGTGTTTGGTTGGTACGCTTAGAATTGTAGTTAAAAGATCTCTGAACTCAGTTAAATGACAACAAAAAGTTTTTATTTACCTGAACTTAAAACTTCAGTGCAAATATTACTAAACATGTTCATAATAAGTTTGATGCAAGCAACATGAGAATGTTTTTGGGTCTTGCCCTTCTTTTACAGTAGCTGTTTGTTATAAGTTAATAAAGCGTGAAATCAGTGAAACAGACGCAGCTCTATGTCGGAACCCCAGAACAAACCCCCTCAATACAAACACTCACACAGTCTCAGGTTCTTGAACTCTGGTGAGTCTGCACAGGAACACATTTGGTAAAATATGTGATAATTACGCTCATCATCTGTCTAGAAAAAAGTTTGCATTGTAAAAAAAAAAAGTAGTATAAAACAAACAAACATACAAATAAAACAACATAAAAGGAATATTTGTTTAATGTGATACCTGAAAAACAACCCTGGATTTCTCCAACAGGTAGGTTCTCATGTTCGCTCCAATGATCCGGTACCTCCTGTCAAAGCTGATCTCTGTGTATTTTCCAAACCTGCTGCTGTTGTCATTTCGGGTGGTCTTTGCATTTCCTATTGCCTGAAGAAAAAAAGACACTAACCCGTGTGCATGATATGACAGAATATACTGTACTCATGCATTCTGGCAGTTCTAACATATCAGTTTTATTGCTATTTTGATGACAGAACAGCTATATATTGCCTTTTGAGAAAAGCTCTTGATGCATTAAAACTTAACTGAATAAAAAACAAAATAAAGATACCTCTGTTATTGGATTGGATGCCAGTACTTTGTCTTCAACTCGGGTCTTACTTCCAGATTTGCTCACAACAGCAAAGTACCTCATAGCATATCGAGCAGACACTGTTTTGCCAGCTCCCGATTCCCCACTGACAATGATAGACTGGTTCTTGTGGTTTCTAAAAATGAAAATAAAGGAGAATATAATACTGATTTAACTACTCTTGCTGTACATTCTGTGACTATATGAGGTTTTATAACCTGGCCATCTGCTTGTAAGCCTCCTCTGCCACTGCAAATATATGAGGGTCCATGTCTCCCATGTTCTGCCCTGAGTAAGCATGAATGATTGCATCTCCATAAATAGGAAGCTCTTTATAAGGATTTACAGCCACCAAAATTATGCCTGAAAATGAGGAAACAGCACAGTCTAAGTCAAAAGCACAACCTGCTGTCCAGTGACTCAGCACTCAGGAGAATTTTGCAAGGTAAGGTTTCTGGAAACTGTACCACAGTATGTATAGATGATTCTGGATTCCACAAATCGCACTTTGAGATTGTGCAGGACTGCAGGCTCATGCAAGTAGCTAAGAGCTGTCAGGTCATTTTCCCCAACTAAGATATCCGGGTTTCGAAGAGGAGGGAGTTGAGGTTTAGACGGATCGACAGGGTAGCAGTACTTCTGTGAAGTGACAACTTATGTCAGATTAAAGTTCATCTTATCATTCGCTCCATTATAAATATCTTATTTTTATATTATAAGTTTGTATTTGTTACATGTTACTCACAATGCCATCTTCAAAAAGTAGTTCAAGTACAATGTCTCCAGCTTGGAAATCTCTTGTAATTTCAGCAGATTTCCACACATGTTCTGCATCTGGTATCCACACTTTATTATACTGAAAGACAACATTTTAAAAGTGACAAATAATTGATCATTACTTTCTTATGTCATCACCAATTATATTGTATCAGATTAAACTGTGAGAAAATGTTTCAAATATATGGCTTTTAATTTTAAACAGAATCCTACAGATCCAGTCTAAACTACATACACTGACAAATTTTCCATATGTCTCTATAAACTTCAAAATCCTCCAAACTGTATGTAATTACTTATAAAGAAGTAAGAAAGAAGTTTATTTTATTCACACTTTATTATACTGAAAGACAACATTTTAAAAGTGACCAATAATTGATAATTACTTTCTTATATCTTCATCGATTATACTGCATTAGATTAAACTGTAAGAAAATATTTAAAACATATTGCTTTCATTTTAAACAGAGTCCTAAGGATCCAGTGAGAAATACACAACATACACTGACAAAGTTTCCATATGTCTCTTTAAATTTCAAAACTCTCCAAACTGTGTGTAAATACTTATAAAGAAGTAAGTTTCTTTTACCCTCGTGTACAGCTCCGATAAAGCCATCTTTGTTCATCATTCCTGTAAATTCACAACTTATGTGTTGTGTTATGGTTTAACACTTGTTGTGTCTGCGATTTCTAGGTTGCCATCGAGGTTCTTCCCTTGTTCTCGCAGCGACACGACTCGTCAAAAAGTTTCACAAAGTTACTTCACTTTTCCGGTCGGAACCATCAAAATAATACTCACGTTGAAATATTTGATATTTACCATATTTTCTGGTAAAAACGAATACATCGTTTTGTTTTCCCGATTTACATTTCATTTAGTTTTTTTACACGTTTTGTATAATGTTTGGGGTTTTATTTATGTGTGAGTTAAAAGTGCGTCTTTCATTTTGTGTGGATGTGTATGTCACGAAGCGAGAGGCTATATTCGTTTATTGTAATATAAATGTCGGGGAGGACATTGACAGAATTCCATGACTCAACTTGATAAAACAACCTTTATC